>NC_138777.1:103101155-103491155 GCF_965119305.1 Pelophylax lessonae | reverse complement strand
TATAGCCCCTATCAGAGTCCCCCATAGAGCAGTATAGCCCCTATCAGAGTCCCCCATAGAGCAGTAGAGTCCACATCAGAGTCCCCCATAGATCAGTATAGCCCCCCATAGATCAGTATAGCCCCCCCATAGATCAGTATAGCCCCCCATAGATCAGTATAGCCCCCCCATAGATCAGTATAGCCCCCCCCATAGATCAGTATAGCCCCTCATAGATCAGTATAGCCCCCCATAGATCAGTATAGCCCCTCATAGATCAGTATAGCCCCCCCATAGATCAGTATAACCCCCCCATAGATCAGTATAACCCCCCATAGATCAGTATAGCCCCTCATAGATCAGTATAGCCCACCATAGATCAGTATAGCCCCCCATAGATCAGTATAACCCCCCCATAGATCAGTATAACCCCCCCATAGATCAGTATAGCCCCTCATAGATCAGTATAGCCCCCCATAGATCAGTATAGCCCCCCATAGATCAGTATAACCCCCCCATAGATCAGTATAACCCCCCCATAGATCAGTATAGCCCCCCATAGATCAGTATAACCCCCCCATAGATCAGTATAGCCCCCCATAGATCAGTATAGCCCCTCATAGATCAGTATAGCCCCCCCATAGATCAGTATAGCCCCCCATAGATCAGTATAGCCCCTCATAGATCATTAGAGCCCCTCATAGATCAGTATAGCCCCCCCATAGATCAGTATAACCCCCCCATAGATCAGTATAACCCCCCATAGATCAGTATAGCCCCTCATAGATCAGTATAGCCCCCCATAGATCAGTATAGCCCCCCATAGATCAGTATAACCCCCCCATAGATCAGTATAACCCCCCCATAGATCAGTATAGCCCCTCATAGATCAGTATAGCCCCCCATAGATCAGTATAGCCCCCCATAGATCAGTATAACCCCCCCATAGATCAGTATAACCCCCCCATAGATCAGTATAGCCCCCCATAGATCAGTATAACCCCCCCATAGATCAGTATAGCCCCCCATAGATCAGTATAGCCCCTCATAGATCAGTATAGCCCCCCCATAGATCAGTATAGCCCCCCATAGATCAGTATAGCCCCTCATAGATCATTAGAGCCCCTCATAGATCAGTATAGCCCCCCATAGATCAGTATAACCCCCCCCATAGATCAGTATAGCCCCCCATAGATCAGTAGAGCCCCTCATAGATCAGTATAGCCCCCCCCCCCCATAGATCAGTATAGCCCCCCATAGATCAGTATAGCCCCCCATAGATCAGTAGAGCCCCTCATAGATCAGTATAGCCCCTCATAGATCAGTAGAGCCCCCCATAGAGCATTAGAGCCCCCCATAGAGCATTAGAGCCCCCCATAGATCATTAGAGCCCCCCATAGATCAGTATAGCCCCTCATAGATCAGTAGAGCCCCCCATAGAGCATTAGAGCCCCCCATAGAGCATTAGAGCCCCCCATAGATCAGTATAGCCCCTCATAGATCAGTAGAGCCCCCCATAGATCATTAGAGCCCCCCATAGATCAGTAGAGCCCCCCATAGATCAGTAGAGCCCCCCATAGATCAGTACAGCAGAGTGTACCTGTCCCTGTAGCTTGAGCACTAGAAGCAGAAGCACATTGCAGGGGGCGGGGAGCTCAGCATTTAGTGAAGGCGGCAGCAGAGGAATAACGTACAGTGATAGGAGGACAGGACTCGGAGGACATTTCTGGGAGTGCAGGTGATGATTGATAGCAGCTCCACCCAACCAGCAGCCTCTTATCAGCCGCCTGTGTGAGACTTGACTCCACTCAGAGGAGCCGACACTCGCACCCTCAGCACACTGTGAATTTCAGTGTGGGCGGGGCAGACGGGATAGGAGCCTGACTGACTGCTGGAGAACAGCCCGGAAGCTCTGCGTGCACCTGACAGGAGAATCTGTGCCCATGCACGCAGATGCCCCCCACCCCCCCGGATCCGCCACTGCACCCGCCACTGCACCGGAGCGGGACACCTGGCGCCGGCGGGCGGCGGCAACTCCGGATAATAAAGTGTTTAAAAAAAAAAAAAAGGTTCATTAAAAAAAAAAAAAAGTAAATTTTTCCGCCCCATCCCCAGCTGCGGACCTGCCCGCCCCAAGCGGCCGCTTGGTCCGCCTGGTGGTTGCGCCGGCCCTGGGTTCAAAAGCTTACGCTGGGTAAGAGGGTGGGTGAGAGGCCACTTTATTTTTAATTTGTTTGGTCTTAACTTTTTTTTTTTTTGTTTTTTTTTTTTTGTTTTTTGATTCCATTGCTTTTTTTTTTTTGAAACATGTTATTGAAAATTTTTATAGGCATACAGGTAAGGTCACATTGAATGCGTATACAAAATTTAGAGAAAACCAAAATGCAGTTTAAACAAACTTCAGTAGTTGTAGCAATAACACGTGACAAGCGGCACATAGTCAATAACAAAGAACCTAATTGAAACGTATAAAAGAGAAGAGGCACATGAGCTAGTCCAGAAAGTCAAGGCAATATGAGCAATAGGGAAAGCGTTTGAGTAACAAGAAGGGTTCGGACTGATAGGGAATGCGCGCCCTGAAGGCGAAAGGCACTGTGGGATCCCTTGGCTGTATTAGAGAGAAATGCTGTCCATGCGATGGAAACTTAGGAGGCCCCTGGGTACACGAACGGGGGGGCAGACACCGCCAAGGGGAACACACTGTGTCCGCGGTCCCCGAACGTGCGCCTGAGGGGGGCTGTGAGAGGATCATGCTCGGAGATAGAGGGAACAAGGGGATCAAGCAGAAGGGAATGTTGGAGAGGGCGGATAATTGGTAGGTGCATGTGGACTACTAGGTCGTCCACAATATTTTAGTGGATGGGGGGAGAGATAAGAGGGTAGAACAAAAGGGGTGGGAGTGTGGCGACGAGACAGGAACAGGAGGGATGGTCAAGGAGGAGAGAAGAAAGCAGGGAGAAGAAGAAAAGAAAGAGGAAAAAAAAAAGGGGGGAGGGGAGGTATAAAAAACGGAAGAACCCGTCACATCTATGACTGAAAGAGGGAGAAAGCTACCAGTTAGCCTGCTGTGCCTAGTAGTTTACTATATTTGGAGGGGTCTTAACTTTTTTAGCCAGCCAAGTCCCCGCTTTGTTACCTAACCCATATGTGTTAGCTTTTAAGTATTTTACATGGGACTCGTATGTATAAAGGAGTAGGGATCGCAAGGTGTGTCTATCTGCTAGGATAGATTGAGTGAGGCAAGGTTCTGGGTGCAGTTTGTTGGTGTGTTCTTTAAGTGATATAGATTGGAGCAAGTCATAGATCTGCTTCATCCTTTTTCGTTTGATATAAGAAGCTAGCTTAATCAATATTCAACGCATATACACCTTGTAGGTGTTCCATAAGGTTAACCAGTTAATTTCAGGACAATCATTTATAGCAAAAAACAATGGTGTTCTTGCATGATCTGTTGGTACAATCTCTTATCTGCCAGGAGTGAGGTGTTGAGTCTCCAGATGGGAGGAGGTAAGTTACGGAGGCTATCATCTAACTCTAAAGTTAGGGGCGCATGGTCGGACGAAGAGATTATACCAATATCTGATTGCAGGACATTCAGTAGTGATCTTTTATCTGTCAGAAAAAGGTCAATACTAGAGTAAGAAGAATGTGGTGTAAATAAGAAAGTAAAGTCCTTTTCTGAGGCATGAAAGTTGCGCCAGACATCATATAGCTCAAATTTGTGAAGCAGGGAAAGTATATTTTTCAGTAAATGTGGTGTCCATGGAGGGATCAATCACTGTGTTGAAATCTCCACTAATAATGAGTGTGCCTTGTTTCACCTCCATAACTTTGGCGATTAACAGAGCAAGGAACTTCCGTTGTTGCTTGTTCTGTGTGTACAGATTCACTAGTGTAAAGAGAGTGTTGTTGAGTTCGCATATAAGTATAATATATCATCCGTGGTGGTCAGAGATGGAGCGCATGTGCCAAAAAGAGATAGAGTCCTTGATTGCAATAAAGACTCCACCCGCTTTTTTGAATCCGTTGGACATAAAAAGATTAAGGAATTGGCGAAGTTAAAATTGGGGGCATTTGGATGCAGCAAAATGGGTTTCTTGGGTGAACAACAAATCCGTTGTAAGGATTTGTGCTTTTCTCAAGAGTGAGGATCGCTTAAAGGGACTATTAAGTCCTTTGGTGTTTAGAGATAGTATTTTCAATGGCATTTTGGAATAGATGGATAGGAGAATATAGATATCATATATGTGGTAGTTAGTATAGTGAAGGAAGTACCTGCAATAGGCGGGCCCCTTCAGTCTTTGAACGGCAGTAGATAGTGGGGATCTGTGGAATACAGAGATGGTAGCATCTGATGGAGCCGTATGGTTCAAAGCTGGGTTGTAATTTCTTGTAGAGGATGGTTCATGTAGATTATGCATGTTTTAATACAGGTGGTAGATTAGAAGAGAGTGCAAACTTGATAAAAGGAAAGAAAAAGGTAAGATAACACACACATAGTAATAAACTCCTGTACAAAATGACAGGAGCAATGGGCAGCAGATAGCTGCTAGGTGAGCGGGGGGGGGGGGGGGGACTAAAAAGGGGTTATCATCAAGAGCACTAAAGGACAAGTGTGACTGGATCATCCAGTGCCTCTTTCAGAACTGTAATGAGAAGGCAAGGAGAGGCTTGAATGTGATTGCGGAAAAGGGAAGAGTGCTCATGTCCAATCGTTGTTTAATCTCCCCAAAGGCGATGGTTACACAAGTTGGACATTCATAGTAATTAGTTGCCATTTCTTAAGTAGCTGAATTCCCTTCTCCACACTAAATCTGTACTGTTTTCCCATTCCATGTGACAAGTAATTTAGTTGGGAAGCCCCATTTGTAAGGGATGCTATTGTTACGCAGAGCTTTGGTTAAGAGAGATAATTTCTTCCTGTTAAGCGCCGTTTGCCAGTTATACCAGCAAATTCATCTGGAACTGCAGGATTTTGTTTGGTGGCCGCCATTATTCTTTCTTTAGCGTGGAAGTAATGGATCCTTGCCAAGGTATCCCTAGGAGTGGTATCAGGGAGAAATTTAGGCTTGGGCATCCAGTGTTCTCTATCTATGCACAGCTCTATGTCGCTATGTGGGAACTAGAGCTTTCATAAGTCGCTGTAGAAAATGTGTAAGTTCAGCGGGCGGGATTTATTCAGGTGTGTCCCTGAACTTGATATTATTCCACCGTGAGCAGTCTTCGATATCAGCAATTTTGCTTTTTCTAAGCGTTACATTTCTGCTTCCTGATCAGAATAGGCCTCAACTAATTAGTTGTGTGCAGAGTAGAGGTCTATTTTGCACTCTAAATGGTTAATCCTATCAGCATGAGTCTAAACGGTATCATTTAGAGAGTTGAGCATGTCAGAAAAGTCAGCGAAAATAGATCTCCTCAGAGATATCAGCATATTTTACCTGGCGTGTTCAGTAATTGGTTGATCTAGGGCTTGGAAAGCTTCAATAGGGGTTTCAGCCTGTGTGCTCTGTGTTAGGCCTGAGGAGAGGGGATAGATATGATTAGAGGACATAAGCTACTCTTCCCTGCGCTGCTTATCCTTCACAGGGCTTCTGGAGGTTGATGTGGCAGGAGGAGGGCACTCACTGTGGTCTTGGAGGATGCTGTTGCTGTGTCCCTCTGGAGCCGATGGGTGAGCAGGCCGTGCCACTGGTGATGGAGTCTGCGCCATCTTATTTGCCTCTCTGGACAGTCACCGGGTAGAAGTCAGTGAGGCTCTATGGCGACTTTGTGGACTTCCTCCACTTAAACATCTTCTTGAGGGGTTCTACAGTGGGGGGATAAGGTGGTGATGTGGCAGGGGCTTCTCCTTGGTCATGGTGGGATGCAGCTGAGCTTGTGAGGCAGCAGGAGCTCCGGATCATCATCTTCAACGTCGGCCGGACACGCCCCCTAGGAAACCAACGTTTCTAACCAACAAGATGGCCGCCACATCCTGCGATGAAGTCACACGTCTCAACTTCTCTCTATGTGTTAAATCATCACTGACATTGTCAGGGGTAAGTGATTTAACCACTTACCCACTGGGCACTTATACCCCCTTCCTAACCAGACAATTTTCAGCTTTCAGCGCTCTCACATTTTGAATGACAATTACTTAGTCATGCAATACTGTACCCATTTGAAAATGTTGTTGTTTTTTTCACACAATTAGAGCTTCCCTTTGGTGGTATTTAATCATCCCTGTTTTTTTGCTCTATAAATGAAAAAACACAAGCGCTTAATTTATAAAATTATAAAATAAGGTCTGCAGGTATCGACAGCAGGGTTTGCTCTTGGATACGGAACTGGCTAAAAGGGCATGTCCAAAGGGTGGTAATAAACAGCGCGTACTCAGACTGGTCTGAGGTGGTAAGCGGGGTCCCCCAAGGCTCAGTCCTGGGACCAACCTTGTTCAATTTATTCATAAACAGCATTGAGGACGGGATCAGTAGTTCGATATCAGTTTTTGCAGATGACACAAAATTGGGCAGGGCAATAACTGCACAGCATGAAGCAGATATCCTACAGAATGACCTGGACAAAATAACGGAGTGGGCAACGACATGGCAAATGAGGTTTAATGTGTCAAAGTGTAAGGTTTTGCACTTGGGGACTAAAAACATAAAAGCACAATACACGTTAGGAGGGGAACCCTTGGGGGAATCAAAAATGGAGAAAGATCTGGGAGTCTTGGTTGATCATAGATTAGGCAATAGCATGCAATGTCAAGCGGCAGCTGCCAAAGCCAGCAGAATATTAGCATGCATAAAGAAAGGGATGTATTCCAGAGATAAGACTATAATCCTTCCACTTTATAAAACTCTGGTCCGACCGCATCTGGAGTATTCTGTCCAGTTCTGGTCGCCAGTCCTCAGGAGGGATATGTTGGAGCTGGAGAGAGTCCAGAGAAGAGCAACTAAACTGATTAGGGGATTGGAGGACCTTAATTATGAAGAGTGTCTGCAATCGCTTGATTTATTCTCCCTGGAGAAGAGACACCTGAGGGGGGACATGATAGCAATTTATAAATATCTCAATGGGGATCTCAGCTTAGAAAAACAGCTATTCAGTCGAAGGGATTGCATGAGGACTTGAGGGCATACAATGCGATTAGAGGAGAAGCGTTTTAACCTCAGGCAACGTTGGGGGTTCTTTACTGTTAGGGCTACAAGATTGTGGAATTCTCTACCACAAGAGGTGGTTTCTGCCGGAAGTATGGTGGCTTTCAAAAGACTCTTAGATGTATATCTCAATGATCAGAACATTCAGGGCTATGTGAGATGATTACAGCCACACACACCTACACAGGTTGAACTGGATGGACTATTGTCCTTATTCAACCTCACCTACTATGCAACTATGTAACTATGTAACTGACCCCTTTTTGGAAGGTAGATATTCAAAGTTATTCAGTAAAAGGCATGGTGAGTTTTTTAAGTTGTAATTTTTGAAGATTTTTTTCTCACAAAATTGTCATATTACCAAGTTATTTCTCACACACACTGTATAGGCATACTTGCAACTACATCCCAATATACACTCTGCCACTCTTCCTGAGTATGAAGATACCACATGTGTGAGACTTTTACACAGCCTGGCCACATACAGAGGCCCAACATCCAAGTAGCACCTCCAGGCGTACTAGGAGCATAAATTACACATATAATTTCCTGACAACCTATAACCCCATTTTGGAAAGCAAACACCCCAATACATAATCTAGGAGGCATTATGAGTCTTTTGAACATGTCATTTCTTCCCACAAGTTTTTGCAAAATGTGTAAAGAAAATGAAAACACATATTTATTTTTTTACACAAAGTTGTCCATTTATAAGATATTTCTAACATATACTGTAGCATGTAAATAACAAAAATTACATCCCAAAATACATTCTGCTACTGAGTATGACGATTGCACGTGTGAGACTTTTACACAGCCTGGCCCCATACAGAGGACCAACATTCAAGGAGCACCGTCAGGTGCTCTAGAGACATAAAATTACAAATCTAATTTCCTGATTACCCATTACACTTTTGTGAGGCACTGTAGAGCACTGATAAGCACTGTAGTGGCACTGCTGTGGCATGGATAAGCACTAATTTGGCATGGATGTGGCACGGATGAGCACTGATGTGGCATGGATGTGGCACAGATGAGCACTGATGTAGCATGGATGTGGCACGGATGAGCACTGACATGGCATAAATGTGGCACGGGTGAGCACTGATGTGGCACGGATAAGCACTGATGTGGCATGGATATGGAAGGAATGTGGCACGGATGAGCACTGATGAGGCATGGATGTGGCATGGATGAGTACTGATGTGGCACGGATGAGGCATGGATGAGCACTGATGTGGCTTGGGTAGGCACAGATGAGGCATGGATGTTGCATGGATAGGCAAGAATGAGGAACATATGGGCATGAATGAGGCATTGATGAGGGACAGCTTAGCATGAATGAGGCATAATTGAGGCACGGATGGGCATGACCTTGAAATGGATGGGGATGATTGAGCCATAGATGGGCAAGATTGAGGCACGGATGAGGCACAGATTGACATGATTGAGGCATGAATGAGGCATGATTGAGGCATGGATTGGCTTAATTGAGGAACAGATAAGGAACAGATTGGCATGATAAAAGCACAGATGGGCATGACTGAGGCACATGTGGGCATGATTGAGGCACAGATGGGCATGATTGAGGCAAAGATGGGCATGATAGAGGCACATATGAGGCACCGGTTGGCATGATTGAGGCACGGATGGACATGATTGAGGCACGGATGGACATGATTGAGGCACGGATGAGCATGATTGAGGCACAGATTGGCATGATTGAGGCATAGATGGACATGATAGAGGCATGGATGGGCATGACTGAGGCACAGATGAGGCACAGATTGGCATGCTTGAGGCACATATGGGCATGATTGAGGCATGATTGAGGCATGATTGAGGCATGATTGAGACACAATTGAGGCATAGATCAGGCAGGGGTGAGCGATGCTGCAGTCTCGCTTCTTTCCTCGCACTCTGTATTGATCGCTGTGGATAGCATGCGAATAGAGAACTGATTTGGACATGTGCCGGTTTGTTGACAACTGATCGCTCCATCATTGGACGTAACGATCATGTGGTAAAGGTTTGCTGTCATTGGCACTTTACCACAATCCGTAATGCGCCACCGGAAGCGTGATTCTGGAAGTACGTCATTGTATGCCCTCCCAGAATAAGCCGACTGCGCTGTAGCTGTCATTCGCCTATGGCCCAGTCTGCAAGGGATTAAGAAAGTGTGGGCATTGGAAGAGCACCCTGAGAGGAGGAATGAAAACATCTTCAGTGACATCAATCTGGGAATTTGGGATGAGGCTTTTTTTTTCTTCTTTAGGAGGTCCACATCAAGTGGTAGGAGGCAGTGTAAACGGGTGTTGGTGGCAGTTACCCTCTGTAAAACCTATTCTCTTTTGGTGTGGAAATTTTGAACCACTTCTGATGCGGAGTCATGAACCTTTTTTAAGGACTGTCTCTCCTAATTTAACTCTCTTTATAGCGCTGCACCTATGTAAATATATATATAAATTTATGTTATGTTGTTATTTTATTGTGCCAGCAGTTTATACATGTGATTTATACCTAGTGCAGCCTTTCACTGTCTTTTACTAATCCGTAAACATTATTATTGGGAACCAGCATACTGTTGGCTTTCTTTGGATGTCAACTCACTTTACACATCTATCCCTCATGAGGTGGGCATCACAGCCCTGGGTCACTTTACGGTCTTCATACTTCCCAGGTCATTCATCATGAATAGCACCAAATTCCGCTTGGAGCACAATTATTTTGTGTTCCAGGGTGACTACCTTCCTGATACGGGGCACCACCATGGACGCGTCCTCTGTGCCATTTTATGCCAAACTCACCATGGATGGTGAGAGGAGCTCCATATAAGGACAAACTAACCATTTGGTGCCTGAAACTAATTTTGGGGCTGATATGGTGCTCAATGTAAAAAGTAAAGACACTTTCAAAAGTCCTTTGAATGAAAGAAAGAAAAACAAAATGCCCCCCCTCCCCCCCCATTGTATTCCATTGACAATCACAAAGTCAAGCAATATAAGCCTCATTATTCATGATGTTTTGCTGCATGTCTAATCAAAACCCAACAAATCATTGATGATGGGCATTCAGAGAAATATAATGTCATAGAAATTTATCTGGGTTCAGATATCAATGGGGATATTGCTCAGCCAATTTTCCAGATAGAACTGCTCATTACTTGGAATACCAGTCACATGATCTATGAAAGTCATTTGACAAACTCTACACCAATCATGAAGTCTAATTTACTCTGCCAATCAGGGGAAAGTTGTGAAGGTGTATGTCAAAAGCAGTCACTTTGAAAACACAACACAAGGCAAGGCATGCAAGAGATCCTCTTCAATTAGCCAACATTCCTTGCAGCAAACACAGATGATCAATAAATGCATCTGTCATGATAACAGATTTACAGCTTATGATTCCTGTTCTGTGTATCACATGACAAGACCGACAGAAAAGCTATGGGTCTTTTTAGAGTAACATCACCCAGAAATGCATAATGAGGGTCTCTCAAACTGTAATGTTCAGATCAGTCAAGCTATGGAGAGCTGATTTCCTGCTGATTGTGCTAGATGTTCTTTCTTTACAAGAGTGCATCTGTCACAAAAAGCAGAGAATTTTTACTGTCACCTATATAAAATATACAATGAGTAGTTGGGCTGTCACACTGTGTATTGCCAGTGTCCAAGCTTTTGTTACCTTGTGATTTCTCTGCCCCTGCATTTTGGTGGCTATGGCTAAGTTTAAATTGTAAAAGCTGTCTCATTCTCAGCCTAAACCACTAAGCTGAATACAGTCAATTTGTAAATGGTATAGTTAGTAGATAAACTACTCAACTACCTCACTCTATACCTCTTACATACATAGGAGACTAATGGCACTTTTCCACTGCAAGTACCGGCTAGTACCGGCTCGGCTCTACTTGGCCCTGCTTGGCCCGGTTTGCTTTTCCACTGCGGTACCGCATGGTATAGTGTCGGAACGGTTCGGTACGGTATGGTATAGGTTTGCTTTTCCACTAAAGTAGTACTAAAGTTAAGTGAGTGGGATAACAACAGGGTGGGTGTGATTCTCTGACCAATCAGTGGCTAGTAGTGACTGCATGCAAAGGATTGTGGGATATGGTACCAGTTTGGTACCTGTTGGAACCACAATCGAGTAGGTACTGTTTTTTCAGAGCCGTACCGTACCGTACCGTTCGGTTCCATGCAGTGGAAAAGCAAACCTATACCGTACCGTACCGAACCGTTCCGACCCTATACCATGCGGTACCGCAGTGGAAAAGCACAAAAGCGTGCCGAGCCGGTACGGTTCTATGCAGTGGAAAAGCGCCATTAGACTGCCTGTGACATAGTAAAGGGAAGGTAAGTAGCTTGCAAAGGTGGAATAGGGGTTTATAGATGTTTATTTAGAAAAAAGGCTTTAGGCTTAGGTCAGTAACTGAGTAAAGAATCCCAAAGTAGTTGGGATTAGTATAGCGCTTGCTGTTGGGAACCGGGGGTAGACAATTGCTTGTCAATAGCCTGGATAAAATGTGTGAGGTAAATATAAGTTAATTATAAAAAGTGATAAATGTAAATTAGATACATAAATGAAGTGATGGCTTTTTGAGCTCAATAAATAACATAGACTGGATGGTGATAAATCACAAAATATTACAGTGTAAAATCAATAAATGGTCATAAATTATCAAGTTATAAAAAAATCAAATCACATAAGTGCCTCATAGTGCAAATAAGTGCCAAATAAGTCCAATCAAAGTTCATATGTGACTTAGGTGCAAAAAATAAACTTCAGTGCCAAAAGGGGAGAAAAGTGCAAGTGCTTGTGCTGGGTCCTCCAGTAGTCCAACTGCCGGTACTTGTGGAGTGGCTTTAAGGAATAGTGGGGATGTACACTCACCAGAGGTTGTGGGTCTTAGTTACCATATGGCAAAAAGACCTTTAGAGCCTTGTGGCCTCCTAGGCCAAAGAGATGGCGGCTTGGCTTTGTAGTCCCCTATGATCGGGGTCCCCTTCCTGAATAGGCTGGATCCTCCTCTGCTGTCTCCTCACTACATCGTCTATATAGAATTTCCTGTCTGTTCTTGACCTCACTTCCTGTCTGTATATGTGTCATCACAACCCCCCCCCCCTCCTAGTAGGCCATCCATAGGCGCGAAGAATATACACCTATTGGAGTATATACCTTTATTATTAGATCATTAACTGCCTTAGCCATGCCCTTTTGCAGTGTATGTTTTTACCACACCCCTATTATGCTTATAACCACAGGGGGAGGTTCCTTTTTTTGGGTTTTGGCCTAAATAAAATAAAAGATTTTTCTTTTAAAAAACTACAAGTGAAACAAACAGCCCTATGTGTTCATTGCATTACCTTAAGTACTACCTTTTTTCACATAAGCTGTTGCATGGTACTATAAATGCCAGATCTAAACCTTACCAACAAATGAATGTTTCAAAATGTCCACACATTTCTCAAAGCAGTGTCATTGACAACCAGTCACAAGTGTGGGGGGTAGCAGCGGCAGACAAACCACCCTGCTGCACAGCATACAAACAAAGGCATCTAGTTGGTCTTAACTACCTCCAATTTTGTTATCTATTAATTGAAAGGTAATTCTTTTTGAAGTTAGTGCAGCCAGGGCCACTGTTAGAAATCAAGGGGCCCCCTGTACAGCCTACCTAAGGGGGCCCCCTGACCCCGCCCACCTCAACAAAATGCAGCTTTGTCCTCAAGTGATATTTGTTTTTCTCCTGCCTGTAATAAATTTGACTAGACTAGGCTTCAAACACACCTGAGATCATCCATTTTTAATGAGAATGCTGCCGCTGACTGTAAGGCATACATTTTCTTTAAAGCATAAGTTGACCTTTGGAAACATTTAAATCAGCTGAAGCATGCACTCCACTTAAAAATCCTGATAACAGTTGAATAGGATCATGGCCAGCAGACAACATGGTGGGTGGTCCAGTGGGGATAATCTTTGTTGTGCAAAAAGCTTTGCGGTTGTGACATACAGTATAAACTTTCCATGCACTACCTTTCCAGCATAAGAGCTCTAAGCAGAGCTTCTCTGCTTAGCAAGGGATCCATGAGTGGATTCCCTGCTGAACTGGATCTTATCAGGATAGGTGTCAGTGTTAAAACATCTGTGCCAGTTCAGTTATTTTTCATGTTTTTGTCAGGAACTGAACAGATCCAGAGGTAAGTGGATGTAAACAGACAGCAGTCCATTTACATCCAGACTTCTGTAGATCTACATAGATGCACAAAAAGATGACTGGCGGATCTAAGTGGAAAGGTTGGGCAAATATTTCTTATGGGGAGTGGTTGGGGGCCTTAAAAACACAGCTCAGCCATTTGGTGCCCCACAAAGAGAAATGTAACCAAGCATCTCATACTTATGATTATCATCCTTATGATGTACAGAGCAGAGCAGCTGCTCTATTGCTCTGTCACAGTGTCACTGTTGGTTGCTGATTTTGTTATGTAACATAAAGTACAGCCATAAAGTTAACAAAATCAACACCCAACAGCAATGTGACACTGTGACAGAGCAATAGAGCAGCTGCTCTGCTCTGATCATCATAATGATGATAGTCACACAGTGGGGAGTCGAGGAGTGTACCTTCCTTCCTTTGTAGTCAGTGTCACCCACCATCGGATTAAGTCTGCTGTGCCCTCTCTGTGCCTGCCTCACATCAGTCTCTCTCTCTGTCCATGGAACTTACTGAGGGAGCAGTGAAGAAAAAAATCATTCCGCCAGTGAAAACATAGAATGTGGAACTATGATATGGGCAGCGCATGGGCTTGTCTGCCTGCTTCCCGAAAAAGGAAAAAAAGTCCCTCCTCTGCTGACACCTCCTGGGCCCCTATGTTAACCTGATGGGGCCCAGGAAATACCAAGTTGAAGAGGGTATGGTTTAGAAAAACCTTTTTTATGTATTTAGGCAGAAATAACTATAAAGCTGTCCAGGCCCCCCTGCTGGATTGATAGAGCTTCGGCCCAGTACAACAGGGCTTGTTGTACTGCCTTATCAGTTGCCCTAAGTGCAGCTATAGCACCATTTTCTAGAAGTGATGCTTTTAAGAACTACCTTAATCTGTTGCACCCTTTGCAAAAGCTGCCAAAACTAGTGGCAACTTTTTTTAAATTTAGAGTAGAACACTCCTCTTCTCAGCAGAGGAAAAGGGAAAAGTGTCACACATGCTTTATTGAATTGTCTTCATGACCTGCCTTTGTTGAAGGGTATCTGAAACATGTGCATCAGAAACTGGAAAATTTTGAAGAAATGCTGTAGTTTCTGTGCACACTAAACTAATATCTGTCATGCAATGTGGTGCAAATATTAGCCACAGATCTCAACCGGTCAGAATACGTGAAGATCTGCACAATGCACCCACGTCTTCTGATAAGCATCTGTAAAGTTGGAGAGAGGGAGGCTCAGCCAGGAGAAGTTGCTTCCTCTCTTCTTCCTCCTTCTGCATAGCTGGAGCAGGCAGCTGGAGCAGGCAGCAGGCAGCAGGCAGCAGGCAACAGGCAGCTGTGTACTGCTCTACTGCTCTACTGCCTGCAATTCTATCTCCCACAGGCTATAACTTCCTGTTGATTGGGGGAGGGGGGATGAAAAAGTGATAGTGAACAGCTGTAGTTCACTGGATTACTTAAAGCGGTAGTAAAGTGTTTAATTATTTTTTTAATCGGTCCTCTGACAGCTTTAAGCCATAGCATACTAGTTTGCACTGCATACTAGACCTACCTACAAATACAGCCCTCCAGCACTGCACTCTCACCGCTCTCCCTTGTCTCCGGCCATTTCCATCTTCGCCCGGTCTTTCTCCCTGGTTTGCGCTGGCTGATTGGCTGTGCCTGGGCAACATCACTCCCGTGCATGCGCACAGGAATAACATTGCAGATCACATTTAAGGCTGAGAGGCAGGGGGGTTGACCCTAGAGGTCTCTTCTGTCATAAATCAACCCACTGCCTGTAAGCGAATTTTGTAAAAACGACTTTACCACAACTTGATGTACATTGTTGCTGTGCAAAATGTACCTAATAAACAAAAGTAAAGTAAGTCTCCTGGTCCAGTAATCACCTTCCTTATATAGGATTTACACACAAAAAAATATTTTCAGTCCATTCAATTTTTTTTTTTTGTGCCCTGATGAAAGAGGACTGTTTTCTAGGTTTGAAGTGCATTGGCTGTTTTTAGTGTAAAGCAATAAAACAATCTGGAACTTTTATAATATGCTATGATGCTTCTTCTGTTGGTACTTGCTTTCTTCAGGTAACCTGCTTAGTAACCACTGGAGGGTAGCCCTGTCTATTGTTAGCAGCCTAACTTGAGATATTAAGCTCTCTGAATATTTTTTCCTCTTACTGAAGTCCCAGTGACTCTTGGATGCTTGTTTCTTCATTGAGTGCAAATTGTATTAGGCCTAGGGACTTTTCTGTTCCATCTTACACCAAAAAAAAAAAAAAAAAAACCCAAACAAACATTTTGCCTACTTTAATTAATTTCTCAGATTTACTGTTATAAGAGGATCGCTTTTTATAATTCCAGAAATGTTTATGCTTGTTTCAGCCTGATAACTAAACAGCTGGGCAAGCATAATAATTATTCGGACGTGCTTTTGCAAAAGCAAATCCACAATAGTAGCTCCCCTTTCCTGCTGATTCTGTACGCTCTCAACCCTAAATACTGTTTTTGCTGGAAGTACTACTCGAACAATAAGAATCCTGCATAGAGCCATGGTGTACAGTCCTTTACACCTTCAATCCCTAATGGGATATGGGAGATTTCCTTCTTTTGTCATACATTAGATACTAATTCAAACAGTTAAAACATATGTCTACAGATTTTGAAACTACCCCTTGTGCAAAGCAATGGACACTCAGGTTTGCCTCATTTCCACATTCTGCTTTGCATGGTTTGCGCCGTCAGCTTGCATTCTTCTAACTACAGACACAGGGGTTACTGTTAAAGTTTCTGGCCCTTGAACCTACTTGACAGAATGTGTTCTTGGACTCCTGACCGCTGATGCCTTATCAGATACTACCCAAACACCTTTCAGCTTATGTTGCTTACTGTTGTCTACAATAACATTTCTAATCCTAGCTGAGTTGCTACTACAGTGGTTAAGTTTGTACTGTTTTACAGATTACTAAAACACCCAACTAAAGTTGGGCAAACAGTTCAGCCCAAACATCGCCTGTTCACCCTTTTCAACAAACACCCAAATTTGCAGGGGGTTCAACGGGATGTTCACCCACCGAGCGCCCCACAATGCACTGTGTTTTGGGTTGTTATATTACTTTTATCTGATTGGAATACATATGCTGGATTAGAGATA
The DNA here is from genome assembly GCF_965119305.1 of Pelophylax lessonae. Lineage (NCBI taxonomy): Eukaryota > Metazoa > Chordata > Amphibia > Anura > Ranidae > Pelophylax > Pelophylax lessonae. The sequence continues at coordinate 103,474,692 of NC_138777.1, read as the reverse complement.
ATTAGTACCGGCATGCTGGGACGGTGACGTCACAAGGGTTCGGTGCCACCAGGTGTCATTGCTAGGTGGCCCCACCCCTTACCAATTTAAGAATTGTCACACGGTGGAGCAGGCAGACGTTGGTAGCCTTTGTCGCAGGCCGAGCTTCTTTTTTTTTCTTTTCTCGGGTCTGGCAGTGAAGCCGGTGTCATAACTGATGATGGATCTACATCCAGTGGCATTGTTTTTTTTTTGATGAAGGATCTATCAAAGACTTTGTGTATGTTATTATTTCTTTTTGCCACTTTTTTGGGTGAATGAGTAGGGGTACAATGTACGCCATACTCATTCACATGGGGAGGGGCGTTATCTGGGGGCCCCCATGTTAAAGGGGCTTCCAAATTCCACTAAGCCGCCTGCCCACAGACCCCCACAATCACCTCCTAGGGTTGTGAGGAAGAGGCCCCAAGACCTTATCTTTCATGACGTACCTTTCACCCAAATAACAAAGATTTTCTACTTTCTTTTCAGCCCCCCACACCAGGTACTCACATCTTAACTATTTTTTATTACATAGCAAGACTTCTCTTACTTGATCACGGCAACAATTTAACCAATGATCTTGTCTGACCATCATCTGATCCAACCCTCCTGACTGATAAAACCCAGATAATGGAGATCCGCAACTGCCTCTCTAACTACTTTAAAGATAATAACACCCCTGACACCTTACAGTTGACACAATGGGAAGTGCACAAATATGTTGTGAGGGGGAACTTAAATCCTTAGCCAAAATAATAATTTTGCAGTGCTTCACACAGTAACAAAATAAATATATACAACAATGCATGAGATATAGCAGTCAAAGTGATGGTGAAATAGGGTTATATGCATTTGCAAGAACAGTCCATAAACTTGAAAAAGTCCATCCAGTGTATAATCTATAGGTGTACTATGAGCTCACTGAAGGTCAGAGAGTTTCAAGCAGAGAATGATATCCACCAGAAAAAACCAAAGAACGTGATGAATATCTGCACGAGTCAGACCTATACAGACCCGAATGAATGATCATTAGTCAGTCACTTTCAGTATATCACTTAAGCAGCATAGATATTTGCTTCCAAAAAGCAGCAAACTAGATATAAAAAAGCTCACCAGCCAGGAGCCCAGAGAAAGAATGGTAGCCGCTGCACCAAGCACATGGACGTGATGGTGTGACATTAGCACACACACACACGTTATCAAGGGATACGCCACCTTAGCTGCCACAGTCAAGAAAAACAGTCATGTCTCAAGGAAATCTTCTATAAACTCAAAACACTGGAAGAAAAGCACAAATGCACCTTAGCCCAGCCAACCTATCAGGAACTGGTTGAAGTTTGTACACTTCTCAGGGAAGAGCTCTGGCGACATCGAAAGTGGAAATACACCCTTTCCAAAAAACTCTTTCATGAACACAGCAGCAAAAGTGGCTATCTACTAGCACAGGCATTGCACTTGATACAGTGAAAACAACAGTTTACCAATTGCGTTCCCCCACAGGCACCTTGTTCAAAAAAACACAGACATTGCTTGGAAATTCAAAAGATTTTACTCATCCCTGTATGACCGTAACACCTCAAACACCTCTATCTCATCTCCTTCCTCTAGAATGAATCAGATGAAGTAGTTCTTGGATAGCCACTGCCCCAATTGCTTTCTCTAGAAGCTGCTGGAAACATAGATCACCCAATTACCCTAAAAGAACAATTAAAACAAGGCAAAATCTAGGGTCCCGATGGCCTCACGGCTGCTTACTACAAGGCCTTCCCAATAGTGCTAGTCTCCCTTTCTTAAGTGCCTTTAATTTCTTCTTTGCCTCAGATCCCCTTATTCCCAATAAACTTGGGTAATCCCCAAAGAAGGAAAAGACTCCTTACAGGCAATGCACTACAGACCAATATCATTCCTTAACTATGACATCAAGATCTGCTAAAATCTTAGCCGACTGACTACTCCCACTCCTCCCATAAATTGTTGCTCGGGACCAGATGGGCTTTATCCCCGGCCAAGTAGCCAGAGACAACACCATTAAAGCCTTTAACTTGCACCATTAGCTGACCCTTTTGGGGCAGAAATACTTCTTCCTTTCCCTGGATGCGGAGAATGCATTTGACAGGGTGGCATGGGACTACATAGAATCAGTCCTTCAGGCCATGGGCCTAGTCTCACGTATGCTAGGTTGCATCATATCTCTACAGTATATGCTAACCCTTGAGCAAAGGTACCTGTTAACAACACCCTGTCATATGCCTTCCCCATCCGCAACAGGACAAGACAAACATGTCCTCTATCCCCCATTCTTTTTGTACTCAGCCTAGAGTCATTTCTCCATAGCCTAATACACAATCCAGACATTTAGTTGATCCGTTCTGCCAACCGAAAATATAAACTCGTAGCATTCGCAGATGACATTTGGCTGTTGGAATTCCTGCATTTCTGCTCCCTCTCCAACTTGAAAATTAGCTTTTCAAAGTCTTTTGCACTCAACATATACCTCCCACAGCAATGGTTGATCGATGTCAAGAAAATATTCCCTTCCACTGGAAATCAGAGACCATAACATTTCGGGCATCAAGCTTCCCTCTAGACTGCAAGACTTATATTCAAAGAACTATTTACCCATCCTGAACAACCTAAAAATTGACCTCACATGCTGTAATAAGCCAATCTTTTCCTGGTTTGGGGGCATAGCAATCTTAAAAATGAATGTTCTCTCACGACTGTTAAACATTCTGCAAACTATACCCATAGGTTATCCTCCAGCTTTTCTTAACACCTACACAAGTTCTTGCTACAGATTCCAGGGACCGTAAACCCAGGATAAGTTATACCCAAATTTCCTTACCCAAACATATAGGATGGATAGGCCTACCAGACCTCCATATTACTACTGTGCTTGCCACCTGTCAAAGATAATTGGCTGGAATGTACATGACTCTCCTAAAGACTGAGTGTCAGGGTGCCAAGAAACCAGACCACACGTGGATGCAGGTAAAATAAAGCAGTTTATTGAAGAAAACAACAATAATTGCACATCAAGAGTGAGGAAGAGAGAGCAAGAACAAGCCGGGGTCAAGTCCAGGGGCAGGTAGTCATCCAAGCCGGGGTCGGGTCCAGAAGTGGGTAGTCTGTCGATGCCGGGTCTTCTGCCAATGCCGGATCGTCAGCCGATGCCGGGTCGAGAGCCAGGAGAGCCGTCAGTCAAGCTAGGCTATACATGGGGAAACACAGAGAACAGAAGACTGCTAGCAGAGATGCACCTTGGAGCACAAACACAAAGGCAAGGATTGCAACCCAACAGGTGATAGATATAGTCAGGTGTGCAGCATCATCAATATGCAACGCCCAGGCAGCAGGAAGTGATGATGCAATCAGAGTCTATAAGAGGCAGCAGTCTGCACATGTCTAAGATGGCTGCCAACAGGAGGGCAAGGTAAGACCTTGACACTGGGTTACTTTGAAAGCCTCTTTCAACTCTTTATCTCTGGGCTCCATACCCTGTCTGCTTGACTGCCACATCCCACCAATTGGACCTACTCTACAATGTTTTTGCGCTGTCTATAGAGTCACCTGCTTATCAACAACCTCAGGCCCACTTACCCCATTCCTGGGCTAACCTGGACTTCCCCCCAGGCATAAACTGTCAATTCTTATCTGAACACTGATCCCACAAATGAGTACTGGCGCACCATTTTTATGATTGTGGTAGATTCCTATCTAGAACACATCTTTCCTCCTGACTAGAGAAATCTCCATTTCCCTCCTGGATATGCCTCCTGCTCACACACTATCTATGCTCTCTAGATAGAGGGTCCACCTGCTGAAGACCACTTACTCCTTTTGAGATGTTGTGCTCACGGAAGACCTCACACTGTAATCTTATTTCCACCGTGCACAGACGGCCCCTACAATGGCAGCATGGCCTGCACGGCCTGGAAAAAAAGACCTATCTCAATCTCCCCTACAGGAAGACTAGTAAAAAATATATCTAAACATTCACAAAGGTTCAATAAATGTCTCTACTCAAGAAAATAGGTACAAAAACCAAGCATGCTGGTATTGCACCCCAGAGACCTACTAAAGGTGTCAAACGGACCACGGAACACTACTACACCTCTGGTGGTCTTGCCCACGTATTCATACCCTCTGGAGTGAAGTGCATCACATTATTTCACCTGTGACTTCTTATGACTTAGACCATTCCCCAGCACAATTCCTCCTACACCATTCACCCTTACCATATAAAACCTTTTACAAATCATTAGCCATGTATAAGTTCAGCGCAGAGAAACAGTGTGTCCTGATACATAATGGTTCCTCCTGCCCCCCCCCCCCCCTCATTTAAGGAATGGCTTAATAGAATCAATAAATTAGCCAAGGATCTGATCCACATAGCTAGAGACATACCCACAAAATCCTGGACCAAATGGGCCTGCTAGACACACTTCCATTCGACTCCAGAATTCTCCCAACTAGCCCCCCACCTAACTAGAGGACTATTAAACCCTTTATCCTGACCTGCTCCTACTCGTTATTACCACAAGCTAACATTATGTTCCCGGCCTGCAGACCAGGTGTCAGAAAAAGCCTGTAGCCATGAAGTACATTTAATTGCATTTCTTTTTCCTTTAGAAAATTTCAGTTTTGCTGCAGCAGCTTCTATGCACTGTACAGATGCGCCACTTTACAGGCAGACTAAGGGGACCCCTCCATTTTTATTGTTTTAATTTAAGTATCAATAAAATTACTGCTCCTTTAAAAATGATAATTAAAATATAATAAGAAAATTGCATTGATACATGTCCCCCAGGGCAGTACCCGGGCCCCCATATCCTTTTTGTGGCCAATTACTATAAATCTTCAAGATGGGGGCTTTTTTTTTAATATTCAGATCCCAGAGACTTTAATAGAGTTTGCAGCTCAGTGCCGAACCTTTCCCCTGTTCAGGAGTTCTGGTGTGAACCGAACAGGGGGGTGTTCTGCCCATCTCTACTCCCAGTGCTACCACTTGCTCAGGTTATCGGCCTTGTTGCCTAAAGGTCTACACAGACCTCGGCTCTTATATCAAGGTCTTGGGGGACTCCCTTATCTGGTTAGCATGTATTTTCTTTGTTGTACACCCAGCTCTCTTACAAAATAAGATGAGATCACACCCACCTTTACTGGTTTATGCATGGTCAACCTGAATATACTTTTTTCTCTGTATCTCATTGTACATTTACTGCTCATACTTATTGTACACTTTACTTTTATCTAAATAAAAGTTGTTAGGAAATAACAAAGTGTTAAGGTCTTGACAGGTTTACTTTAGTAAAGGTGTGAAACTAGCACATTGGGGAAGTTTTTCACTTATCAATAAGCAAATGCATGGAGAACTATTCGGAGTCCAAGCACACCTAGACATGGGTTGACCTAGAGAGTGGTCAATTGTGTACACTGCATCTGACTGCCCAGAGACAAGTCTATTAGTTGGTGATCCTCTATGTCTGCATCTTTGGCACACATGAGCACATATGTTTAAAAAGAATAGTGGGGCAAGAGGAAAAAAACGAACATGAAAAGTGCACATAATATATAGTTTCATTGAAAAAGAGAGGAAAGAGCAACATACAAATTCAGGTAGCTCAGAGAAAGCACTATAAGGAAAAAAAAAGATGGTGACCAGTGTTCTCAAACGGCTTGATTAATCTTTGCCTATGACAGACGTTAGCTGGTGGATATATGCTGCCATCACAGACATGATCTTAACTTGTGAATTTTCCACAAATGGTCTATCAAGGTCTATGAGCTACAGAAGATGCCATGATTGGACGGCAAAACGCTTCTAGCGATTGGCTGAGGGGACCTGACGTCACTTCCGGCCGGTGAGGCGCATGCTGCGAGAGCAGCAACCACCGAGCCGAGTTCTCATGTCGCTTATGTTTAACGTTTGTTTGTAAGTATTATTCTTTGTCCTTAATAAAACTGAGTGGAACATACTTCACCATGTTTGGCCTCTGTTCTTCTACCTGAGGACATCTGGACATCTGAAGCATTAAGGACCGCATAAAGGAACCATTCCAACAGGATCACTGTGTTTAAATTGGCGAGGCAAGCTGATATGTATGACTAAACTGCTGCTGACCGAGTGTTTTGTGGTGAGTACATTACCACAAGGGGGTGAGCACATTGAGTGATTAACACAGCGGAGTATTAGCATCTATCAGCATTTTGATGGACATTTATGAATTGTTTTATGATTAATATTTTTATTATGCACTATTCACTAGCACTAGCACTAGCACTGATGGTCATGTTTTATGAATTTTTTTTACGAACAGTTATATGAATTTATGATCAGTGATTGAGCATTTTGAGAAATTTGCACATCCCTGGTTTGCACATGTTCACACATTTGTATTAATTGATATATTTGCACATATTTTATATTGAATGATTTTTAGCAGCGCTGCAACACTGGTTTCACATTTTAAAGGCACATGCACTTTATTTGCAGCTAGCAGCTAATGTTTAGACACTTTATATTTATATTCACAGGGATATTTATTTATTTATCTATAATTATCTATATAGACACACCATAAGCGCAAGGTTTTTTTTCCGTTACACTATCAAGGTGACTGTCATCTCACATTTGGTCTGTGCCCAACATGTTGCCAATATTTAAAGCTGTACTGTATGCATGAAAAATCAATTTAAATATATTCTTCAAATGACAATCATCCACTTTGTGTGAAACAAATGCCTTTTACAAACTCAAATATTACTTTCTAAAAGTAGCGGTGACAGCTGAGTTTTTGGCTTTCTCTACATTCTGTAGCCCTGGATTGGGGCCTGAAGCTTGAAGGTTCCAAAGTGTCTTGACTGGGATGGAACCTTCAATCCTCTGTCTGGATTTTCCTGGATGCCTGCGGTCTCTGTGAGTACATAGGTGGGCAGGGTAATTATAAACCAAGCCTTGGGAGAGCTCAGGGTTCCCAGTTTGGAGACAGCTTCCATATTGGACACAAGGTCTCACCCAGGGGTCAAAGGTGCCCCAGCCAGGAGTCAAGGAACAGAGGGTCTCAACCAGGGGTTAGGTGGGCTCCTATATCGAGAGGCAAGGAGTGAACTGTGCAACAAGGCGCGACTTAAGGTTAAGTGAGAAAGTGAGCCAGGAGAGCTGGGCAACAGAATCAGAGGGACTTGTAAGGAGAACTATTTAACCACTTACCAACCGCCCAACGACTATATACGTCGGCCGTTTAAAACTAAATACCGGTGTTATGGCAGCAGATAGCTGCCATAACCCTGGTATTTTTTTAAACTGCGGGCGGTCGGCTTTCCGATACGGGTGGTCCCAGTGGCGGATTCGCCATGGGATGGTTCCCCCCCCTCTCGCCGCGTCCCGGTACTTTTCCCTGCTTACTGAAACCGCTGTCAGCGGGGAAAACTATCCAGTCCTGGATCCTTACAGACAGGATGTCGAGTGAGGGCAAGCTTGCCCTCACTCGACTCTATGGTCTTGGAGGACCGGAGCGACGGCAAACGTCGTTGCCTAGCAACCGGTTTAAAGGTCCCTTTTGTTTTTTCATTTTATTTTATTTATTTATTTATTTTTTTTCATCTTTTAGTGTACTTGTGAGATTGACCCCAGATCTCACAAAAAAGAGGTCCTGTCATGCCTATTTCTATTACAAGGAATGTTTACATTCCTTGTAATAGGAATAAAAATTATCACATTTTTTTTTTAAATGGTGTAAAAATAAAAAATAATAAAAAAAATCAATAGTAAAAAATAAAAATTAAAGCGCCCTGTTCCCGTTATCTTGCGCGCAGAAGCTAGCGCATATGGAAACCCCGCCCACATATGTAAACGTTGTTCAAACCACAGATGTGCCTGTGGTGATTTTTAAGTACCAAAGTTTGTCGCCATTATAAAATTATATGCCAGCCTGGATCCCCTCCGTGGTAGACAGGATATTTTCCTCCAGATTATAAGCTCCCAGTCACCAAGTATCACTCTCCGCCATTCACACGAGAAAAGAAAATGCAAGAATCCATGGTGCAAATAATGTTGGTGTAAAGAATGTTTATTAAAATCAATTAAAAATGACTCACATGATTCTGGTGCGATAGTTCACCAGTCTGTAACATGCAAATACCAAGCTCAGTGAACATTCAATTCAAAAATACCGCCGCTAGCAATTGTATCTAATTCCTTCACTGTGTGATACAATGTTCACCGACACTAGCCTGACCCCTACCCTACGCGTGACAGCACCAGGACTACGTGCCTTCATCATGGGTACTTGTAAGGAGAGCAATGGTCCTGATGAGAAGGAAGCCAGGTGGCATTGCACTTTCAGTTGACTTTTCATGTTGATGGTGGAAACCCCTGTGTGGGCAACTGATTTCTATGCGAATTGTTCTGTTCCATTTAAGTGGGCTGTCACACCCTAAAATGCACCTTGGACTGGCATAACTCATTGGAAAATGCATCTGCCACATGAGTATAATTATCCCAATGCCACACCGTGCAGGAGAGACAGCAGTGGTGACTGGTCTCTGTTACAGGAAGCTCCTAGTCAGAGGTGTCGCTTCACACTGGATTACTACATAAAATGAAATTAATCACACAAACAGATCCAAGTAAAAATGTAAATGTTTTACTTTTATTTGACATATTCTGAATGATCCAAACAAAACAAAACAAAACACATGTGTTCCTTATTCCCTACAATATTCTTAAGCCCCTATTTGGTATCTTTTAATACAGTTTTTATATTGCAACTAATTTTAGATTTTGTCTATACAGCAAAAGCCCTGGCCTAATATTTCACTGTGGATGATAAAGCAATTAATTTTTTGAACGCTCAACACAAATTGCTTCATGCCAAGGACAGAATTACAGAAACAGATTTTGAAATTTGTTCTTATTGCCATATTTACTGAAAGTCTTGGATCAGCTGATAGTGTTTATAGCCCTGTCATTATAGCGTTGCCAGGACTGCAGGTGGGTTCATTTAACAGCAAGCCTAGTACCTTAAATATTGATGTTTTTATTGCCAAAAAGCACCATTGTACAATATAAAGCAGCACTCTGCAGGTCATCACAATCATAAAGATGTAAATAACTGGGCTTGAGTAGTTGTTTCGTTTTTTTTCTTTTTGCTATTATATTTTTATTTTTTATAATACAGTCACATTTGCTAGATAACACTATGAAGTTAAAGATGGTGAGTTACATTATATCTTGTCAAAAACAATAAAGTGACAATTCTCCAGTTAATCAAGAAAATAGAGATGCTATTAAATGATTATGAACATTGCCTTCCTGCAGAGGAACACAATAAAGATCATCTTTGTACAAATGTACTGTCAAGCCACAGTGTAGATAATGGATTGCAATTTACAAGGGAGCTATTGTTTTGTGTAGCAGCTAGCTGTTAAAAATAGAATTCACCATTGTTACTATGTTCTCTGAAAAGATCTGGTGCAGTGAAGAGAAGCAAAAACAGACACAAATATTTATACTTTACAAAGAAGCAGTATTTAGGTAGCAAAAAAGGCCATTTATATCGTCTTGGATTTTTTTTTTTTTTGCATTAAGGCTTAAATGATAAGTCTACTTTTGTCTTAACTTATAAATCATTTTCATTTTGTTTCTTCACCTCACTCTTGACAAGTCAACAATAGTCTAAGCTGATATTTACCAGTGTGCTACTTATGAAAACAAGCAGAATCTCTGCTCCAAATCCTGCCAGAAATGAACATTACTTAACATCCCCTTATATGCCACCAGTGTCAGGATCTGAATCTAAACCTGCAACCTCTGTGGTTCTGACTGTGGTTCTCTATGCTGTGCCACCTGAAGTGCTGGACAGCTCCTTGTCTGGTCTCATGGACATTCCTGCTTTATAACTTGTATCTGTTGAACCTTGAACTGATCCCATCCAGCTACTACTCATTACTGACCTTTGGCTTGTTCATTGACTATGCTTCAGCTATTTCCTTATCTCCTTCATCCGCTACCTGACCCCCACTTGTTTTCTTCCTGTTGGGACAATCCAGAGTGCAAATACCTGACATTAGCACACAGAAAAACCCATCTCCACAGTCAGGAGCTCTGATGATGGCTTGGACCTCAAGCTTTAGGTGAGCTGACATCATTTGCAAGGGAAATCTGCTTGTGTATTCATCCCCACCCAACTACTGCTACAACCACTGGTCTCTTATCCCAGACCATGACAACCAGCATCTTAAAATACACAGATGACTGGAAACGTCATGATTAGCTACTTTCCTTGGTCCTTTCCACCAAGCAAAGTAGTGAGAGGATTACAGAAGCATAGAAGAGTAAGAGGAGTTTAATAAAGAGGTTCATTGAGTCTGCACCATTTGTGTCTATCATCTTTTCCTTTGAGCATACATCTATGTTTGTCCAAAGCATGTTTACATTCACTTACTGTTGACTGACCTACTACCTCTGCTGTACATATGTTCCTAGCATTAACTACTCGAAAAATTCCTTATGAGGTTAGTTTTTAACTTTCCTAATTATTTTTGTTACCCTTCTCTGGACTTTCTCCAGTTCCAGCAAATCCTTCCTGAGGACCGGTGCCCAAAACTGGACAGCATACTCCAGATGTGGCCGGACCAGAGTCTTGTAGAGTGGGAGAGTAATCTCTTTATTTCTGGAGTGAATCCCCTTTTTTATACATCCCAGTATTCTGTTGGCTTTGCTTGCAGCGACTTGGCATTGCATGCCACTGCCAAGCCTGTTGTCTACCAGTACCCCGAGGTCCTTTTCCATCCTAGACTCACCCAGAGGTCCCCCCCCCCCTAGTGAGTAGCTTGCTTTCTGGTTTCTGGCACCCAAGTGCATTACTTTACATTTTTTAACATTAAACCTCATCTGCCATGTAGTTGCCCACCCCATTATTTTGTTCAGGTCCGCTTGTAAGGTTTCCACATCCTGCCCAGAAGATATTGGCATGCTTAGTTTAGTATCATGCGCAAATACTGAGATTTTACTCGATATCCCCTCCTCTAGATCATTTATGAATAAATTAAACAGGATTGGCCCCAGGACAGAACCCTGGGGGACCCCTCTTTCCACACCTGCCCAATCTGAGTATTCCCCATTAATCACCACCCTTTGCAACCTCCCCTGGAGCCAGTTCTCTATCCAGGTACTCACCTTATGGTCCATACCTACCTTCCTTAGTTTGAACAGTAAGCATTTGTGGGGAACGGTGTCAAAGGCCTTTGCAAAGTCCAGATACACCACATCCACAGGCTTACCTTTATCTAGGTGGCAGCTCACTTCATAGAAGGTTAATAGATTGGTTTGGCAAGAACAATTTTTCATGAATCCATGCTGATTACTACTAATAATATCATTTTCATTACTAAAGTCTTGTATGTGGTCCCTTAACATCCCCTCCGAAATCTTGCAGACTACTGATGTTAGGCTGACCGGCCTATAGTTACCCGGGATATATCTCGGCCCCTTTTTAAATATTGGTACCACGTTGGCTTTTTTCCAATCAGCTAGCACCATACCTGTCTGTAAGCTATCCTTAATGATCAGGAATAATGGTCTGGCAATCACCTGGCTGAGCTCTTTAAGAACCCTCGGGTGCAAGCCATCTGGTCCCGGTGATTTATTTATGTTAAGTTTCTCTAGTTTAGTTCTAAGTCTATCTTCTGCTAGCCATGGCGGTACTTCCTGAGGTGTGTTATTTAGCTTGGCCTTACAGGCTGGGTTAGTGTAGTCCCCCAATTCTTTTGTGAAGACTGAAGAGAAGAAATTATTTAACACTACCGCCTTTTCCATGTCCACTGTCATCAGAAACCCTATTCACTCCCTAATGTATTTAATGGTTTCAATTGTGTCCCTCCTTTCCTTTCTTACTGAAAGACTGTACATAATAAAGTACAATTAAGGTTTCAATGTCTGCCAGACATAATATACATGCATAAGCACAGCATTTTCTAATAGAACACATTAACATCATGCACATCGGTGCTGCCTCTGCCTGAGACCAATCAATGTGGAGGGCAGAGATATCTTGCCCTTACTTCACAGAAGCACTGGAGGTGGGTTTTAAAACTCTCTCAAAATGTACATGCCAGGTATGTTTGAGGGAATAGCCTTTTCAAAAATATGATGCAAATTATAGGTTGCTAGGTGGAACTAGAATTTGCTGGGCAGGATCAGAATTTACTGGGCATTAATAGGAAGGAATGGGCAGTGCCCGTTACATTGACTAATATGATGGAATGTACCACATGATCGGATGATGTCATTGTGTTGCACTGTAGTCCAAGCTGACATGGTACATACAACTGCTAGCAATGAGAATTCAGGAGAGAGACACTGCACATAACAAATCATTAGTTTTTAAAAAGATGTTAAAAAAAAAGTGTTCAGCCATAACTTTACCAGGCAAATTCTTGTGCTAACAATATCTTTAAAATGAACTGAAAATGCATAAATAATGCCTAGTGCTGTTGCACCATTTTTGTTTCCTGTCTCTAAACTCTGAATTCTCTGTTATCAATATTAGTGTTATAATTATAGTTTCCAAAACTAGACACAGTATTCTAAATGATCCCTGTTACCAGACCACTATCTTTCTGCCAAGAAAATCATGTTTAACTCTTTCGCTGACTCGCCCTGTGCTCCACTTTTAAATTTAGCTGGCCAGGCCATTTTTGCAATTTTTCCATTGCTTTTTTATTTTTCCCTTGCAGCTTTCAGAGTTTGTTAAAGACCCCCCCAAACCATATATTTTCTGAAAGCACATGCCCATTACAATTCAAATAAGTCGCTACTGATTTTTAGGGCACAATAAAATTTGCGCAAATGTTTATCAAAACAATATTTTCGCCAAAAATACACTAAAATCATTATTTGCAGATACAAACAGCAAATTTTACAAAATTCCTGCTAAATTCCTACTAAATATAAAAGCTTAACCTGTATTGAGTTAATAAATAACAATTATTTGTAAATTTTAAATTGCACCTTTTTGTGAAATAATAAATATATACAGTATATATATATATATATATATATAAAACTAAATTTCTCTGGAGGTTTTCATTTTTCACTTACAGCTTTCAGAGTTTGTAAAAGTCCCCCCAAACCATATATTTTCTGAAATCACATGGCCAGTAGAAAAAAATAAGGTGCTACTGGTTTTTAAGGCACCGCAATATTTGCACAAATGTTTATCAAGCCAGTATTTTTGCTAAAAATACACTAAAGTCATTAATTGGATGGATTCATACATGGCAAAATGTACAAAATCCCTGCTAAATTCCTACTAAATATAAAAGTTAAACTTAGATTATGTTAATAAATAACAAATATTTGTAAATTTTTACTTGCACCTTTTTGTGAAATGGTGAAAACTGAACGTACGCAAAACTGTAAATAAAAACAATTTACCATTTTTCACTTACAGCTTTCAGAATTTGAAAAGACACCTCAAACCATACATTTTCTGAAAGAAATTTTCTGAAGAATAAAAAGCATGCTACAGATTTTTTTGGCTCTGCAATAATTGCGCAAATGTTCATCATATCGCTATTTTCATAAAAAATACACTAAAATCATTATTAGTGCACATAAACACAACATAGCTTAAAAAATTCGTGCTAAATTACTACTAAAGCATCGTTCACATGTGGCATACTAAAGTATATGCCCATGGAGTCCCATGTTTACCTGCACAGGGATGCACAAGTGTTCCATGTATCCCCGTACAGGCAGTCCCATTTATGTCAATTGGGATGTAACGGCTGCACAGGCATAGCTGTTGTTCCCAGTCTGACATCTGTGTGGGTGTATGGGTGCACGGCCCCGAACGCAGACAGTGTGAGCTCAGGGACATGCATGTGGGCCTACATGGATGTCAAATTGGGAGTAACGTGCAGTTGCTACATCCCAAATGACATCAATGGGACTGCCTACATGGAGATGAATGGAACACATGTGCATCCTTGTAAAGGTACACTGTGTATGCCCTTTGTGAACAAGGCCTTAGGCCCCTTTCACATAAGCAGATGATTGGGTCTGCCTATCCATTTTTCAGGGGGCCCTATTGGACCACCCATTGTTTTCTATGGAGAGGCTGATGTAAATGGACATGTGTCTGTTTACACCCATCACCATCCAATCCGATTCACTAAAAACAGACAGATAGGGATCCTATTCCCCATCCATCTAGCAGACTGGATCAGATGGTATCAGATGGAAATATGCAGATGACCTGTTTCCATCTGACCTCCCCCTCAAAGAGAACAGGGGGCATCAGCGGGATGGACACTGAACTATCATCCGCCTGCTTTATATATATATATATATATATATATATATATATATTTTTTTTTTTTTGGGGGGGGGTCTTTGGTGAGATATCAGAAGTTCTAAACAGACCCCCATATCCCTTTTTTGAGACCTCTGCATCAGCGGAGTGGACCTGTAATTCGACTGCTCAGCAGGGATCAGAAAGCAGATAGATCTCCATTTATTTTTAAAATTTTTACATTTTTTTGCAATTATATATATATATATTTTTTTGTAGATTTTTTTTGTGGGGGGGGGGGGGTGTGTTTGGTAAGATATAAGATATCAGAGGTCTAAGACCCCCATATCTCTTTTTTTGGGACAGAGAAAGGGAATTAAGAAAGTCACTTTACATGAATGAATAAGGAGTCTAAATAGAGATTCCTAATTCCTTCATAAACTGACAGTCTGACGTGGTAAACTCTCAGTTTACAATGATCAGCTGATCAGCTGTCAGTGGACATAGGAGCCATCAGTATATTTACCAAGCCCCCCAAGCCCCAGCACACCCCTCACCCCCCACCCCCCACTCTCAGGCTGACAACTCACCGAACAGTGTGCCGGTCAGCAGATGCAGGCGGCGGGAGGGGAAGGGAGGGATGCCATCGGAGCAGGGATGGATCAGGGGTATGGGGGCAGGTATGGGGTACATAGTACCCCATACTCATTCACAACAGAAAAGTGTAGTGTAAAAAATGACAGGAGCCAATTTTTGACAAGTCCTTTATTTAAAAAAAAACAAATATAAAAAAAAGTCCCCTGGTGTATATCCTTCATCAATCTTGATGCCCACCATCACTGCCTACCTGAGCCCTCATGCCCCAAAACACTCCCTCATGTTGAGGGCATGTGGCCTGATATGGTTCAGGAGGGGGGCTCTTGCTCGACTTCCCTTTTCGGACCTGCCAGGCTGCATGCTTGGATAAGGGTCTGGTAAGTATATTGGGAAAGTAATTTTTTTTTTTTTTCAATTTTGGCAAGAAGAGTCTGGTATGGTTTGGGGAGGGGAGAGACACCACACCATTTTGTTTTCTTAATTTTTCTTTGCTTTAAATTCTTTTTTTTTTTTTACTTTCAGCTATCAGCAGGGAACCCACTCCTTAACAAAAATGTTTTTACAGGTTGTTAAAGGACACCACCTGCTCCTTAACAACCAGTACACATTCCATTATTACTGCATGCCTCGATCACTACTTATTTACTGCATGCATTTAATTATTTAGTTCCTTCTGTACATTGAGTTTAATGCTTGTTTATGAGGTATTTACAGAGCATTTTCTTGCAAATACCACTGAAAGGTATAGTGAGTTGACAGTTTCAGGATCACATTCAGTATTTAGGGAAAATGTGCCTGGATACCTACATACTGCATGCGATCTGATTCTGTAAATAGAGCCCAATGGGGTTGATTTACTAAGACTGGAGAGTGTAAAATGTGGTGCAGCTGTGCATGGTAGCCAATCAGCTTTTAACTTCAGCTTGATTAATTAAGCTTTGACAAAAAAAAATGAAAACTGCGGATCAAACAAATTCTGACAGATTTCGGGTCAATATCATATTACAAAGTAAACGAGGCCAAGTCTAACATATTAGATTTGGTAATCGACGGGACCACTAGAAATCTTTTTACCGCGACATTCCCCTACCGCTGGGCAGATAAGGCATAACATACTTAGGCATAACCCTGACTAAAACAGTTAACAACCTAATTCAGGTCAATTTTATACCCTTTAAAACTCAAATGACCAACGAACTGCAAAACCTCTCTAAATTCGAGTTCTCTTGGACAGGCAGACTAGTGGCGTTCAAAATGATCTCCCTGCTAAAATTGTTATACTTGTATAGATCCTTGCCAATACCGCTACCCAAGTATTATATCCACTCACTTCAAACCATACTGTCCCGCTACATATGGCAAAAAAAGAAAGCTATATGTGCTCTCAAGATCCTGGTAAAGCATAGATTAACAGGGGGCGCATCTGTGCCTAACCTGGAAGATTACTATTAGGCAACGGTCCTTTCACAGCTTAAAGAGTGGTTCCAGCCATCCTCAAACTCTACCTGGGGACGAATGGAACAAGAATCCATCCCCTATCACAACCTGTCCAACTGGCTATGTAGCAGAAAAAGGGATGAACGTATACCCTTGTTTCTATCCCCAACCATTAGGGCCTCCGTTCTTGCTTGGCAGAAACTGACATTGGCAGATTGGACAATGACTCAGACAGCCACAGTTAACTTACCTATCTCCTCCCTCACTCTGACCTTGATCTCTCATCGTGGACAAGAAACACAACCAAACCATTAAACACCCTCTACATAAACGACACCCATAAATCCTTCCAACAAATAACATCTGAGTTTGACATACTCCCATCGGACTGGTTCAGATACTTCCAAATATCGAACTGTCATAACATAATATGATGATATCTTCCCCTAATGAAACCAAAGGAATATCAACAATATATTCATTACTGAAAGGGAAGAGGGAAGTACTCATTCACAAAATCACCTCCAATACTTAGATGGGAACAAGAGCTTGACGCCTCATTCACACCCTCCCAGTGGACAAGGGCATTGACCACGACCTATAAAAACACGCTAAGCGCCACGCTTTGGGAATGGACTCAAAAAATCAAATTAAGATGGTACCTTACTCCTGACATATTAGCTAAATATAAAGGATGCTTTCCTTCCACCTGTTGGAGGGGGTGCGGTCAGGAAGGAAAGCTCAAACACATACTTTGGGACTGTCCCTCCATAGCAAAACTGTGGGAATAAATCTTCCTCCTAATCTCTTCGATCATAGGTCAACAGATCCCAACCACTCCCGAATTAGCACTACTGAATATCCACATAGACGACATACCCAGACAAAAACGCAAAATGGTACGTCACATCCTACTAGCAACTAAAATCTCCATCACTGGGGAGTGGAAGACTTCTACTCCACCTACCTTGTTGGAAATAACAGACGCCACACAAATGCACTACACATACGAACTAATGATGACTACGAACCACTAACGCCATCAACAAGAAAAATGGCAAGCTTGGTACAACTGGTATAACAATCAATTTAATAAATAAATACTTTGCTCAGAACAAGTTGGGAACTCCAATACTCTTTTCCTGTAATATCTAAAACTAGACACTAGATGGCAATGTTAGCTACAAGTTGGTCAGTATGAGTATCACTACAGTTGTTGAACCTGAACTGTTGACTTTATTTTTGTTAGACCTGTTTATTTGTTCTGTTACCCTTTTCGTTGTTTGAAACACCTGTATTGTCCTTGAAAAATCTAAAAAAAAACTATTGAATCAGAAAAAAAAATGGAAGCTGATTGGCTTCTATGCAGAGTTGCATCAGA
This sequence comes from Pelophylax lessonae, assembly GCF_965119305.1. Taxonomy (NCBI): domain Eukaryota; kingdom Metazoa; phylum Chordata; class Amphibia; order Anura; family Ranidae; genus Pelophylax; species Pelophylax lessonae. The sequence goes on along the minus strand of NC_138777.1, from coordinate 103,456,956 downwards.
TTTTGCACTCTCCAATTTTAGTATATCAACCCCAATGTATTATTGTCACAGTCACCTGATAGGCACCTGATAGGTATAAATAACAAGATAGGCATTACACATATCCACCAACTGTGGTGCCAGTGGGGTAGAAAGATGCCAAATTCTATAAGAAGGGCTTAAAGCTAAGTGCTTCATTAAGACCAGCTGGGGAATTAGCCTTCAGGGAATAGATTAATCTGGCTTCGTGCTAGAGAATTCTTATATCACCCCCCGGGTTCTAATGCCGTAAATCTAATGACTTTGTTTCAAATATTTGTAGCCTGGTCGCACGGCTAGTATTGTTTAGAATGTTGTTTGTTATTAAAGTTCTTCAAAGACAGTGACCTTTGAATTATGGGAGATGTAGTTCCAGGAGGAGCCAGGACCATAGACTGCTATGCGAGAAGACTCGCGTAGCCTGCTGGGAGTGTCTTTGTAAAGGGGGCGGGATCAAGTTTCGCTCTTTTGCCTCGAGGACAGCGTGCTGTGAAGGGGAAGAGCTGCTGTGGATCACAGAGGAGTAGGCCGGAGGCCTAGTAGTGGACGCCAGAGCTGAGAGTGTGTGTGCGTTGTGTGTAGAAGAGGCTCGGTAGTGTGACCGAGGGGAAGGACGCCTGACAGGCCGAGAGAGAGTCACTGAGCAGAGCGGGGCCTGGTTGCAGTGCGGAGCGAAGCTCCCGGTATTGGGTGAGACACATCCAGCATCTACATCTGCATTTATCACATATCTAGACTGAGTCAGGGAAGAACTGTTGAACTGTTTGAGTAGCAGGCCATACTGAGTTCTAAAATCTCAACTGGACACTGCAGTTATACATAGTGCGTAGTGAGCGAACAAGGCCTTAAGCCCTTTCACAGTACCAGGTTGTTTGCCTATTGGAAAGCATCAAGATCTGTTTCAAGTTCATTCTTGTGGATTACAAATACTAACTACCTTGGGGATTACAGTTATTGATCACCTTTACTTGGATTACAATTACTTTCCTTGGATTGCCTGAGGATTTCTTGCCGGTGAAGACTAGTGAGGCCTCACCCTCCAGGAGACTCTTGCATTCTAGTTAAAGGGGGCCCCCGTTAGTACAGAGAGTGCACTCGGATATTTAGTTAGTATTGTTGTTCTGTTTATTCAACAGTTATTCTCTAAGTACGGTTAACCTTAATTTGTGGTCACTCTCCATCTACTTAAAAATTCAGTGTGTTTATATTGTTACAGAATACAATCCTCTAGCATACATATGTATGTACCGTATATACATTATATATGTGTAGTTTGTATTCCAGATCCTGAGTGCTGAACCCTACTCAAGTTATTGGTTGGGGATTCAGGATCTACACAACTATTGACATTCTTGCAATATCATTGATTCTGTTTGTACATTCTCGAACTTCAAATCTAAGAGCAGTAAACTTGATCTTTTATTGCAATCTCTTGTGGTCTTGATCATTTAACATGACCGAACTAATAGTGTCAGTTGGGTTGGAGCAGGTTCAGGGTAACTGAAGTGAAGAGGATATACCTGCATTAAGACACTCCCCTGGGAGCAGGGCTACATATTGTTTATTGAATTACACAACATATCATCAGAGAACAATGTAATTAAGCATCTGAAGGCATGTAGAGATAAAGATCTGGAGTGGGTGTACACTAATGTCTATTATTGTACATCAGAAACAGACAATAAAAGCATAAAATGCAACAAAATGAGCAAAGGGATCTTATCCACACAGTATTATACCCAATGGTGTGCAGTATATTCCAAATAAACAAACTACCTTTTCCATAGTCACTGTTCACATGTATAAACAAAAAGAGAAAAAGAAAAAAAAGAAGTACTGGAGTGGAAACAAACTTGGCCTTATATTTTAAAATTAAAAAATTATATTTTTAATTTCTCGAGCTCAGGAGTCATAGAACACTAGGTTACAGGAGACTCATATGCCTTTCCTCAGGTTACTCCAGGGGGAAAAAATGTTAATAGAATTTTGTTAGACAGCCATGTTCATAAGCTATAATTTGTTCCAAAGGATAAATGGTTAATCACCTCACCCATATTTGGAGCCAGATTTGATTTCCAGTTTCACAATAAAACCAAGCATGCTGCAAAAAACACATGCATAATCATAGGTCTGAGGTCTGGTAGGAACTTATCAACCGCAACACTTATTTCAGCCTGTTCAATATTGGTAGTGGAGATGTTTCCTATTAGTTTTTCTATTAGACAGAAGATAGAGTTCCAATAGCTGTGAATATGTGGGCAGAACCAAAGCATAAGAAACAATGTACCCACTTGTCCACACCCTATCAAGCATAGGTCAGAATTATGGGAATTACATTTGGCCAATACATAAGGTGGATAAAACCCATCAAAGATGGAGCTTTGTGCCATTTCCCAGTAGGTTGAGCATTTAGAGGCAGGTTGGTTAATCACTATGGCTTTACGCCATTGCTGGTCAGCAATGGGATGTTCCAATTCAGCAGACCATTTTAATAATGGTTCAAATACAGTGAAGGAAAGTTTATCATGTAACTGGTTGTAAAAAATGTAGATGCCCTTTTTTTGGAGGAAGTCATAGGTCTGAAATTAGGACTTTTAGCAGAAAGGTCACCAGGATGTAGGTCAAGAACTCTCCTCCTGGTAGGGCATACTTGAATGATAACTTATCAAAAGGAGGGGGTCTGTTGTTTTTAAATATGTCTGACACTTTTTTGATCCCTTTATTTTCCCATCTTTTAAGGCAATGTCGGGAAGGAGAAACTTAAACACTTCTAGGGTCATGGAGACATTCAATGGCTGATCAGTAGGACTGCTAAATTTTAGGAAGTATTTCCATGCCAGTTGTAGTTGAGATTGTAGGGTGGTCATGGCTTATTTTAGGTTTTGAAAGAAGGCATTTACTAGCAGGGGGAATGTAAATTGCCAAATGTAATTGCTTCCTGTTCTCAGATACACCATAGTTTAAGATTGGACTTTTGGATCCAAAACCTGATTTGGTCTAGTATGATTGCCATATAGTAGTAATTAGATCAGGAACACCTATTCTCCCAGCACTCCTATGTTTCCTTAGTATATCGTGAGAACATCTAGCTTTAATGTTGGTCCAGAAGAATGTTGATAGTATCTTACACATAGTTTTAAAAAAGGTTAGTGATATGCTGCAGTTTTGTATTTCAAAGCGCCTTGTTTTATCACGGCATGTACCTAATATTTTCACTGCATGTTGCTGTACCATGTTTCTTTTACCTTCAATAAAAAACATTTAAAAGAGAAAAAAGGTTAGTGAAACTAGTATTCTGAAAACCTATAGGATCCTAGGGAGAATAGTTATTTTAAACATTGCTAACCTACTAGCCCAGGATAAATAAAACTTACTCAGTTTATTGAGATCTTTTTGGGTGTTAGCTATAAAGGGATGTAACAAAACTTATTTAAATTGGAAAGTGGGGACGTCAATGATATTCCTAGGTATGGTAGAGAGTCAGTCCCCCCATGGGTATGAAAATTGTGATTGTAAGACAATCACTTTATAATATGACATTGAGTTGAATGCATAAACAAACTGATGAGCTGGGAGGGATTGCATCGGGTCAGCCAGGGTCAGAATGATATCATCTGCAAAGAGGTTGATAAAGTGCCTTGCAAAAGTATTCAGCCCCCTTGAACTTTGCGACCTTTTTTATTTGTTAAAAAAGTTTGAAATATCCAATAAATTTCGTTCCACTTCATGATTGTGTCCCACTTGTTGTGGATTCTTCACAAAAAATTACAGTTTTATATCTTATTTTTGAAGCCTGAAATGTGGCAAAAGGTCGAAAAGTTCAAGGGGGCCGAATATTTTCGCAAGGCACTGTAACATGAGGTTCTCCTATAATGGATATACCCTTAATCTTTCTCCACTGATGGCTTCATGACAAGAGCAAATATGAGTGGGGAAAGGGGAGAGCCTTGTTTCCTTTCATTTGAAATCATAATATTTTTAGAAAACAGACCATCAGAATAAACATAGGCAGAAGGAGCTGTGTACAGTGCAGATATTTCTGAGAGAATTTTGCCTTGGATCCCAAAATTTTTAAGACTTGTGATAGATAGCCCCAGTGGAAAGCCTTCTCAGCATCCAGGGTATGCAGCAAAGAAGACCTCTCCACATGGTGCATAAGGTTTAACACAGATCTTGGGACATCAGGAGCCAGGTGTCCCAGCACAAAACCCACCTGTTCTGACTTTACTAAAGAAGGGAAAAATCAAAGTAGTCTGTTAGCTATGAGCTTAGTATACAATTTTAAAATCCTAATTTCCACTCCTTTTTTCATTCCCTCTTTTTCCATTGTCTTCCCCCCTTTTTTCCCTCTTTTTTCTGCCCCCCTTTCTTTTCTTTTCCCTTTCCCCTTCCCCCCCCCCCCCACTTTTCTTTTCCTTCCTTTGTCTTGCTATGTCATATCCTTTTCTTTCCCTCTGTATTCTTTTTCCCTTTTTTCTGGTAAGTGCCACTCGCACTCCCAGTTTTTTTTTTTTTGTTTCCCTTCTTGTCTTTTCCTCTCTTTCATTCTTCAAGACACGGTGTTCTGTGCCAGACCCTCACACCAGGGCTTCCACATAACCCCTTGTCTTTTGTATCATGACCAGGGATGTTGGTACAATACTATAATTATACAACAAACACCTATCTAAAAAATCCTAATTTCGTAGAGAAATGGGTCTCAAATGTTGCACGTATTCTGGATTCCCTGGCTTGGGTAAGGTAATGATATTGGCATTTGGCAGTAAATATTTCAGGGGGAAAGGATGCCCTGGACACAGCATCATTGAACATAACCTCCAAATGTGGATATAATTTGGATGAAATAGTCGATAATATTCAGAAGTAAATCCATCTGGTCTTTTTAATAGTTGTCAGAATGTCATCAAGCTGCTGTGTCCTGTGCTTCCTTGCCACTGAACTTAGTTTCATTAATAAATAATGAATAAATAATAATAATTGAATAATCAATAAATAATAAAGACCTTGTGGGAATTCTACAATGTGAAGGGGTTGATGGTAGATGGAGCACTTTGTAAAAAAAAAAAATTTAAAGAATTTTTTATACGTTTCTTATGCTCTGGTTGAGACATCATCAAGACATCATTATGCCACCTATTTGCTCTCGTATCCAACTTCCCCCCTCCCATTGTGATAGACACAGGGTCATGGTCTGACCATCTGATATTATGAATATCTGAGTTGCACACCATTTGTGGAAGAAACATATCAGTTAGAAATAGGTCTATACGCGAGTAAGTATGATGTGCATGAGAGAAAATAAATATAGTCCTTTTCTGTAGCATGGTGACAGCACCACACATCATATAAACAGGAAACTTCCAGGAAGTGTGATAATATTGCTTTGTGAGAGCGGTGTTGAGAGGAAGCAGAGGTGTCCATTTATCAGTTGGATACTGCATTAAAGTCTCCCCACAGGATGATATCACCTTGACATAAACACTGGATCTTCTTCCAAATTTTCCTCAGTTAGGAAATTGGCTTGGCATTGGGGAGATAAACATTGATGATGGAGTAAGTGACATTATTTATCTGATAGATCAGTACTACATACTGCTCTTGCCTATCGGCTTCAGATGCTTTAAAGGTTACCATTTCTCTAATTGCTATCAGCACACCTTTCTATTTAGATGAGGTGTTGGAAGTGCATATTTGAGGAAATTGTCTGTGCGGGAATATAAGTGGCTTTTGTGAGGCAAAGTGGGTTTCCTGCAAGCGAAGCAAGTCGCAATTCAGCCTCTATACTTCTTTCCACATAATTTTCCATTTGACTGGGCTGTTAAGGCAGGTAGAAGAGGAGCACAGTCGGACAAAATATGCTACAGATGGGGAATTTGTACTTTCCTTGTGGGAAAAAACAGCATATGAGGATTGACAGGCTTAGTAGCAGGGACATTGGAGAGGCCTGAGAGTCCAGAACTCAATGCTGCTCCTAAGATCTGAGGATGCACCAAGTGAGTGGATGTGCTGAGGGAGCTATAGAAAGGTAATAATTAGGCCGTGGTGTTAGGTAGGAATAGAGATTACCATAAACTCCCAAAAAAAAAAAAAACAGTTAACCAATAAAAAAAACTGTATTTCCACTTGGAATCTGAATGGATCTAGAACCACAAATCTTGGGGTGCAAACTGTGAATGAAATATTAGGGACAATATATGAGCTCGCCGGAGCCATGTCGCCATTTTAGTAGGATATCTTACACAGAAGGTCAGTCATTAGGAGGAGACTTCTGATCAGATCTATCCAGATCAGGTGAGTGATGTCTGATCATCATGTTCTCCAGCTCAGCAAGTTTTGATTTCATCCAGGTTATGTCTTCTTCATGTTCATTATGGGCATCTATTGGGTCATGAAATATCATGGCGAATTCCTCCATTTTGTTTTCAATATGGATCACTCTGTCTCCCACCTCTGTAATATCTGACTTGAATTGTTGTACAAGTGTCATGATGTCTGAATGAGTTGTGCTCCTTTAGGAGACTAGCATGTCCTTCAATGTTGTATCGAGTACTCATTGGTTATTAGTAGTAAACCCCAATATGGAGTCCTGCAGCTCTCTGGTGTCATCTAGGCACACAGTCGTTTAACTCACCTCTCAGGAAAGCTCTGGAGGTGGATGGGGTTTCAGTTTAGCCTTGACAGGGCAAGAAGTGCTGGTTGAGGCTTGTAAAGCTGGTCCTTTGTGGTGTTGTGGGCAGCCGATGATGGGGGAGAAGTGTTTCAGATGTACTTCTTCTGTAGTGGAGCGGCCATGTGTAGAGTGGGGAGAGCTTCAGGCGCCAGCTTGGCCAGTGTAGCAGCGAGGCTGAAGGAAAAAGTCAGTCATCTTCCCCAGCAGGCTCCAGTCTTTCCATTTCCAGGACATGTAGCCTGGATGTGCCCAACCCTGTGGGAGCTGAAACCACAATTACTGAGGCTCTGTGTGTCTGCTACGAGCTCCGGTGAGCTGTCAGTGTGCAGAGCAGTGTGTTCAAGCAGTCATCTTCTCTGCCAGCTGGCCACACCCCAAATCTGATGACTTGGATGTCATTTTTATAATTCAACCTCACATGTCTACTTATGGGTTTTCAGAGTTTGTTGTTCTTAGCATAGTATATATTCTTTTATTCTATGCCAAAAGGGGTGTTTTGTTTTCTCCGTATTTGCAGAACACAATGTATACAACACCTACCGTCTGGCAGGCAACATGATTCAATATAGGCATGCAGACTGCCATTTGGCAGGTAACATGTTTTGTTCTCAAATATCACGTCACAATAATTACAAGATTCACATTTCCATGTACCAAAAGGGGTAGGTTCAACCCCCTTTTTTTATTGGTTAGGCTAGATGGACTTGTGTCTTTTTTTCAACCTGACTAACTATGTAACTATGTAACCACCATAAAGTCTATAAGTTCTTGGACAGAACCTTTCCAAAACATGATGACATCATCAACATACTGATACCACAATAAAATGTGGTCCCAAAACTCAGTGTATTTCTCATCAAAGAACACAAATGTCCTTTCCCCCCAGGTTAGCATACACAAAAAAGAAGCTGTGTTTACCCTATGCGCATAAATTTCATATCAAATTACCCATGTGCAAGATTAACCACTTGACCCCCGGAAGGTTTTACCCCCTTCCTTGCCAGGCCATTTTTTTGGTATTCGGCACTGCGCTACTTAAACTGACCATTGTGCAGTCATACAATGCTATACCCAAATTAAATGTACGTCCTTTTTTCACACAAATATAGCTTTCTTTTGGTTGTATTTTATCACCTCTGGGTTCTTTATTTTTTGCGATATAAATAAAAAATAATTGGAAAAAAAAAAAAGATATTTCCACTTTCTGTTATAAAAAAATATTCAATAAATTCATATTTCATCATCAATTTAGACCAAAATGTATTCTGCTACATGTCTTTGGTAAAAACAAATCCCAAAAGGGTGTATGTTGATTGGATTGTGTGAAAGTTATAGTTAGCATCTACAAACTATGGTATATATACTAGAATTTACGCAGCTTTTACTTCCTGACTGTCTATCACATTTCTTAGTTACATAGTAGTTAAGATTGAATAAAGACAACAGTCCATCCAGTTCAACCTGCGTAGGTGTGTGTGTGTCAGTGACGATATTCATTTCCCATATCCATGAATATTGTGTTCTTTGAGATGCATGTCCAAGAGTCTTTTAAAAGTATTGATACTCCCCGCTGATACCACCAATTGTGGAAGAGAGTTCCACATTCTTACCGCCCTGACAGTGAAAAATCCCCTACGCAGCTTAAGGTTAAACCGCTTCTTCTCTAATCTCATTGTGTGGCCAAGTGTCCTCTTACACTCTCTTAGACTAAATAGTTTATTATCTATGCTGGGATCACCATTGAGGTTTTTGTAAATCGCTATCATGTCCCCTCTCAGGCGTCTTTTCTCCAAGGAGAATAAATTAAGTGCTTTTAATCGCTCCTCGTAATTAAGGTCTTCCAATCCCCTAATTAGTTTAGTTGCCCTGGACTCTCTCCAGTTCCAGCACATCCCTACTGAGGATTGGTGACCAGAACTTGACAGAATACTCCAGATGTGGCCGGACCAGAGTTTTATAAAGTGGCAAGATTAAAGTTTTATCTCTGGAATAAATCCCCTTCTTTATGCATGCTAATATTCTGCCAGCTTTGGCAGTTGCAGCTGCAGCTTGACATTGCATGCTATTGCTTAGTCTATCTTCCACTAGGACCCCCAGATCTTTCTCCATTCTTGATTCCCCTAGAGCAGTGGTCCTCAACTCCGGTCCTCAGGGCCCACTAACAGGCCAGATTTTAAGTATTACCTTGGGGAGATGCAGACTAGAGTACTGCAATCACTGAGCAGCAAGTGATATCACCTGGGATGTATTTCAGTTATCTTGCAAATCTGGCCTGTTAGTGGGCCCTGTAGGCCAGGGTTGAGGGCCACTGCCCTAGAGGTTCCTCCATAGTGAAGTGAGTAGTTTGCGTTTATGTTTTTAGCTCCCAAGTGCATTACCTTACATTTATCCACATTAAAACTCATTTGCCATGTTGTTGCCCACTCTGTTATTTTGTTGAGGTAATTCTGTAAGATTTCTATGTCCTGATGGTATTGCCCTGCCTATTTTTGAGTCATCTTCGAAAACTGAGATTGAACTAATAATCCCATACTCTATATTATTTATGAATAAATTGAACAGAATTGGTTCCAGGACAGAGCCTTGGGGTACCCCACTTACCACTCCAGACAAGTCTGAGTACACATTATTTATCACCACCCTTTGGACATGCCCTGTAACCAGTTTTCTATTCAAGAACAAACCTTGTGGTCGATGCCTGCAGACCTTAGCTTGTAAATTAAGCATTTATGGGGAACTGTATTGAATGCCTGTGCAAAATCCAGATACACCACATCAACAGGCCTCCCCCTGTCTAGATAGCTGCTCACCTCCTTGTAGAATGTTAAGAGATTGGTCTGGCAAGACCGTCCCTTTGTAAACCCATGCGGATTACTACTAATGATACTGTTGTCCTCAGCAAATTCTTGGATATAGTCCCTTATCATCCCCTCCAATAATTTACATACTATTCATGTCAGGCTGACTGGCCTGTAGATTCCTGCAATATGTCTCTGCCCTTTTTTGAATATTGGTATCATATTGTCTTTCCTCCAGTCAGCTGGTACAGTTCCTGTCAGGATACTGTCCGCAAAGATTAGGAACAACGGTCTAGATATAACCTGACTGAGTTCCTTGAGTACTCTCGAGTGTAAGCCATCTGGTCCTGGGGATTTATTTGCGTTAATCTTCTTCTAATCCTGTGATGTGCTGCTAACAATACTGTTGTGGTAAGTATACCCATTCAAAAACTGAGAAGAAAGCATTTAGTACAGTTGCCTTCTCTGCGTCATCTGTAACCATCCTCCCTTCATCATTATTTATGTATGCAACGTGCTCTGACCTCGCTTTTTTACTATTAAATTATTGTATCTAAAGAACTTCTTAGGGTTTTTCTTACTCTCCTCTACTATGTGTTTCTTGTAGTCTTTTTTAGCCGCCCTGATTTTGTTTTTACATTTCTTATTACATTCCTTATATTGTTGGAAAGCTGGCAGTGCCCCTCCATTTTATATTTCCTAAAGGCCATTTTTTTTTTCTAATAAGAATTTTAATTTACGGTTTAGCCACCCCAGTTTGACCTTGGCTCTTTTGCATTTATTTCCCATTAGAATACACTGTGTGATACCTTTGTTTAATATGTTTCTAAAGCATTCCCATTTCACCTCCGTGTTCAGTGTTTCTAGGGTTAGGTCCCAATTGATGCTCTCTAGTATTGAGCACCGCTTAGAAAAGTTCGCTCTTCTTAAGTTTAGGGTTCTTGTGCTCCCCTCGTGCCTTAGTTTCCTATGATTTACGCAAAATGTGATCATTCTGTGATTGCTAGACCCCAAGTTGTCCAGTATTGCCACATGTGAGCGTAGACTTGGATCGTTGGTTATTAGTAGATCTAGCAATGCATTCTTTCTAGTAGGAGAATCCACCAATTGAGACATGAGGTTGTCCTGTAAGACATATATGAATTTACGGGTCTTTAAAGAGTGAGCTGTCTCTTCTGCCCAGTCAATATCGAGATAATTGAAGACCTCCTATATGATGACATTTCCCTGCTTCGCCGCCATTCCTATCTGTGATAGAAATTCCAACTCCACCTGCTCCCTCAGGTTGGGGGGCTTATAACATACTCCCACTATTACTTTCCCCCTTACTTTTTCTCTGTCGAGTTCTACCCACACGGATTCTACATCCTCCCTCATCCCTTTCACAATGTCACTCCTCTCTACCACCCTTACATCATTTTTGATATAGAGGCATACCCCTCCCCCCTCTTTTACCTTCCCTGTCCTTCCTATACAAGGAATACCCTTGAATAGTTGCCATCCAGTTGTGTGGGTTGTCAAACCAGGTTTCTGGTATTCCCACAAAGTCTTGGTCCTCTTCATGTACTAACAGTTCCTCTCAGTGTTGTATGAGTGGATATTGATTTCTTAATAAATTTTCTCATGTTTTGTTTGTGATTTGACCACTCATTAACCCCAGGAGTTGAGGTTACAGTTATATTGCCGCTGATGACTCCCACTGCTGACTGGTACTACCTTTGAATCCTACCCCCCCAACATCTAGTTTAAAAACCCCTCAAACTTTGGGGCAATCTTTCTTCCAAGTAGAGCTGTACCATCCCCATTAGGGTGCAGCCCATCCTTACTAAAGAGCCGGTAACTGACTGGAAAGTCAGCCCTTTTTAATTCCCTAAGTTCCTTCTGCCTCTCTGGTGTGGCTCAAGGCACAGGTAGTATTTCAGAGAAAACCACTTTGGAGGTTCTTCTCCTCATTGTATTTCCTAATTCCCTGAAATAGTTTTTTAGGACTCTCCACCTTCCTCTTACTTAGTCATTGGTGCCTACGTGCACCATGACTGCTGGGTCCTCCCCAGCCCCACCCAATAATCTGTCCACCCGATCCGCGATGTGTCGAACCTGAGCGCCCGGTAAACAACATACTGTTTGGCGACCACAGTCTTTTTGACAGTCCTCTTTACAATTGAGTCCCCTACTACCACAACCTATAGAAAAAGGATTGGGAATGTGGGACTTTAACGGTACTCAAAACACAATGAATTTTAAGAGATAATCGTTAAGTATTTATAAAATGTAACATCTTTATTTTGATACAATCACAATAAAATCACATTCACATTTGATCCAAACATGTTCATGTAAACAAACTAATATATTTGTACATCAATTTCCGACCGGTTTCACCAAAATAGCTTCTTCAGGGAAATGAGGACATATATTGTATGGTTTACTAAAAGAACAAAATACATATGTAAATTGCATATACATAACACAATTGAATATTATATTACAACAGTCAAGGTAAGTCAATGCAAAGAGTTTGAGGGGGTGGGAGGCCCATACTTGAATTATGGAGTCTCCAACAAACTGTGACGCAAGAGGTAAACTTAACAGGCCCTAGAGATTAAAATGGTGGGTGTTGCAATTTTTTATGTCACACAGTATTTGCTCAGCAGCTTTTCAAACACAAATTGTTGTTGCAAAAAATGCACTTTTTTGAATTTTAATGCACAAAAACACAATATATTCCCCTATTGTTTAGTAGAATACAAAAGATGATCTTATGCTGAGTAAATAGATACCCAACATGGCATTCATAAAAATTGCGCACGTCCATGCAACGGCGACAAACTACATACATGTTCAATAACCATAGGTGATGCTTTAAAATACTTTACAGGTTACCACTTGCACAGGATTTACACAGGAGGTCCAGTGCTAGAATTACTGCCCTTAAACTGACTTTCACAGTGATACCTCACATGCATGGTGCAATTGCTGTTTACATATGACACAAGACCAATGCTTGAGTTCGTCATGAGCACAGAGATTCAGAGGTATTTTAATTTTTTTATTAATTACATGTATTTTGCTTTTTTATTTTATTTTTACACTCTTCTTTCCATTTTTTTAATCACTTATATTGTTATTACAGGGAATGTAAAAATGCCCTGTGATAGCAATAGTCAGTGACAGGTACTCTTTTCAGAAAAATCTGGGGTCTATTAGACTCTAGATCTCTCGTCTGCCCTTAACCACTTAAGCCCCGGAAGATTTTACCCCCTTCCTGACCAGGGGGTATTTTGCGATTCGGCACTGCGTGAATTTAACGGACAATTGCGCGGTCGTGCGACGCTGTACCTAAACGAATTTGACGTCCTTTTTTTCCCACAAACAGAGCTTTCTTTTGGTGGTATTTGATCACCTGTGCGATTTTTTGATCATGCGCTATAAACAAAAAAAGAGCGACAATTTTGCAAAAATAACAATATTTTTCACATTTTTTTATATGAAATTCCCCCCCAAAAAAATGTAAAAATCTAAATTTTTTAACATTTTTGGCCAATTTGTTTTATGCTACATATGTTTGGTAAAAAAAAATCACAAAAAGCGTATTTTGATTGGTTTGCGCAAAAGTTATCGCGTTTACTAACAAAGGGAAAGATTTCTGTCATTTTTGTTGTTTTTTTTTTAACGCGTAATGGCGGCGATCTGCGATTTTTTTTGCGGTACTGCGACATTGCGGCGGACAGATCGGACCCTTGACTGACATTTTTGACACTTTTGGGGTTACCAGTGACATTTCTACAGTAATCAGTGCTATACATATGCACTGTTACTGTAAAAATACACTGATAGTGAAGGGGTTAACTTTATTTGAGAGGGAGGGGCTGTGTGTGTCCCTAGGGGCGTGATTCTAACTGTGATTGGCTGTGGCTTGAGGTGTAGGAACAATGATCAATGGTCCTACATAGTAGAACTGTGTGATCATCGTTTCTACACCGGGGAGAATGACAGGCGGCTTGTTTACACTAGCCGCCTGACTTTCTCCCTCTCCCCCGACTATCGCCGAGTGACCGGCGGACATCGGGTCCGCCGGTCACACGCGCGGGGGGGTCCGTGACTGAGCAGGAGCGGGAGCGCGCCTCCGGCGGCGTGCGCTCGCTCCCCAGAGCCTCACAGGCTAGCGACGTAGACCGACGTAAATATACTGTGAGCAGTCGGCAAGTGGTTAAAGCATCTGACCACACCAAGATCAGTGTGATCAGATGCTTTCCCAGTTTAAAAATGGCAGAAACACAGGCTGCATTCTTGGGTTCTCCAGTGTAACAGAAGAGGCAGAGTAAACTGTGGAAGGTGGCGGAAAAGAAGGGCAGGGAGGTCCCCTCCCACTGCCTGTAAAATCAATCTAGTTTCTAAATAGCTGCTAGGATTGCTTTTACATGAACCTTGATTGCTGCCTGAAAAAACAATACTAAGATGATGCTAACACCTGCAGGCATCATCCCCGTATAACCACTCAAAGTCCTTGTTGGGTATATATATAATGTTATTTTTTTTTTCATGCAGCCTGTGGGTTGAACAAAAAAGGAGACCCCAATAGATTGATCCATTCACATCAATCGATGTGGATGAAGAAATCTTTGCCAGAAAAAGTGTGTGGTTGTAACGCCCTGTGTTTTATGTATGATGTGGATTTTAAGCTGCAGAAATATTCCACTTCAGTAGTCATGTAGAGAAACGCTGAGACACCAATCCCAACTCCCAATGACTCATCATGTGTGGATGATCTCAATTCAGCAAGTAAATACACACACTCAATAAGATGTTTCCTAGAGTGACTTATGTATATAGTAACACAGTGATGATAGGCTGAAGAGACAGGTTGGGTAGAGATGGTAGATGACAGACACTTGAAAGGAAATGTTCTTGAAAGTAAGATAGTAGCAGATGGGATGCAGATAGGTTTAGCAATCATGTATGGTAGCAGATGACAGAGTAGCAGGTGGACATACAAGAGAGATCAACCCAGTGCAAGAACAGGTGGTAGTAGGCTCAAGAGCTAGCAATCTTAGATAATGCAGATGTAGTAATAGTCCTTAGTATGCAGAGCTAGATAGTGTAAGCTTTAGTATGAAGGTTATAGAGGTTTCCCCTGTGGGGTACTTATCACTAATAGCAATGTAGCAGAGGAGAGGTTCGGCAAGAGCGGATGATCCGGTAGCGGGATACAGGGATCAGCGCAGCGTGGTTCCGACAGCGAGGTATGCTTGCAAGCATGAGAGCTTCAAGACAGGTTAGCATCAAGGCACCAAGCAGTTTGAACGAACACATGTGAGTGAGAGCCGGCGATCTAAATAGCCATCCAGTCCGGCGCTCAGTGATGACAGCATCAGTCTTAAAGGTGTATGCGCACCTTACCAAAAGAGAATGGTGGGGCGCATACACTTATGAAAGAGTAATTAGGGTACCCAAAGGTACCAGAACATTACAGTGGTATGCCCACCATTAGAATATACTGTACAGCCCTGCATCCACCCACTTCTAATGATTGGCATACATGCAATGTTTTTTTTTTTTTTTTTCATTCAGAGCATGGATTGATAGATGTGGATGAAGAAATCTCAAAAAAGGTGAAAAAAATATATGCCGAAGCACCACACTAGGCTCCCATCCTTCGCCATATATGTTCTTTTTTTAAACTGCGGAGCTGAAATCTCCTCCTACAGTGCTGAAATCACTGAAAGAACACCCTGCTGCTATCATAATAAACAGTTCAGCTGAATGGTGTTCCTGCATAGCAAACAATGGTTAACAATAAAACACTGTAAGAACAGAACATTAACTCAATAAAATGACAACTATTTTTGGGATTTTTAAAATTTTTTAAATACCTTTTTTTTATAACTTATAAACTGTGTGTAGCACCCCCTCTGTCCAATGATGTCCACAACAAGTCCATTGGCCGTTCTGCGACTCTCCCTCCTGATTGACTGAGATACAGCTGCGGAGCCATTAGCTCCCGCGGCTGTCAATCAAAGTCAGTGAGCTAACCAGGAGAGAGAGGGGGTGGCCAAACTGCAGCTCCACATCTGAATGGACACACGGAGCTGCAGCTCGGCTTGGGTGCCCCCCCTAGCAAGCTGCTTGCTTTGGGGCACTTGATAGGAGGGAGGGGATGGAAGCAGGAAGAAGGACCCAAGAAGAGGAATATACTTACCTCCTCTGTGCAAAACCAAATGCATAGAGGAGGTGTATAACATGCTTGTTATTTTAAAAAAAAATGAGACTTTACAATCACTTTAAGGTGCACCCACAGTAAGTATAGCATATTGCTAGAGAAACTGACATGGGCTGAAACAAGAGCAGCTTTCAGCAATTTCTATCTCTATTTCTTATAGCAGTGATATGTATTTCCATAATCATTAATAATACATTTTAGGCGTATTTTAGGGTGTTAACAAATCATTAATTATGCTATTAGATAGCGTGTAAAATCTGCACTACATAAAAGTGAGTTACTACTCAAAACTGTGTCTTTGGGTCACATGGACCCTTATCTACAGGATGTAGCTTAAGTTAAACCACTTGTTATCAAAATACAGAAATAAGAAAGAAGAAAGAGGAAACAACAGTTAATCTAAAATATGTTAAGACTAATATCCATTTTGTATCATATTTAAAGCAGTACTCTAAATGTTCATGTTTCTCAGTATGGCCAGCTTTATACAAGTACATAGGAAGGAGTGAATAGAGACACTCAGCTTTCAAGCCCCATTCACATCTCTGCATAGCAGAAACTCCCGCATGTCCTTTTATTGGATGTTTTGAAGCGTTATCGCTTGTCACGCATAGGGTAGCTCACTCACTTGAATGGGGTCATTCACTTGAATGGGGCTGCCCTACACAAACCATTCACTCAAAAGAAGCTCTGGAACTTTTTTAGAATGGAGCATGGTGCATTTTTTACTGTGCTTTTTTGTGCATTTGCAGCACATTTCTGAAATGCATGGCAAAGTATGCATTTTCTGTGCAGTTTGCCATTTATTCAGAAATAAGTAGATGTGCACGTAGCCTCACTGTTCTTGTATAAATGCAAAAATGTTTACTTTCAGGTCCCATTCACATCTAGCATAGTGGGAGTGTATGTTTTTGGCTTGTGTTTCCCGTGACACGCATACGGCAGCCCATTGATTTCAATGGGCTGTGCTACATTTGGAAAATAAGCTCATGGGACACATTTTGGCATGTTGTGGGTTGCACAGTTTTTTATGTGCAGTTTTCTGTGTTTTTGCTATTTTTTTCTGTGGCAAAATGTGTGTTTGCTTAAGCATTTAGTGTTTCATTAAAGTAATGGTACTGAAAGCACAACAAGTTAATTTTAGGTGTTTAAAGGTGACTATACACCATACAATCTGATTGTACAATCTCTGTATGATTATATGGTATGAAACTGTATAATAAGAGGACACACCATCTATCCAATCACTCTGTATCCAGCAGGCTCTTGCACTACATAGTTTATGGTAGATTTAAAGGAGGTTGTACCATCAGATTGTATAGTGTACTGTGAGCTTTACAGAACCCAGGACATACTTCTACTGTTTTCAAAACTACAGCTGTGATCAACATAGGCTGTTATCTGATTGCTCAGCTCCTGCACACTCTGCCAAATTAATGATTTATGACTGTGTATTTAGTGAGAACAATGATCACTGACTGGAAAAATGTGCACCTGCAGAGATGGGTGGGAGCGATCTCCTGGAAGGAGAGGGCAGATGCATTGTTTGGTAATGGCTGGTGAATTCCTTTCTGTGTCTTAACAGTTTTCACTTTCTAAGGATAATCCAGAAAGTCTGTTTTTGTTTTTGTTTGTTTCAAAAAGTTTTTATTGAGTTTTCAAGACATAGTATAGACATGAACAAAACAGTGTGCCCGAGGGTGAATAAACATTCAATTTGTTTAAGGCACAATTTAAAGATGTAGTGCATAGTACAAAGATGTAATTAGACAAGAAATAAGATATTACAGTAGTAAGAAAACATACTGTGTCTGTATGAGAGGAACATTCAGGGTTAAGTGAGTAGGTCGCAGTCCATATAATTGGCATTGTCTTAATATGAAGCAGATGGTTGATGTTACTATTACATTGATATTACATATACCAGATTGGGTTCTAACATAGGATATCATGTGTGGATAGTCAGCTATTTATATAGGTTTGGATCAGTCATACCAGCTTTTCCATGGTTCCCATGCCTTGGAGGCTCTTTGAAGACTGAATTTAGATGCTGCAATTATTGTCTCATAAGTAGCATAGGTTTGGATAGTTTGAATAACTTCACTCACAGTCAGAGGCTTGGGATCTTTCCAGTGTCTGACTGATGACAGGTGAGTTGCTAGTAAAATGCAAGCTAGTATGGTCCTCATTGGACATGAAATTAGTTCGGAGTAAATAGATATCAAACATTTCAAGTACTAAAATTGCATGTGCCTGTGAAATAGCAACAGACTTCAGTGCACAAAATTTGACATTGGTGACATCTTAAAAGCCCTAAAAGATGATGGCTCTAGAATTATTGCTCTCACTTTGGTGTGTGTGGCAATAACTATATGTGCAGTGCTATCAATGTTTTTGTACATAGATGCTCTCGATGAGTACATCTACAGTATGTTTATATGTGCATGTACTTTTATATTTATTGTTTTTTTTTTTTTTTTTCAAGGGCTTTGGTGTAACATTAATTGGTTAACCTTCACATTCCATTTAGCTTTAGTGCTATTACACAGGCAGCTCTCCTGCCCTCCACTGAAGGTAATGGAGTACAGATCATCCCCATTTACTTTCTATCCAGCCATAGCAGCCAGGAAAAGTGACAGATGAAGTGATGTCACGGTGCTTCTGGGTTCTTACTAGCTAGGAGAGATCAGCAAATAGATGTTTGCTGGTCTTCCTCCCCTCTACCTGTTGACATATCCAGTGCTGATGCTTAGCCTGCCCACAGATTTGGCAGCAGAGCCTGGGAAAAATGTCAGGGGGGTGGAGGTGTCTGCTGAAATGAACATACATTACCAGCTGTGTGTGTCTAAAACTCCTACTGCTGCCAACATAAACCTTCCATCACTAGCAATGAAAGGGTTAAATCATTGTGCAGTGATGCTGTAGTCTGTGCCATATGACCAAATTAGCTCTACTGTATGTTGCCAATTATCCAATTTTACATTAGTACCCTGTTGCTGGAGTAAAATGGCACCAGAATTAGTGCCATACACCCTTGGAATGGTATAGCCTACAAAAGGGGAAGAGCCAACAAAATATTTTCCCTTCTTTTCCATGCAATTCTTTTACTCTCTTGCCGCATTTGGATATGTATTGTACATTGTGTTGATCTCCAGTTTCTGATTGACAGCAGTTATAGCTATTCACAAGACAAGGCAAAAGTACCCACCAGCAGGTTTCATATAGTAAACAAGCCAGCAGGTGTTCTGGGTAATGTCATTAACCAAATATGGTCATGAATATATTTGGTAAATGACATCAGCCATCATTCAGCAGCCATGAGGTTCACTGTCACTGGAATCAAGAGTCTATCAGGAGCAAAATCACTGTGCACCGGCTGTTGTGCATGGACCGTTGTGTTTGTTTTGGCATGTCATCAGAGAATTGTTCATTTTGATTGGCAATGGATCTACATTGTTGGATGACATGGCTGACACTGGACTTTTTTTAACATAGTATGTTTCTTTTGTAAAAGAGTACTAAGGGGCATTATGTACTCCTTACCCAAGTTGGGGGGATGGATATCTAGGGGATCCCTTAAATTGAAGGGGCTTTCAGACTCTGATAAGTCCCCCAAGGTGTTGGGGGGCCACCTGGGAAGGTACTCTCCCCATGTTGAGGTCATGTGGCTCGGAACATAATAGAATTGGGGGGTGTATGCTCTTTGTCCTACCAGTTTTTTGACCATCTAGATTACACACTCAGCTAAGTGTCTGGAATGTATTTTTGGGGGGGTGGGGGGTAAGCTTTTTTTTTTGCCTGCCTTCCCCTTAAAATCTATATCAAACCTCCAAGTCCTCATCAAGGCTAGGGGTCTTTTATGGATTTTGGTGGGACTCAATGCCTTTTTGTGCTTTTTTTTATTTTGAGTGAACCATACTGGGACACATGCCCTGTAGTAGAACAAAATGAACCAAAATGCATGCATGGCATGGGGTTTCCCCATAAGTTCCATACCCAAACTTTATCTAAATATGCAGTCTGGCTGGCCACAAAAGGGAGGGGTAGCATATGTGCAGCTCAGCTTCTAAACTATGTTCCTTCAACGAAAATACTATTCTAGGTCAAGACACTGGCAAAGCATATTGTCCCTATGTGGAAAGGGAAAGGGCTTCTTCCTACATCACTGGCCCAGTGAACGTAGGATCTTTGGGGGGGGGGGGTTCATCAGAATCTGGAAACTTACTTTAAATATAATGGGGCTTACAGAAATCTGTCCCTCCCCAATGTGATGCCATGCAAAAAAAATAATAATAATTTTTGTGTGGGTTCCTTAATCACTTTCACTATATTGCATCCTACAGGTGCATCACTTCACATGCAGCTTTAAGACATACCTTGACAAGTAAAGGAATTGTGTATGTTTCGTGTCACCTTTTAAGCCTTTCAAAAGACCTGCTTTTTGCAGAATGGTGTTTTATTTACAGGATTTATAATTTTTGTTTTCTTTTTTTGCATTGGTACATTTAACAAAATTGATTAGAAAAAAATAACAAGCTACGGCTCCTATATATTTTAATGGGGTTTGTACCCTATGTTCAGAGTTCACAAATTTCAAGGTGGATTTGGTGAACATCCAACAAACTGAACCCAGGCTAGTTGGCTCATTACTAATGTAGCAATGTAACCTATTTGGTATATTTTACATAAAAAAGTAATGCACAGACAAAAGGAGATGGATAAATCCCAGTGTTCCTCACACTGGTGTCCTATTGATGTTTAATTTACCCTTAGTAGGATTACAACCATATACAGTATATTCCAGTATAATATGCTTTTCTCTTTAATTAAAAAAAAAAAGATGTACAGTCTGCAGAGCAATCGAGTCTGATAATATGAAATAATACCAAGCTAAGATGTTACAGCTCTACTATCCCTTCACAATTTGATTTTCGTACGTCAGGTATTTGCCAAGTTTACTTTCTTTGCCACTTAAAAATTATCTTGCATCAAAAGCCTTGTCCTATGGATTTTCAAGGCTTGTTTGTAAACTTTCAATAAACTCCAAGGTTACACAGAACATCTTACAGAAAAACAACAACAGGAGCATTAGGTAAACCGAATCTCTTGTAATAAAACAAATATTTCACAGTTCATTAAATCTGAGCTATTGAAAAGAACTAGCTGTTCTCAGGTGCGTGACCTGAAAAATAGATATCTGTTGCCTTCACCACATGGGATTAGAGATATTTGTGGTGATAGAGATGATTCTAGGCAGGGTACCTGTTAACCAATATTTTTCATCCCAGGAACAAAGATCATGTTTTCAAGCTGCCTGATCAAAGCAGTTAGAATCTGAATACATTATGGAAAAGCCTTTTATCACTAAATAAATAAATAAAAGATTCTGATTCTCATAAAAATTTTGGATAATTTTGTTTTTTCCAAAAATTATTTTTAGTTAAAGTGCCTCAAATTTGAAAAAATAAATAACATAGCTCCTCTGCAAAAAAAAAAAAAAAGACTTAAATCTATTCCACCCCCCTGCTCCTCTACGTTTTTTCCATTCAAAAGCTATGTACTGTGGCACAACTCCCAAATGTGAAGGGTGCCTTGTACCCATCTGTGCTTTAGTTCCATCTGCAAGACCCTATTTTTTAACAGGCCAAAATATGCAGCAAAAAAATGTCAGTTTGAGGGTTGGGACAAACCATTTATTAATGATAGGGGTGTTAATGGTCGCAAATTTGTATTCAGTTATATAAAACCTTTATCCCATAAGGAAAACAACAAAACTGTTCTATAATTGCTTAACCTCTTCAGCTCCAGAAGGTTTTCCCCTCTTAATGACCAGGCAATTTTTTTTTTTTCGATATGGCACTGTATTGCTTTAACTGACAATTGCGTGGTCGTTCTACGCTGTACCCAAATAAAATTTATGTTTTTTTCCCACAATTAGAGCTTTCTTTTTGGTGGTAATTGATTACATCTGCGGTTTTTATTTTTTGCTCTATAAACAAAAAAAAGAACCACAATTTTGAAAAAAAAACAATATTTTTTAACTTTCTGCAATAAAACATTCCCAATAAAAAAATTTAAAAAATCTAATTATTTTATCAATTTAGGCCAATATGTATTTTGCTACATATTTTTGGTAAAAAAAAATGCTAATAAGTGTAAATTTATTGGTTTGTGCAAAAGTTATAGCGTCTACAAACGATGGGATACATTTAGGGACTTTTTATTTTTTTAATTGTTTTTACTAGAAATGGCGGCGATCAGCAATTTTTCGCGGGGCTGCGACATTGTGGCGGACAAATCTGATATGAAGTGACACTTTTGGGGACCAGTGAGACCAAAACAGTGATCAGTGCTAAAAAAAATGCACTGTTACTGTATAAATGACATTGGCAGGGAAGGGGTTAATACTAGGGGTGATCAAGGGGTTAAGTGTGCACCTAGAGAGTGATTTTTAACTGTACTGGGACTGGATGTGCGAGAGGAAAAGAGAGATCTGTGTTTCAGCTTAGCTGAAACACAAGATCTCTCTCTTCCTCTGTGACAGAACAGCGGTTTGCCTTGTTTACATAGGCAGACCACCATTCTGTCATTCAATCGGGGCCACAAAAGCACAATATCACGTACATGTAAAAAAGTGAAAAAGAATATAGCCACCAAATATAGTATAAGGATTGGTAAGGTGTAATATTATAAGTTTTTGGTTTTGGGTTTAATACTACTTTAAGTAAAGCTAAATGATCATACAGTAAAGGAAATACCACTGTTGTAAAATACCACATTATGTAAATTAAAATGATACCTAAAACTCACTTTTAGGCAATGGGAGTTCTTTAAGAACATATTAAATAAAGGTATTGGTCAGTGCATTCCTAATAGCAATAAATAGAAAAGAGTTAAAATTAAACCTGGGTGGAGAAATTATAACTTAAAAATGCATGTAAAAGTGAAAAAAAAACCTTCATAAAATATACGGCTGAGGGGTCATTGTCGGCATTCCAACACTACAATGAAAGGCACATAGCGAAGGAGAGTAAAAAAAAAAATTCAAGAAATGTTTTAAATATA
The DNA here is from genome assembly GCF_965119305.1 of Pelophylax lessonae. NCBI lineage: Eukaryota > Metazoa > Chordata > Amphibia > Anura > Ranidae > Pelophylax > Pelophylax lessonae. The sequence goes on along the minus strand of NC_138777.1, from coordinate 103,434,185 downwards.
TTAACACTAAGAAAGTGAGGCTAGAGCATATTGGCCCCATAAGAGATGATAAAGGGAATTTGTTTGCAAAAGACAAGGAGAACGCAGTGATTTTAAATGCATTTTCTCCTCAGTTTTCACAAAGGAAAAGGGGGGCATATAGTGTCCAAGTCTGTAATGTTAATAACGCATCACAGAATGTACCCTTGTGTTTAACAGAAGCTAATGTCAGAAATAGACTTGAAAAACTTAACATAAATAAATCACCAGGAACAGATGGCTTACATCCAAGAGTCCTTAAGGAACTCAGACAGATGATAATTAAACCATTGTTCCTATTTTTTATGGACAGTTTACTGACTGGAATGGTACCAGCTGATTGGAGAAAAGCCAACGAGCTACCAGTATATTAAAAAAAGGTCCAAGATATATACCTAGAAAATAAAGGCCAGTCAGTCTAACATTAATAGTTTGTAAACTATTAGAAGGAATTATAAGGAACTATATCCAAGAATTTGCTAATGAAAACTGTATCATTAGTAGAGTTGAGCGGACACCTGGATGTTCGGGTTTGGCGGGTTCGACCGAACTTCGCAAAAAGGTTCGAGTTCGGACCCGAACTTAACCCGAACATGACCCCAAACCCGAACCCCATTGAAGTCAATGGGGACCCAAACTTTTGAGCACTAAAATGGCTCTAAAAAAGTAATGGAAAGGGCTAGAGGGCTGCAAATGGCAGCAACATGTTGTTAAGAGCATGGCAAGTGCTCTGCAAACAAATGTGGATAGGGAAATAACTTAAAATAACATAAAATACATAAAAATAAAAAATAATAATCTTGATCTAGGAGGACGAGGTCCATATGGAGTAGGAGGTTGAGGTGGCGGTGGATGTGGCGGTGTAGGTGGAAGCGGCAGTGGAGGAGGACGAGGTAGCCAACACTGGTTTTTGTTTTTAATTTTATTTTTTTTAAAATTAGGGTACACCCCAAAAGAGTGAGAAAGATCAAAAATACAACAATGACTGGGTAAGGCTGGTATACATGTCTTTTCTGCACAAGGTACGGACAAGTCCTGTGGGATCCATGCCTGGTTCATTTTAATTAACGTGAGCTTGTCCACATTGGCTCTGGACAGGCAGCTGTGCTTGTCTGTGATAACGCCCCCTGCCGTGCTAAATACACATTCAGATAATACACTGGCTGCAGGGCAGGCCAGCACCTCCAAGGCGTAAAGGGCAAGCTCAGGCCATGTGCCCAATTTGAAGACCCAGAAGTTGAAGGAGGCAGACCCGTCATTCAGTATGTCTAGGCGTGTGCACACATACTGCTCTACCATGTTGGTGAAATGCTGCCTCCTTCTAAGACGTTCCATATCAGCTGGTGGTGCTGGTTGTTGACAAAGCTTTTCCACATTTCGGCCATGCTAACCCTGCCCTCTGAGGTGCTGGCGGTGCCCCAGCTGCATTGGCTACCTCTTCCTCCTCCTCTGCCTTTGCCTTGTGCTTCCACTGTGCCCCCCGCTGTCAGGTGGGAATGCCACCAGCAGCACGTCTACCAGTGTGCGCTTGTACTCGCGCATCTTACGATCACGCTCCAGTGAGGGAATTAAGGATGGTACATTGTCCTTGTAATGGGGATCCAGCAGCGTGGCCACCAGTAATCAGCACAAGTTATAATGTGGTAAACTCGGCGGTCATTGTGGAGACACTGCAGCATGTGATCGCTCATGTGTGCCAGGCTGCCCAGAGGCATCGAAAAGCTGTCCTCTGTGGGAGGCATATCGTCTGTGTCCCCTGTATCCCCCCAGCCACGCACCAGTGATGGCCATGAGATGGTCTGGGTGCCACCCTGCTGTGAACATGGTTCCTGCTCCTCCATCTCCTCTTCCTCATCCTCCACCTGGTCATCCTCCATAACTGTGCCTGTACACAGGTCTCGCATGGAGGCCCAGTGTCAGAGAAACGGCCATGCTGCAACTGGCAACTCCGCCAGTACTTCCAATGGCCGCAAAGGACTCAGGCCATAGACTCATTGTCAGTGAAATGGCTGTGCTGCAACTGGCAACTTTGCCAGTACTTCCCATGGCCGCATTGGACTCAGGCCATAGACTAATTCACTGGCCTATAAAAGGACTCTGCTCAGCCCATCAGATTGCTGGATTGTCTTCAGCTGTCTTCCTGTTTCCTGAGCATTGCTACTTCCTGGATTCCAGTTTGACCCGGCTTGTTCCTGACCTGTCTGCTCTCTCTCCTGGCTTTGACCCTCGGCTTCGTCTGACCATCCCTGCTCCAGTTTGGCTCTCCCGTTATCTGATCTCGGCTTGGCTCACGGACTTGCTTCCTGTCTACCTGCCCTCCAGTACCTGATCTTGGCTTTCCCACGCACTTGTCTGCTTCTGGCCTTCCTGCTATACCTTTGGCTTGCACCTGTTGCAGCTTCCTGCCGAGCCCTGTGTTTGACCCCCGGCCGGTCTTACACCTACTGCCTGGTTGTTCCTGGTTCCTCCTTGGACTGTCTGGTGTATACCTGCCCAGCACTCTGCTAGAGACCGCCTGTCTACCATCTGGACCCTGCCGGCAACCAGTGTTCTGTGGGCGCTACACCCTCTGTCTCAACCCCAGGGGTGTGCGGCACACAGCCGCAAGGGGAGCCCTCTCTGCATCTCGGCCTCGGATCAGGTGCGTGACACCCAGTTATTGGTGGTGAAGTGGTGCTGTTCCGCAGAGCGACTCACGCGTGCATGCTGCAGCTGAAACTCCACTGAAAAGCCTGCTGCTGCTCGCACAGTCTGGCCAGCATGTGCAAGGTGGAGTTCCACCCTGTGGGCACGTCACATATGAGGTGGTGAGCGAGAAGGCCGAAGTTACGCTGCAGCGCTGACAGGCGAGCAGCAGCAGGTTGAGAACGCTGAAAGTGCACACAGACGGCCTGCACTTTCTGCAGCAGCTCTGACATATCAGGGTAATTTTTAGGGAACCTCTGCACTACCTAATTCAGCACATGAGCCAGGCAAGGGATGTGCGTCAAACCGGCTAGGCCCAGAGCTGCTACGAGATTTCGCCCATTATCGCACACCACCAGGCCGGGCTTGAGGCTCGCTGGAACCAACCACTCTTCGGTCTGTTGTTCCATGGCCCTCCACAACTCCTGCTTGGTGTGGGGTTTTTCCCCCAAACAGGCAAGTTTTAAAACTGCCTGCTGTTGTGTACCCCTGGCTGTGCTGAAGTTGGTGGTGAAGGTGTTGCGGAGTAGTAGGAGGAGTTGGCAACAGGAGGCAAACTGAAGTGCCCTGCAATCCTCAGTGGTGGAAGGACATGCGCCAAACTGCTATCCGCCTCAGGCTCAGCCACCCCTGCATTTACCCAGTTTGATGTTAGGGAGATATAACGTCCCTGACCGTGCTTACTGGTCCACGTATCCGTAGTTAGGTGGACCTTGCCACAGATAGCGTTGCGCAGTGCACACCTGATTTTGTCCCCCACTTGGTTGTGCAGGGAAGAGATGGCTCGCCTGGAAAAGTCGTGGCGGCTGGGCACGACCTGCTGTGGGACAGCCACCGCCATAAGGCTTTTAAAACTCTGTGTCTCCACCAGAGGGAATGACAGCATTTCAAAGACTAGGAATTTTGAAATGCTGGCATTCAGGGCCAGGGATTGTGGGTGGGTAGGGGGCTACTTCCTCTTCCGCTCCAGTGTTTGGGAGATAGAGAGCTGAATGCTTCCATGGGACATTGTGGAGATGGTTGGTGACCCAGGTGGTGGTGTTGCTGGCAGATCCTCTGTCACTACAGAGGTGGATGAAGAGGCCAAGACTGCAGCAGAAGAGGAAGCAGGAGAAGCCAGAGACCTTTCTTGGTTTTTGAGGTGTCTACTCCACTGCAGCTAATGCTTTGCACTTAGATGCCTGGTCATGCAGGTTGTGTTCAGGTTGAGAAGGTTTATGCCTCACTTCAGGCTCTGATTGCACAGCGTGCAAACCACTCGTGTCCTGTCATCAGAACATTGTCTGAAGAATTGCCACACTGGGGAACTCCTTGGAGATGGCTTTGGTGTGCTCAGTCCCTTGCTGCATTGGGCAGTAGCAGGCGTGCTGTGTAGGGGACGGCCGCTCCGCTTTTGCACCCTGCTCCCTCTTCTGCTGTGCTGGTGGCTCTGTGTTACCATCGCCTCTTCCTCTGAACTACACAGGTCACATGCATGACATTGATTCCATGTGGGGTCAAGGACTTCATTGTCCTCCACATCATCTTCCACCCAGTCTTCACCCCTGCCCTCCTTGTTGGTCTGCACAATTCCGAAAGCCGCGGCAGTTGGCACCTGTGTTTCATCATCATTCGAGACGTGCTGCGATGGTCCTCCCATGTACTCATCTTGAAACATAAGTGGTTGGGCATCGGTGCGCTCAATCTCTTCCACTTCTGGGGCAGGGCTAGGTGGATGGCCCTGGGAAACCCTGCTAACAGAGTCATCAAAAAGCAGAAGAGACTGCTGCATGACTTAGGGCTCAGACTGCTTGGCTGATTTGCAAGGGGGTGAGGTGAAAGACTGATGGACATCGGCTGCAGGTGCCAACTCTGATCTTTCAGCAGGAGACTGGGTGGGAGACAATGTGATGGAACTGGAGGCACTGTCAGAAACCCAATCTACTATCTCCTGTACTTGTTCTGGCCTCAACATTCGTAGAGCCACATCAGGCTCGACCAAATACTGCTGCAGGTTCTGTCGCCTACTCGCACCTGAGGAAGGTGTTTCACTTGTGCGTGTAGCTGGCACAGATCGACCACTTCCTCTCCTTGCAACAGGAGCTCCACCACGACCGGGGCCACGTCCCTTATTTGACGATCTCCTCATATTTCTCAAATGTAGGATCTTGCCCTAAATGGGTGTTTTTTTGAATAGCAGAATAGAACAACAGTATCTAAAGGGTGTATCTCACAATGACAGATGCAGCAAGGGCTATAGAATTGTGGATTTTAGCCCAAAAAGGGTGTTTTTTTTAAAAAACCCAGAAAATTTTAGCTATATAGCTTAAAATGCACACTGAATAATGCGCCAGAGGCCCCAGATGGAGGGTACTGCCAAAAATGGGTGTTTTTTCAAAGTCTGAAAATTCTTGAAGTATTTTTAAGCTTGTTTTTATCACAGATGCACCAAGCAAGGGCTGTAAAATTGTGTATATTGCCCAAAAAGGGTGTTTTTTTACTAACACAATATGACAGCAATATATAACGCTTGAATTCTACACGTACAGATGCAGCAAGGGCTGTAAAATTGTGGATTTTAGCCCAAAAAGGGTGTTTTCAAAAACCCAGAAAATTATAGCAATATAGCTTAAAATGCACACTAAATAATGCTGCAGAGGCCCCAGTTGGAGGGCGGTATCAAAAATTTCACAAAAGCACATATGCAGTGCTGGTGCACTGACCCCGCCTTTGTTCTTGACCACATCTCTGTCTTATGACTCAGTACCTCCCTGCCTGCTGCTGACCTCGGCTATCCCTGTGACCATGCTGCTGTTCCCAGCTCTGCTCTCACATCTGAATCAAGTGCCTATCCAGCTGTCCTCTGTTTTAGCTCTGCTCATTACAGTGAGTTCCTGTCTCAAGCCTGCTGTGAGCTCTGACAAGCCTCTCATCTGGAACCCGCAGCCTGTGTGGAGTGCCTCTTTATCTTCTGCTGGATCTCCAAATCCTAAACACTATTACTATGCTTGTCATTTAGTGAGAATAACAGACTGTTTTCTCAACACAAACACCAAGACATAGGTCTTGGACTAAATTCCACTCACATCCATACTCTGGCGATACATACGGGGCTAGATAAAGCCCTCAATGAACATTCAATAATAGGTTCCACCATTAGTGATGTCGCAAACATAAAATTCGCCGTTCGCGAACGGCGAACGCGAACATCGGCGAATGTTCGCGAACCGGCGAACATTGCGAACCGCCATAGACTTTAATAGGCAGGCGAATTTTAAAACCCACAGGGACTCTTTCTGGCCACAATAGTAATGGAAAAGTTGTTTCAAGGGGACAAACACCTGGACTGTGGCATGCCGGAGGGGGATCCATGGCAAAACTCCCATGGAAAATTACGTAGTTGACGCAGAGTCGAGTTTTATTCCATAAAGGGTATAAATCACCTAACATTCCTAAATTGTTTGGAATAACATGCTTTAAAACATCCAGTGTGTGTATACGATCAGGTATGATGTTGTATTGATCAGGTAGTGTAAGGGTTACGCCCGCTTCACAGTGACAGACCAAACTCCCCGCTTAACGCACCGCAAACAACCGCAAACAGACCAGAACTGACCAAAATGGGACAGGAACTGGGCTTTAAGGGTTAGGGTTAGGTTTAGTGTTAGGGGCTAGGGTTAGGGTCACGGTGAGATACTTAGGGTTAGAGTTAGTAACCCTACCCCTACGCCTCTAACCCTAACTGTCTAACCCTAAGCACTAAAAATAACCCTAACCATAGCCCTAACCCTAACCCTAGCCCTAACCCTAATTCTAATTTTCTTTCTGGTTCTGGACATGCTACAGAGCTGAAACTTCACAGGTACACTTTTTAGACCTACAGACACTGAATCACACAAAAAAAGTTCTTAAAAATTGTAATTTTTTGATAGAGAGCCAATTATTGGAAAAATTAAAAAAAAATAAAAATAAAAAAAAATAAAAAATTTCTTTGGATTTAGCATCTGGGGGGTCTAAAAAGCGTACCTGTGAAGTTTCAGCTCTGTAGCATGTCCGGAACCAGAAAAAATTACGAATTAGGGTTAGGGCTAGGGTTAGGCTTAGGGCTAGGGTTAGGGTTAGGGTTAGGTTTAGGGTTAGGGCTAGGGTTAGGGCTAGGGTTAGGTTTAGGGTTAGGGTTATTTTTATGGCTAGGCTTAGAGGGTTAGGGTTAAGGTTAGAGGGCAGCAAAGCCTAGCCATAATGGATGCCAAGTTTTAGCACGAGTTCCCGGGATTGAGGCAGCCTGAGGACCGGGTTCTGAGCGCGGGAGGAGGGTGCTGTATAGCACATATCTTTTTTAAGGTTAGAGGGTTAGGGTTATGTTTAGAGGGTTAGGGTTAGGTTTAGTGTTAGGGGCTAGGGTTAGGGTTATGGTGAGATACTTAGGGTTAGAGTTAGTAGCCCTACCCCTACACCTCTAACTCTAACCCTCTAACTCTAAGCACTAAAAATAACCTTAACCTTAGCCCTGACCCTAACCCTAGCCCTAACCCTAACCCTAACCCTAGCCCAAGCCCTAACCCTAATTCAATTTTTTTTCTGGTTCTGGACATGCTACAGAGCTGAAACTTCACAGGTACACTTTTTAGACCCCCCAGACAATAAATCCAAAGACATTTTTTTTAAGTTTTTTTTTTTTTTAATTTTTCCAATAATTGGCTCTCTATCAAAAATGACAATTTTTAAGAACTTTTTTTGTGTGATTTAGTGTCTAGGGGGTCTAAAAAGTGTACCTGTGAAGTTTCAGCTCTGTAGCATGTCCAGAACCAGAAAAAAAGATCATTTTTCAGTAGAGCAGGTATGGTGGGAACCCCTTTTACACCTATATGAACTTTTTTTCTGGTTCTGGACATGCTACAGAGTTGAAACTTCACAGGTACACTTTTTAGACCCCCCAGACAATAAATCCAAAGAATTTTTTTTTTAAGTTTTTTTTTTTTTTTTACGTTTTCCAATAATTGTCTCTCTATCAAAAATGACAATTTTTAAGAACTTTTTTGTGTGATTTAGTGTCTAGGGGGTCTAAAAAGTGTACCTGTGAAGTTTCAGCTCTGTAGCATGTCCAGAACCAGAAAAAAGATCATTTTTCAGTAGAGCAGGGATGGTGGGAATCCCTTTTACACCTATATGATCTTTTTCTGGTTCTGGACATGCTACAGAGCTGAAACTTCACAGGTACGCTTTTTAGACCCCCCCAGACACTAATCCAAAAAAATTCATGCCTGCCACCGTATATATCAGTGGTGGGTGGGCAGTGGCACTGCAGTGGGCACAGTACACTCTGTGGACCTGACAGTCACTGGCACCCAGACAACTGCAATTATAAAAAAATATATATATTTTTAATTTGCAAGCTGCTGTGCCACCGTATATATATCAGTGGTGGGTGGGCACGCAGTGGCACTGCAGTGGGCACAGTACACTCTGTGGACCTGACAGTCACTGGCACCCAGGCAACTGCAATTATAAAAAAAATATATATATTTTTACTTTGCAAGCTGCTGTGCCACCGTATATATATCAGTGGTGGGTGGGCACGCAGTGGCACTGCAGTGGGCACAGTACACTATGTGGACCTGACAGTCACTGGCAGCCCAGGCAACTGCAATAATAAAAAATATTTTTTTTTTCAATTTGCAACAAGATGCTGTGCCACCGTATATATATCAGTGGTGGGCAGTGCACTGCAGTGGGTACAGTGCACTCTGTGGACCTGACACAGCACTCACTGCAATTATGACAGAGGAAAAAAAAATATTTTTTAAAATGCAAGGTACTGTGCCTGTGCCACCTGAAATGAGTGTGGTGTGCACACAGTACAGTCTGTGGTGGGTCTGTGGCCTCTCACACACAGCGGGCAGGCAACTGCAGTGTACAATAGCTATACATATATATATATATATATATATATATATATATATATATATATATATATATATATATAAAAAAATACTCAATTACCAGCCCTAAAAAGGGCTTTTGGGGACACTAGATATATATATATATATATATATATATATATATATATATATATATAAAAAAAATTACACAAATACCAGCCCTTAGAAGGGCTTTTTGGGGTGCTGTCAGGATGCTGTCCTTACAGCAGTAGTGGACCAAGAACACTGACTAGCAAGACCAGGAACACTGACTAACTGTCCCTAGCTTAACAGCAGCAGCAGCAGCTCTCCCTGCTCGGCCTTTTGGCTAAGATCAAGTGTAGTATCTGTTCTTATCAGTTGGTATGGGCCTTAGCTAGTACCAGTATGACCGAAACCCGGAGCGCTCTAAACATTGAGGTATGGGGAGTAGGTCATCTGGGAAAGCATGTGGGGCCCGCCGCCTTCTGATTCGAATGGGTTGAACTGTCCTAACCAGTTCGAAGGGGGCAGGAAAGCCGGTCTGACTGGGTGGCCGGTGGAACTGCTCCTGGATGTAATGGGCTGAGGAACAGGATGGCGAGGTGAGGGCTTTCTCTCCTGGGTTTTGATCTGGCTTGGTGGCGGGCCTGTCCCCAGTTGTAGGTAAGCTCTCTCTAAGCTGTCCAGGTTCTGATGTCTGCTGGTGGGGATAGGCTACACTCGGTCTGGCCGGGGGCTGAGATTGAAAAAGCCCGTAGTGTAAGTGCTCCTGGGGTGGCAGCCCAGGGGTGCCTTAATTTCTCACTGGTGAGGGGCAGCTCGCTGTGAGTTTTTTAGGCACCTTGGTCACTGCACTATGCACACCTTTTTCGCACCTGCCTCTTGGGACAGGCCTTTTGGCTTGCACCAGAGGAATTTTTTATTCCGGCTGGAAGGCCTGCCTTGGTTCCTCACATGGCACCATTGCACTTTCCCCACTCCCCTTCCCCACTTCTTTGTTGTGTTTGTCCTTTTCTTTGGAGTCCGTCACCTGCACTGTCACCTTTGTTTTCTTTATTTGCACAGACTGGAGTGTGTGGGTCCTCGGGCCCAGCCTTAAGTCTTGGGAGGGGGTGGATATGGCCTTTTGGCTTAGTTCGCCCTCTCCCATGGGGTCTCCCTTCGGGGGAGCCCTACTTAGTACTCGGTGGGGGCTGTTTCGGCAGTCCCCCTGAAGAACGGGGTCGGTCTGGTTTCGGCCAGACAGACCATGAGTACCTTATGTCCCTGTCAGGAGTCTTGCGCCCCGGGGGATTGAGGTTTCGGGTCCTACCTCTTCGGAGGGAAGACCATACGTTGTCGCACACCCTGTGCTTTTTTGTGTTCTCACTTTGTGTGTGTGCACTTTTTTATGCACCGGGTGGAGTCTTTTGAGTGTGTTGCACACGCTACGGGCTTTAAAAAAAAAATTAAATTTGTCTGTGCATAACGGATTCCATAACATGAATATATTGTCTATGTGTTCTGTCCACTCTTTCATGGAGGGATTGTGGTGGACCTCCGAAGTCTAGGGATCAGTACGCATACTGTGTTTATCTAGTGTCTGACCAGGTATTTGGGTGAAAGAAGCCATCAATTCTGACAAGAAAATTGCTGGAAATTAGGAAAAGTTCAGACCTTTAATCCATTTTACCAGAGAACTGGTTATTTTCCAAAAGGTTTGTAGTGGAGTACAGTACCAAAAGTATGTTTCAAAGATCCATTATCCTATAAGCTTTGCCAGCAAGTTGTTAGAATGAGTAGGTTTATTTTATATAATCTTGTGGGGTTTTATATCAAAATAGGAGCAGTTTGCATTTCATCTTTTGAATTCAGTTATGAGTTAGGAGTGGTGGAGTAAAAGGAATTAGTTAATGTAGAATAAATCCAATAGATTAGGTGGGCAATTACTGTATTTGAACAGATTTTTTTTTTGTAAACAGTGTAAAAGTGTGGGTATAGTTGTGTTTAAAGTAAAGATTGGTCAAGAGGTGATGAATTTGAAAGTAGATTTACCAAGGAAGGTCTTGTATAGCTGTTTGTGTCAGTATCTTTAAAATTATGTCTGGACTGAAAAAACTTCCAGCCAGTGGAGGAGTCTTGTTGCAGCAAAATTGAGTAAATTCAGGAGTATCATCGTGTGGAAAGTCTACAAAAGATAAGAGGGGACTCCTGTGTGTGGAAAAGTTAGGATATTTATAGCACATGTGAAAAATATACATGGTGGATAGAGATGTACCGAACTGTTCGCCGGCGGACAGTTCCCGGCGAACATCGCTTGTTCGCGTTCGCCGCTGCGGGCGAACATATGCGATGTTCGGTCCACCCCCTATAATACATCATTGAGGCAAACTTTGACCCTGAACTTCACAGTCAGCAGGCACATTCCAGCCAATCAGCATACCTCCCTCCCACACCCTCCCACCTCCTATAAATAAGCAAGGGCAGCATCCATCTTAGATCATTCTGAAGCAGTGTGTTAGTGAGAGCAGGGAGAGTGCTGCTGCTGCTGCTGCTGTTAATAGCTAGGGACAGTTGTTAGTCAGTTTTCCTGGTCTTGCTAGTCAGTGTTCTTGGTCCACTACTGCTGTAAGGACAGCATCCTGACAGCACCCCAAATTTAATAGCACATGACAGGCATGGGAAGACTTTCAAACCTCTTTAACTTACAGAACTATAAAATTAATTAAGTATATTTGAGTTCACACAAACCCTCTTGGAGGGAAAACACAATAGCAACATGGCTCTTCTTTGCAAGACACCTCAGTCCCCACTTTCCCCTTCCTCTTCCCATAGGCTACTTATTCTTTACCCTATCCTATGAGTTCCAATCCTTTTTCTCTCCTATCAGGTCATGCTTCCTTGGAGTGGAACTTTGGATGAGCAGTCCTTGGGCTTACCTTAAAATTTTTTTGCTCATGATCAGTTTTAATTCTCTCTGTGCTTGCATCGGCCTGAGTGAAGGATACACTTTTGCTCTCTATACTTTGTTGCAGGACGCAGTTCTTTCTATTTTTGTATTCCTTTTTTCCAGTTCACTTTTTCCCTGTCAATTAGATATACTCTGCATAGTTTTGCTTCTGCACTGCTCCAGGGTTTAGTGCATTGATTACATTGGAACTTTCTTCCTTGCGAGTAATAGCTTTCTTGTAAAATGTCTCACACTCTCTAGAAGAACATTTTATATGAGACATCTTATTGATACGACAGCTTTTACCGATTCACTGTATCAGATCTGTCTTAATCATACTTACTGAGCTGTATTTTCTCTTATGTATGTGAGAAGTATTAATTTTATTATATTTTATTGTATAAATTATTTCTGAAAAATCTAAAAAGAAAGCATTTTAAAAAATAACCCCCAGCATCTAATGATTATGCAGGTTTGAAAGAGGGTTTTGTTATGGCAGAAGCAGACTTGTATAAAGTACTCAAAATTTCTACTTGAGTAAAAGTACAAGTGCTCGATCAAAAAGGGACTTGAGTAGAAGTGGAAGTGCTAGCAGAAAAAGTTACTTAAGTAGAAGTACTAAAGTATTCAACATTTTTTTTACTTAAGTATTGCAAGTAGTTTTTTTTTTTAAATTTGCTACTTAAGTACTAAAAGTAAAAAGTACCAGTAGTTTTGAAAAAAAAATTATATTCAAGTACTGAAAGTAGAAGTACAAGTACTGTGTTATGTAGTTATTAAAGAAAGAAGTCAAAAGTTTGAACATCATATTGTTTTTTATTATTTCAAATGATTTATTCAAATGATTAACCTAAAGGACAATCACAATTCCTTAGGCTTTAACTTTTTGTAAACAAAAAACAGATAAAGTATGTCCCTCTCTTCCCCTTTTAAAGCATCCACCTTTTAAAGCCAGGGGTGGTCTCCTTCCTGGGCTTCCTCACTCTCACAGCCAGGCAGATCACTTGAAGTTGAAGGGCCAGGGGTGGAAGGTGGTGTTTTTGGTTCGTGCATCTTTTCAGCTGATCAAAAGGCAGAACAGGAGCATGCACAGTCTTCTTAATCGCGGTTTGATTTGATTTGCTCAATTGATGATGATGTGCCAGGCCAGCTTCATCAAACCTACAACGCTTAAAGTGAAAAATGCATCAAAAACTACTAACAAAGTGGCTGTGCTAAAAATGCTAATAAAGTGCCTGCAATTATATATATTCTTCTTGTATTCAAAATCATCGCCCACAGTATCAAAAATAAAGTGACATGTCTGTGCTAAATGTAGTGCAAATTATTCCCACAATGTAAATTTAATTCATATAAAATATATATGACAATACCACAATAAAATAAGTTGTGATTGTGAATAAGTTAGGTGCAAGTTTAAGTGTGTAAACTAAACTTTATAACGAAAAGTCCATAACTGAATTCCAGTGTGCAATCTAAGAAGTGCTTGTCGCTTGCTGTCAGATGCTTCCACCTTTCTTCTGTGATCTGCTCAAGTAAAGTGGTGGACTGGATAGCCTCTCTCTCTGCCTGTCACCTTAGTAGCACTGACACTGCACTGGTTCAAAAAGCTGTCTATATTATTTTCATTATAAGAACTTGTCAGAACATACTTCCACCACCTGTCCTTCACACTAGTAGTGCTCATTTGCTTTGCTCAAGTCAAGTGCCACTGCCAGTGGCCACTGCAGTGCCAGCACAGGCAGAGGCAGGCCGCAGGAAGCACAGGCACCACCACAACACAACACTTATTGTCCATGGACCATGGATGGTCGGATAATCATCATAGCCGTCAGTCTCACTCTTCTTGGTTCAAAAAAGCCACCCAAGACCCGTGTGTACTGTATATAATATATTAATATTTTATATTGATTATTTGATTCTCAAATGGCACATTTGCCATTGCAAGGATTAGGCCCTCTCCACGGTCCACCTCACTCACCTCATAGAGAAGAAGATGAGATGACAAAGAAAATGCTCCGAGTCCTGCTCCCGCGTCCCGCCGCCCGCGTCACAACTCCTCTCAGTAAGGGCCCTAAGGGGTGGAGTCTGAGTGACACACAACACGTTTAGAGGCGGAGACCTTGAGCGGGGAGACGGCAGCACGGCTCCTCCAGTGCGGTCTTAACTTGATGATCATGACAGTGATTCTACGGGCCGCGGCGCGAGCGAGGCTGTGGGACTGATTGAATTGAGTTGTGCTGCCTACTGCTACACGCTACCTACTACTACTACTAAATTGTGAGTCAGTATATTTTATTTCATTTTTATATATAAAAGCGGTATTGTTGAGCACTACTAGCCACTAGATCTCCTGGCTGTCACTTTGTCATATGTTGGGGAATCACAGCGGCTCAGCTCCAGAAGTGGCGGGTGTCCCCGTCATCCTGCCAGGGCCGCCAAGAAGTTCATCATCTAATCTTAAGTTATTAATATCTTATGAGGAGAGGACCTATGAGATTGAGAATTGAAATAATTAAATATATATGGCTTTTTGAACCAGTGCAGTCAGTGCCACAGTGCCACCCAGACGCTATCCACCAGTGCCACCACCATTAAGTGTGTTGGTCGGTCACTCGAGCACTGAAGGAGGTGGAAGCATCTGACAAGTGAAGTGACACTTTAGATTTGCACACTGGTATTCATTTATGGACTTTTCGTTATAGATAGGTTTACACACTTCAACTTGTTGCACGCACCTGACCTAACTTATTTCATAACTTATTTTATTGTGATTTATTGTCATATTTTATATGAATTGAATTTACTGTTACATTTTGGGAATAATTATTTTCACTGCATTTAGGCTTTAGCACATTCATGTCACTTTATTTTTGATACTGTGTGGAGTGTGGGCAGGGCACTGGGCGCAACGATGATATTATATCGATTGCACAGGCACTTTATTCGCACAGCCAAGTTGTGTTTGTTAGTAGTTTCTTGATGCACTTTAAGCGCTGTAGCACCATTTATTTGTTTGTTTCATATTTTCTTTTTATTGGAAAGATTTGGTATAGCGGCTTTTATTATACACAGCCTTTATTTTCGTATGCGCTGATTTACAAATGACATTATACACATTTTTTTGAGCTTTATGCAACCTGCAATCTACTGTTCTGGCGGTGGTAATTTTTTTAAAAGTAACGAGTAACGATGCAGCACAAAAAAAAAATATCGGAGTAGAAGTATCGAAATCATCGAAAAAATGTAGTGAAGTAAAAGTAGAAGTAGGAGAAAAAATTTCTACTCTAGGAAAGTACAGATACCGCATTTCGTTACTTAAGTACAGTAGTTAAGTACAGTACTTAAGTAGTTCTACTTCGTTACTATACATCTCTGGGCAGAAGACTGTAGTATAGATCTCCGCCCAGGAGTCAGAGGGCACCACCAAAGAGCCAGGTTGGGTAAGCGCAGCTGGGAACAGTGTGCATGTATACACAGTCTTTGGGAGAGCTATCTGAGATAGGGCCAAAGCATCAGTGCTGCAAAAGAAAGCCATGGGGCTGAATGATTACTTGTGGCAGAGAGATTTTGAACAAAAACTGCATTGGTAACACTTTGTGTTATAACCTTTTCTTTTATTAACATTGGCTAGAGGATACAATGGTTCTTATAACTTACAGTAATACATATGTGTACCTGTAATGTAATAACATATAATGTATGCTATATATATATATATATATATCTCAACAGTATATATAATTTTCTTATACCCTGATATATTTCTAATAAATATTTTTTCAGCATTCTCCAAACACAATGGGGCACTAGGGAATATTTGTTGTGTTCGTATATATGACAGGCAAACATTTCAAGGTAATAATAGTTATTTTTGTTTGTTCATTTTATAGCACTTGTCAGCAAATGACATGGACTGCATTCCAGCCCCATTGTCCCGCTCCATGCAATGCACAGCATTATTATCTTGGAAATATGAAGGCAGCAACGTGACCACATCAGCTCACTAACAGAACTACGCACTGAATGCATATACCCTAATTTTACATTCTTGAAATCATTAAATGTTAAATAACATATTCATACACAACATGATGCCTTGTTACACTTTCAAAACTCTAAATATTTAATATGTTTCTTATCAAGATGGTATTTCCTAAACATTTCTGGGATAGCATTTAAATCTAACATAATGCTTAATAGAATCCTTCAGACAATCCACAGATCACAGAATATCTGCCCAGAGAAGTTGATGCTTTCAAATGTTATCTGGAAAAACAGCTGCGAGGAAGCTCAAATGTTTAGAATATTACAATATTAGCTGGGAAGCTGGAGAATGGTATCTGAATGTGACTGCAAGGCTTGCATTGTGCATTTACAATGCCTGACTTCAATAGATGTACTTGTGTAAAGGTACAACAGCAAACATTTATTGGTTGAGTGTGATAGGTAATACAAGAAAAAAGTCTAAGTAGGAAGAATTAAAATTACAACTTATGCATGTTTAATGCATTGTGCATGGCTTCAAAGCTCACTTGCTGTTGATCATTTGAACACAAAATGATAAAGACAGAGTCCAGTATTGATGAAGTTCTTAAGGAAAGAGTTCACCTCTTTCTGTTCACTCATGAAGGGAACTGGGCCATTGATTTGCTGATTCTGAGATGTATATTTCTTAAGAGGTTATTAGGTTTTATGATTATCTGTGGCAGCGCTTTAACAGCTAGTATTTGTCAGTAGGGTTAATTTCAGATAAGGGCTCAATCCTTAGCTTACCCAAAGAATTTAGTAAGGTGAAGGCTGTAAATCATTTCCCAATTTAATGGATAGAGTTTCTTCACTAAAAATCGTTTTTATTAGACAAAGGTAGCCAAACAGATAATAAGCTAAAGATGCAGTGGTGTTCAGATTCAGTCACCTAATGTTTGCTGTATTTTGACTATAAATAAGTGCAAGAATAATGAGGAGCAAGTTGGTTGAGTCTTCTGAAGATCACTTCTGCTTTGCTAAGAATTACCCAGACATCCCCATACTTGCCTTAGACCATATACAATATGGAACAGTACACGTCTGTACAGATGAACTCATAATTGTGATGTAATTAGCCTTATTTAGTCTTCATTTGAGCTTAGAATAGTCCATAGAAAGGCAGTTTATTAAGAGGGTAAAATGATCCCTTTATTCATTCATTTTATTGGTGGTGATTCATGGCAAATAATCTGTCTTGCAAAAATTATCACAGGGACATATTTATTGAATCATTGATTAAACAATCCTTTTTGGCCATTTCAAAATTAAAAATTACTATAGTTTGAAACTGAAAGACTGTTTTAACAGCATTACATTTAGGCATTCCTTGATTCCTAATGCAGATAAGCATTGCATGTGTCATGTTCAGAAGGTAACATCACCTGGGACTGAAACTCAAGATCTAGCAATCAATGCAACCACTAAACAGGTGTACCCCGCTATGAGTCCTCACAGGGTGCAGGAGCAGTTTGACTGCATGCAAATAATGGAGTGCCAGAGTCACAGGGTCTAAGAAGCCATTTGGTTTTCACCAGAGCCACTGGGAGTGTGGATGTTGGGCTGCATGGCAGCCCCCAGGGTGTTGCTCTCTAGCACACCCGTACGGGCACAGTGCAACAAAATAGCATGCTGGAAAGACACATAGTACACACAGAGACTATACAGAGGGAGACACACACATCAACAGGAAATTAGGAATCCACTAACAGAAACCAAGGGAAATATAACTGCACAGCTAGAGGGAAACACTGAGATCAAAGACAGGATCAAACAACACACAGAATAAGGGAATACTTAGCAATAGCAAACACCAGAAGAACAGGAGGATCTGACTTCAATGTGGAGACTTGTTGCTCGAACACTAAGTCACCGGTGCACAGGATTAATAATACCTAGGTTCTTGGAGATCCACGCATGTCCCAACCCCAGCGGAATGGTTCTCTAGAATTAACAAAACGGAGGAGATGGAAGAACTGATTTTTACATCCCAGGATAGAATACACAAATTTCATGCTACGTGGTTATGCTGGTCTGCTTTTAAATCCTCACTGACATACGCAGAAGGGATGGGGACGGTCCCGCTGGCATAGGTGGGACTTACCTGCAGAGATGGTGGACTCGGGCGCCCGGGGGGGAGGGGGGGCTGGGGCATACACCTGGCGTGTCTTCCCCCACGGTCTTTTCCTCTCCTCCTCTCAGCCTTTGTCTTTTCCTATGACCTTCTTTGTTCCCTCTGGACCCTCCCCCTAATCCCTCTCACTGCCCATCACCTCCCTCTCCCCCCCCCCTTCTTTTTTTCTTTGTTTTTTTTTTTTTTTATTTTTCCTCTCTCTCTCTCTATTCTTTTCTTTTTCCCACACCCTCCCGGTATTGACGTGTTGGAGAGCCCGACTGTGATCGACCCCGTGGGCGGGTTGGGCTGCTCCGTTCCTCTGTATATGCACTGTCACCTTCTCATTGATTGTTGCCCACATGGCCACAATCTGTGTCCCATGCTCTGGACACCTCTACCTGCCTCGTCATTGTACAACGTGTTAATGTTATTATTCAAAATGTTTCTATTGTATTTTCATGCGCTCCTTGGAGCAAAGTTTGTAAACCCCTTTTTTCTTGCATTCAAATAAACAATTTTTGATGGAAAAAAAAAAAATAAAAAATAATACCTAGGTTCAGGGTGGGAGCTCGAACAGGAGGTCAAACCCGGTGCAGGATCAATGTACATGAAACCGTGACAACTTGTATGGTTTCTGAAGGACACCTTCAGTGCAGAAGATTTTTGATCAACCTGATACACTTACAAATTCACAGGTTTAGGTATAACCCAAAACCAAAAACCGAATAACCAAATGTAGGTAAACAGGAAATCTTTGCTAATCCTACTTTCTCATAGCACAAAACAATGTGTGAAGACTTTAGGATCGTATTTATATTTGTGTCTGCACAATGCTTATCTATCTTCTCTGCCTGCTTAAAGAAAACCTATAGGAGTTGATTTACAAAAGGAAAATAGGATGTTCACTTTTCAAGGAAATTTTCACTTTTCAAGGGAATTTTCCCCTAGCTTACCTAATGTCATCCAACCATCTGCAAACAAAAATGCAGTTTTTTGTTTTCTTTTTTTCTTTGCAAATGATTGGGTATTCTTTACAAAGTGAATTTTCACTGCATTCCGCAAGCTAAAAAAAAATTCAGTTGCTAAGCGATAATTACCTTGAAAAATTATCAGCCTATTTTCGTTTAGTAAATTAACCCCCTTGCTTTTTTGAATATATCACTAATGCTTAATATGTGCAATCATAAAAAAATCTGTATCAGGTAAACATAAAATATTGTATAAGTCAATATTTTTCATGTACTACTTGCAGCAAACAGAGGGAGCTTTAGGCTACTTTTCACTTTATCAGACTTTAACTTGCTGTGAAGGTCTTGTGTTGAGATAAACCCATGATAATAGGCGCTCAACTACACATGCAGCTACAGCACATTTACTGCTACAGGGTGGCCCTCCTGTGCAGAATCACGTTTATATAATATATGTGATTCTTCACTTCTGCCAAGGGGGCATGCGCACACGATGCCGGATGCCGCTTTTGCTGTGATTGCTCACAGCAGAAGTCGATCTGCAGGTCCCGGGCACTGGATGTCCACTGGCATCCACTGATCGTTGGTAAAACACACAGAACTGAGAACAAGGCAGATCTCTGTTCTGACAGGGGGGAAGAGATGGATCTTGTGTTACTGCAAAGCAGGGAATAAAATCTATCTCTTCCCCTAATAAATGCATCACAATCAGTTAACCATTTGATCGCCCCAGATGTTTAACCCCTTCCCAGTCAGTGTCATTAGTACAGTAACAGTGCATGTTTATAGCACTGATCATTGTATTAGTGCCACTGGTTCCCGAAAAGTGTCAAAAAAGTCAAAAGTATCAGTCAGTGTCCGATTCTCCACCACAATATCGCAGCCACTGATCGCTGCCAATGGTTTGTGGACGCTATAGCATTCACGTAACCAATCAATATATGCGCTTATTGGGATTTTTTTTTTACCAAAAACATGTAGCAGAATACATATTGGCCTAAATTTATGAAGAAATTTGATTTTTAATTTTTTTTTAATGGATATGTTTTTAGCAGAAAGTAAAAATTATTGTTTTGTTTTTTTTCAAAAATTGAATGCAGTGGTGATCAAATACCACCAAAAGAAAACTCTACTTGTGGGAAAAAAATGACATACTTATTTTTTTTAGTATAGCGTTGCATGACCGCACAATTGTCAGTTAAAGTAATGCAATGTCTTATCGCAAAAAATGGCCTGGTCGTGAAGGGGGGTAAATCTAATGGAGATGAAATGGTAAGTAATTTTTTACCTTCATCCTGCGAGTTGAACTTAAACAAATGACTCATCCACATACTCATTGTGGATCAGGAATTCCTACCCACTGAAGCATTGTAGTCTGATTGTGGAGAGACATTCCCATCGTCAGAATATATTGATCAGCACTGCCTACCTGTATAGTCAATTGTAGATTGCCTTGTGTACAACCAGCCTGCCCATAAATTTATAGAAATTCAGCTGGCCCCTGCTGAACAGGCCAAATTTCAATCTATGTATGGCCAGCTTTACTCCACATCCTCCAAATCCTTATTGAATATACATTCCTATAAGGAATTGTTTCAAGTTACATTAAAATAATTGGAAAGGGGATTTCTTGTGCTGACATTTTTCTCCAAATATTACAGAACTACAAAATTTGTGTCATAGGGGTACTAGGTGCTAAATGTTTATTTAATACAAATGATATCAAATACAAAACAGTTTATACACTTGTAAACCTAAATATATTTAAAACATGTCCAAAAATCATTGTTTTCCTTTAAACATGCAACTTGGCCTTTTAAAGAACAACCTGTACTGTAATGCTCAAAACATTTCTTTCTTTAGCTATATGTTGAAAACAAATTAACATGTAAAAATGTAATTTATTTATTTATTTATTGGGGTAGGGGGGGGGGGGTGGCATTATAAAAAACGAAAAATAGTACAGTTCAAGGTGTATCTACATTTTAGAAAAAAAAATGATAAAAGTATGTAAAGTTTAGTGATTGTTTTGTTTGTTTTTTTTTTTTCATTTTTTTTTTTTTATGAGGCCTAATTTAAACACCATTAAAGAATTGCTGGAATGGTGTAAAGAGTGATGGGTGCCTCCCTTTTAATTACAAACTGTGTTGAGCTGCTCTCAATTTAAGCGTATATTACTTAAATGAAAATCAGGTGGAATGTGAGGCGCTAACACCTATAGTACATTATTCCAAAACACAACCTCAGTTAGTGAAGGAAACAATATGAATGGGGTGAGTATCACCAATGAAAAAGTGCTAAAGTGACTGTGCACAAATAAATTACCTATAAAGATAGGTGATAGTGCAAATATGAGCAAATTGTAAACATATAATGAATAAAGTGCTGGTGCTTAATCTTACACAGTTCACGTGTTGTGATTATGAATGCTACCATAAATACATAATAATATACTTCATGCAATAAATAAAAACCAATCAGTGACACACCATATAATGATTACACAATAATGCGTTTGCCAAGACAGTTCATAAAAAAATATATAATGTGAAAATTCCCAAAAATGCATGGTGCTTTGTTGTGCGTTTTTTTTTTCTCTCTTTAACGTGCTTCTTACTATTGGTGGGGTGCCAAAGTGACGCAATGGGTGTCTGATCCTTCACCCAGTGAGCCGGGGTCACTTACCAGATACACCCAGTTGGTGCAGGTAGAGCTCTTTAATCACTTTAAGACCAGAGGATTTTCCTGCCTAACGTCCAGGCCACTTTTTTCAACTTGGCACCGCGCGACTTTCACTGACAATTGCGCGGTCATGCAACACTGTACCCAAACAAAATTTACGTATTTTTTATTCCCACAAACAGAGCTTTCTTTTGGTGGTATTTAATCACCTATGTGCTTTTCATTTTTTTGCGCTATTAATTAAAAAAAAAGAAAATTTTGCGAAAAATTGACATCTTCTACTTTGACAGTTAAAAAATATCCAATATATTTAATTTTTGTCATATATTTAGGCCAAAATGTATTTAGCTACATGTCTTTGACAAAAAAATTCTCAATGAGCGTATTTTTAACCACCGGAAGATTTTACCCCATTCCTGGCCAGGCCATATTTTGCGATTCGGCACTGCGTTACTTTAGAGTTATTAGACAATTAGACAATTGGGCGGTCATGCGATGCTGTACCCAAATTAAATTTATGTCATTTTATTTTCCCACAAATATAGCTTTCTTTTGGTGGTATTTGATCACCTGTAAGATTTTTAATTTTTGAAAAAAAAAAAACAATATTTTTCACATTCTGATATATACCATTCCCCAAAAAAATTTTCCAAATCAAAATTTTTTAACATTCTAGGCCAATTGGTTTTCTGCTACATATTTTTGGTAAAAAAATCACAATAAGCATATTTTGATTGGTTTGCGCAAAAGTTATTGCGTTTACTAACTACGGGAAAGATTTGTAATTTTTACTGTTTATTTTTTTTTTCTAGTAATGGCAGCGATCTGTGATTTTTTTGTGGAACTGCGACATTGCGGCGGACAGATTGGACCCCTAACTGACATTTTTGACACTTTTGGGGGACCAGTGACATTACTACAGTAATGAGTGCTATAAATATGCACTGTTACTGTAATAATGACACTGGCAGGGAAGGGGCTAACACTGATGGTGATCAAGGGGTTAAATGTATGCCTCATGCTTACTTACATGTGTGGGGGGAGGGGGTTGTGTGACACAGACACAGATCGCAGGTTCAGCTATGCTGAATCCTGTGATCTGTCCCTGCCTGTCACAGAGGAGATCCGCCCGCTTTGTTTACACAAGCGGACGGATTTCCTCAGTCTTTCCCCAGTGATCGGGGAGGAGAGACGGTGATCACCATCTCTCCTCCCCTGGACCAACTCCCGCTGTGTCTAAACACAGCGAGAGCGAGCCTCCGGGGGCGCGCAAGCACCGCCGAGAGAGGGAGGTATCTGGCGACGTAGGGCTACATCGCCATACCCATCCGAGCTGCTTTGCTGCAGTAGCAGCAACGTGAGCGGTCGGCAAGTGGTTAAAGGATCTTTCAGTGACACCCTCTTCTGAAGTGGGGATTCAGGGGTGGTTTTCCCTCAGAATGGATGGCTCAAAACTCCTGTTTAAGTGGCTCAGATTCCAAGTGGCTCAAGAAAATGACGGGAGAAAACCTCATGGTGCAGTATGT
This sequence comes from Pelophylax lessonae, assembly GCF_965119305.1. Classification (NCBI taxonomy): domain Eukaryota; kingdom Metazoa; phylum Chordata; class Amphibia; order Anura; family Ranidae; genus Pelophylax; species Pelophylax lessonae. The sequence continues at coordinate 103,411,353 of NC_138777.1, read as the reverse complement.
ATTTATTAAATGAAAAAAAGCAACATACTGACATAGGCAGTATAAAAATGCAGGCAGGGGAGCTGCTATGCTGATCACCAGGAAGCCGCTCCTTACTTCCGTGTTCCAAGCTGTAATTACCGCAAACTGGATGTGACGTCAGACGTGCTGGACCACAATGCATTTTGCTACATAAGCATCATCAGGAACCTCAAAGAATTTGATAAGAGGTATGGTGAGTATTTTGCAGATCTCTTGTTTTGTAACAAGGTTTTAAAATTAAAAAGGGAAAAGAAAAATGTAATTTCTAAAAAATTGTGGCAACAAATTAGATCTTCAAAATACTCACCATCCCTCTTAGCAAATACCTTGAGGTGTCTATTTTCCAAAAAGGGGCTTTTTGAGAGGGTTTTGTGCTATATTGACATTTGATTGGTTTTCGGGGGTACACGGGTAGGCTGCCAAAAATTCTCACACATGTGGTACCCCCATACTCAGGAGAAGCAGCAGTCGATGTCCAATAGGAAGAAACGTGTCAGAAAGGAGGCGTAACCGTCACGAACATCACTCGCAGTCCGTGCTGCAGCCGGGCGCGAGTCTACTTAGGAATTCCCTGCATGATTTACATCTAACGCTAGTTTTCATCTTTTCCCATGTAAGTGCAATATTGTCTGCTTATAATAAACTGTTTGGAAGTTATCACACTATCGGCTGCTTTATCTTTTATACCATATGTCTGAGGGATCTTCGGCTCCCTTGGTCAGAGAGATACCTTGTTAAAGGTTGGACGCAGAGGAGGAGATAGTGTATGTTGCTGAATCTACAAGCGCATATTATCTGCAGTTCGGTAAGGGACCAATTTGGGTGATTTTTCACTTGGAGATTGGAAGCACCTGGGATTGCTGTGTTTTTCAGTTTATTTGTTAAAAATCTGCACCTTATTTTCCGTCTGGTAAGGAGGAATTTCACTTGGTGGTGGGCTTTCACACTGAATTTGAGAAGCATTGTTTTCCATTGACTCATCAGTTGAATTACCACACATGGACACTTATGAATATTCATTTATGGACTTATGAAATGTTATATTTATATTTTCCACCTACATTATTTATCACTAGAGTTGAGCGGACACCTGGATGTCCGTGTTCGGCGGGTTCGGCCAAACTTGAAAAAAAAGTCCGGGTCCGTGACTTTTTCCGAACTTTACCTGGACACCGAACCCCATTGAAGACAATGGGGACCCGAACTTTCAGGCACTAAAATGGCTCTAAAAAAAACAATGGAAAGGGCTAGAGTGCTGCAAATGGCAGCAAAATGTAGATAAGAGCATGGAAAGTGCTCTGCAAACAAATGTGGATAGGGAAATAAATTAAAACAACAAAACAAACAGAAAAATAAAACAATTTTCTTCATCTGTGAAGGACGAGGCCCATATGGAGTAGGAGGGAGGTTGAGGTGACGGTGGATGTGGCGGTGTAGGTGGAAGCGGCGGTGGAGGAGGACGAGGTAGCCAACACTGCTTTTTTTTAGTCATTTTAAATTAGGGTACACCCCAAAAGAGTGAGAAAGATCAAAAATATAACAATGGCTGGGTAAGGTCGGTATCCATCTCTATTCTGCACAAGGTACGGAAAAGTCCTGTTGGATCCATGCCTGGTTCATTTTAATGAATGTGAGCTTGTCCACATTGTCTCTGGACAGGCAGCTGCGCTTGTCTGTGATAATGCCCCCAGCCGTGCTAAATACACATTCAGATAATACACTGGCTGCAGGGCACGCCAGCACCTCCAAGGTGTAAAGGGCAAACTCAGGCCATGTGCCTAATTTGGAGACCCAGAAGTTGAAGGGGGCAGACCCGTCATTCACTACATGTAGGCGTGTGCACACATACTGCTCCACCATGTTGGTGAAATGCTGCCTCCTGCTAAGACGTTCCATATGAGCTGCTGGTGCAGCTGTTTGTTGTGGCGTGCTGACAAAGCTTTTCCACATTTCGGCCATGCTAACCCTGCCTTCTGAGGTGCTGGCGGTGCCCTGGTTGCGTTGGCGACCTCTTCCTCCTCCTCCTCTGCCTTGGCCTTGTGCTTCCACTGTGGCCCCGCTGTCAGGTGGGAATGCCAGCAGCATCACGTCTACCAGCGTGCGCTTGTACGCGCGCATCTTGCATTCACGCTCCAGTGAGTGAATTAAGGACGGTACGTTGTCCTTGTAATGGGGATCCAGCAGCGTGGCCACCCAGTAATCAGCACAAGTTAGAATGTGGGCAACTCGTGGTCTACTCCACTGCAGCTCGTGCTTTGCACTTAGATGCCTGATCATGCAGGTTGTGCTCAGGTTGAGAAGGTTTATGCCTCGCTTCAGGCTCTGATTGCACAGGGTGCAAACCACTCGTGTGCTGTCATCAGCACATTGTCTGAAGAACTTCCACGCTAGAGAACTCCTTTGAGCTGGCTTTGGTGCGCTCGGTGCCTTGCTGCATTGGGCAATAGCAGGCGTAGTGTCTAGGGCACGGCCGCTCTGCTTCTGCACCCTGCTCCCTCTTCTGCTGTGCTGGTGGCTCTGTGAGACCACCGCCTCTTCCTCCAAACTACTAAGGTCACCTGCATGACCTTCATTCCATGTGGGGTCGAGGACCTCATCGTCCTCCACATCATCTTCCACCCAGTCTTCACCCCTGCCCTCCTTGTCGGTCTCCACAATTCTGAGTGCCGCAGCAGCTGGTACCTGCGTTTAGTCATCATCGGAGACGTGCTGCGATGGTCCTTCCATGTACTCATCTTGAGAAATAAGTGGTTGGGCATCGCTGCACTCAATCTCTTCCACTTCTGGGGCAGGGCTAGGTGATGGCCCTGGGAAACCCTGCTGACAGAGTCATCAAAAAGAAGAAGAGACTGCTACATGACTTGGGGCTCAGACTGCTTGCCTGATTTGCAAGGGGGTGAGGTGAAAGACGGTTGGACATCGGCTGCAGGTGCCAACTCTGACCTTTCAGCAGTAGACTGGGTGGGAGACAATGTGAAGGAGCTGGAGGCACTGTCAGCAACCCAATCTACTATCGCCTGTACTTGTTCTTGCCTCATCACTTCTAGAGGCGCATGATACCCTACCAAATACTGCTGCAGGTTCTGTCACCTACTCACACTTGAGGAAGGTGTGTCACTTGTGCGTGTAGCTGGCACAGATCGACCACGTCCTCTCCTTGCAACAGGAGCTCTACCAGCAGCACCACAACCCAGGCCACGGCCCCTATTTGACGTTCTCCTAATATTTCTGTAATTTATGATCTTGCCCTAGAAAGGTGTTTATTGAATAGCGGAACAAAACAACAACAGTATCGCACGGGTGTATCTCACAGTCAAATATGCAAAGTATGCCACAATTTAATTTTTTTTACCCCAAAAGGGTGTATATTGAATAGCGGAATAGAAAAACAGTATATAAAAGGTGTATCTCACACATACCGATACAGACTATGCCACAATTTATTTTTTTTTCACCCCAAAAGGGTGTATATTGAATAGCGGAATAGAAAAAAGTATATAAAACGGTCTATCTCACACGTACAAACACAGACTAGGCCCTGATTACAATTTTTTGTTCCCTAGAGGCAGGATGAGGATGAGGAAGAGGAGTAGGAGGAGTTCGGAACAGGAGGCAAACTGAAGCGCCCTGCAATCCTCGGCGGTGGAAGATGCGCCAAACAAATTTAAAAGGTGTATCTCACATGTACCGATACAGACTATGCTGCAATTTAATTTTTTTCCCCCCAAAAGGGTGTATATTGAATAGTGGAATAGAAAAAAGGATACAAAAAGGTGTATCTCACACGTCCTGATACAGACTATGCCACAATTTAATTTTTTTTTACCCCAAAAGGGTGTATATTGAATAGCAGAATAGAAAAAAGTATATAAAACGGTGTATCTCACACGTACAAACACAGACTAGGCCCCCGATTACAATTTTTTGTACCCTAAAGGCAGGATGAGGATGAGGAAGAGGAGTAGGAGGAGTTCAGAACAGGAGGCAAACTGAAGCGCCCTGAAATCCTCGGCAGTGGAAGATGCGTCAAAAAAATTTGAAAGGTGTATCTCACACGTACCGATACAGACTATGCCGCAATTTAATTTTTTTCACCCTATAAGGGTGTATATTGAATAGTGGAATAGAAAAAAGTATATAAAAAGGTGTATCTCACACGTACCGATACATTCTATGCCGCAATTTAATTTTTTTTTACCCCAAAAGGGTGTATATTGAATAGCAGAATAGAAAAAAGTATATAAAACAGTGTATCTCACATGTACAAACACAGACTAGGCCCAGATTACAATTTTTTGTACCCTAAAGGCAGGATGAGGATGAGGAAGAGGAGTAGGAGGAGTTCGGAACAGGAGGCAAACTGAAGCGCCCTGCAATCCTCGGCGGTGGAAGATGCGCCAAACTAATTTAAAAGGTGTATCTCACATGTACCGATACAGACTATGCCACAATTTAATTTTTTTCACCCCAAAAGGGTGTATATTGAATAGTGGAATAGAAAAAAGTATATAAAAAGGTGTATCTCACACGTACCGATACAGACTATGCCGCAATTTAATTTTTTTTACCCCAAACGGGTATAGCGAAATAGAAAAAAGTATATAAAATTGGTGATTTTTCAATAGCACATGTGAACACAGCAGTGTTTTATGTTTTATGTCATGGTCTGCAGCAGGCTATGAAGGGAAAAAAAATCCCCTTTAAATTTGTAATTTTTAAATAGCAGATTAGAACAGCACTCTTTAGTAAAATATAGCTGAACGCTGCATACATCAGACTGATAAAAATATTTTTTTTCTCCCTCCTCCTCCTCCTCAGTGGGCTCAAGTGAGGGCAAAAAGATAGTTCACTGCACCACCCCCCACACAGCAAAATCGATGTAGATCGCTAACGGACGATTGTTCTGTCCTGTGTCTCCTAATCTCTCCCTGCCTACTCTCTCCAGCCTGTCCCTAAAATGCTCTTCTATCTTTCCCTGCCTACACTCCGACCTGTCCCTGCATTCTTTTCGGGCACAATGTTTTTTTTCCCTGTCTGTCCCTAATCAGCAGCAGCCAGCACCATTGTGTGTGCTCTCTCCCTACACTAGAGCAGACTGACGCACAGCGCGCTGTGTCTCTAGCTTATAAAGACCTGGGTCACATGCTTCAGCTGGCCAATCACAGCCATGCCATTAGTAGGCATGGCTGTGATGGCTTCTATGGCACACCAGTTAAACGCTTGTTGATTGGCTGTTGAAAGCCCGCCATTAAAAGCACGCCATTACATACAAAACAGGAAATAAAATTACAGATCACGGATTTTAAACCCGAACATACAGTAAAGTTTTCGGTTCCGTGTCCGGGTAACAAAAATCTAATTATCCGGTACGGACCCGAATAACAGTCCGTGTTCGCTCAACACTATTTATCACCATTTGTTTTATGTTTTTGCTTCATATATGTTTCCATTGTAACCCTTTGAGTTATTTATTTGGGATATACACCTTGTTTTAGCGCACTTACATCACAATATATCATTTAAGTGACAACTTTTTGTAAAAAAAAAAATAAAAACATTTTTTTGTCATTTTCCAGAAACTTGTGGCAAAAAAATAAAATTTTCCATGCAATAACATGCATCTCAGCAAATACCTTTGGGTGTCTACTTTCCAAAAAGGGGTAATTTGGGGGGTCTTTGAACTGCCCTGGCATTTTATGCCCAACAATAGAAGCTATTGTTGGGAAGCTATTATTGAAACACATTACCCACTCTTCTAATCACTTGGAGACCAAGCCTTTTCTGACACTTTTTGTATGATATGATAGGTACTCTTTAAAAAAAATGTGGGGTCTATTAGACTCTAGATCTCTTTTCTGCCATTAAAACAAATAACCAAACCAAGATCTGTGTGATAAGCTGCTTCCCAATTTAAAAATGGCGCTATTTATATCCAGCAAAGCCAAAGTGATGAAATGCTCTCAGCTTCCAGTTTCTTATGCCATAGAGATGGTTATAGCCATGCTGGTCTCCGAACAGCTCTATGGTCAGCTGGCGGAACTGTCGGCTGCATTCTTGGGTTTCCCAGTGGGACAGGAGAGCCTGAGAATTCACATTTGGATGAAGAAAATTCTGCCAGAAAAAGTGTGTGGTATGCCCACCATTAAAGTATACGTCCCTGCATCCATCCACTTCAAATAATAGGCATATATGCAATGTTCTTAGCTGAACGGAAAAAAAAGAACCGAAAAGATTCTTCCATTCAGATTGAGCGATGTGGATGAAGAAATCTCTGCCAAGTAAAAAAAAATTGATATGCCGAAGCATAGGGGACATCCACCCTCTGTCCACTCCAGCCCCTATTTTTCAGCATATATGCTTTTTTTTACTTTTTCGCATAAAAGTGTTTCACTGCGGGATCACTTTTATGGGTGGCAGGAGAGGTGCCCTCTCCCTCCTGCCACTTCCCGGTCATTTTCCCTGCTTACCACTCAACTCTATGACCTTGGAGGACTGGAGCGACGTCATACGTCGCTTTCTCCCTTAAAGGGCCCATTTTTTTTCATTGCTTTTTTTTTAAGTGTAGATGTCTTTTTGACCCCAGATCTCAAATTAAAGAGGACCTGTCCTGCTTATTTCTATTACAAGGGATGTTTACATTCCTTGTAATAGGAATAAAAGTTATAAAAAAAAACATTTTTTAAGGGACAGTGTAAAAATAAAAATTAAAGGTAAAATAAAATGAAAAAAAAAATTCTAAGCACCCCGTCCCTCCGAGCTTGCACGCAGAAGTGAACTCACATGCAAGTTGCGCCCACGTGTATAAATGGTGTTCAAACCACACATGTGAGCTATTGCCGTGATTGTTAAAGTGAGAGCAATAATTTTAGCCCTAGGCATTGCCTATGGAGATTTTTAAGTACCAAAGTTTGTCGCCATTACATGAGTGTGCACAATTTTAAAACATCTTACACTTTTTAGAGAAAAATTGGGCTAACTTTACTGTCTTTTTATTTTTTTTACTAAAAAAAGGGTATTTTTTCCCAAAAATGTGCGTTTGTAAGACCGGCGCGCAAATATGGTGTGACATAAACATTACAACAATCTCCATTTTATTCTCTAGGATCTCTGCTAAAAAAAAAAATATATATATATATATATATATATATATATATATATATATATATATATATATATATATATATACAGTGCCTTGCGAAAGTATTCGGCCCCCTTGAACTTTGCGACCTTTTGCCACATTTCAGGATTTAAACATAAAGATATAAAATGCAAAAATATATTAAATACGTATCACCAGATGGTAATATATATAATATATCCCCTGCGCACAAGTGAATATATACAACCAATGAGTCTTGTTAAAGACCTATCGCAGCTACTTATAAAATGCAATCTGTTAAAAAATACTTAAATCCAAGCATCCCCAAAAGGGATTACAAAGTCAGTATTAGTAGCGCAGATAGTTCACATAAATGTTCCACATAGGATAAAATGAAGTCCTTCTGAACGTTTCAAGAAATTATATCACATAAAAAATGTCCATCTCTATGTAGAATCTCGCATCAATCCTCTCCACCAAATTGGGATCACCAGTGTGTTATGGGGTCACCAAACAGCAAATCCTCCACCTTGTGACATAAATAGGGGGATGGCAACTCACCAGACAGCAAGGCCCACCTATTCTCATAGGATAGGTAAACAAGCAAAGAACATAAATCTCCTTCCTGGACCAGCTGCAGCTGCTGAATGTGTCTTTCCTTAAAACGTGTCTTGCATCCCTTTTCCTCAAAGTAATGCTCCCATCAACCAGGTTAAGGAGGATAAAGAGAAGGAAACCGCTCTAGTGTGATATTGTTTAACCACTCCACATTTTATTCATCACAAGCCCACAAACGCATGCAAATCAAAAGCCTTCATAATTTCTTTTAAGGAAAGACACATTCAGCAGCTGCAGCTGGTCCAGGAAGGAGATTTGTGTTCTTTGCTTGTTTGCCTATCCTATGAGAATAGGTGGGCCATGCTGTCTGGTGAGTTGCCATCCCCCTATTTATGTCACAAGGTGTAGGATTTGCTGTTTGGTAACCCTATAACACACTGGTGATCCCAATTTGGTGGAGAGGATTGATGCGAGATTCTACATAGAGATGGACATTTTTTATGTGATATAATTTATTGAAACGTTCAGAAGGACTTAATTTTATCCTATGTGGAACATTTATGTGAACTATCTGCGCTACTAATACTGACTTTGTAATCCCTTTTGGGGATGCTTGGATTTAAGTATTTTTTAACATAAAGATATAAAACTGTAATTTTTTGTGAAGAATCAACAAGTGGGACACAATCATGAAGTGGACGAAATTTATTGGATATTTCAAACTTTGTTAACAAATAAAAAACTGAAAAATTGGGCGTGCAAAATTATTCAGCCCCCTTAAGTTAATACTTTGTAGTGCCACCTTTTGCTACGATTCCAGCTGTAAGTCGCTTGGGGTATATCTCTATCAGTTTTGCACATCGAGAGACTGAAATTTTTGCCCATTCCTCCTTGCAAAACAGCTCAAGCTCAGTGAGGATGGATGGAGAGCGTTTGTGAACAGCAGTTTTCAGTTCTTTCCACAGATTCTCGATTGGATTCAGGTCTGGACTTTGACTTGGCCATTCTAACACCTGGATATGTTTATTTGTGAACCATTCCATTGTACATTTTGCTTTATGTTTTGGATCATTGTCTTGTTGGAAGACAAATCTCCGTCCCAGTCTCAGGTCTTTTGTAGACTCCATCAGGTTTTCTTCCCGAATGGTCCTGTATTTGGCTCCATCCATCTTCCCATCAATTTTAACCATCTTCCCTGTCCCTGCTGAAGAAAAGCAGGCCCAAACCATGATGCTGCCACCACCATGTTTGACAGTGGGGATGGTGTGTTCAGGGTGATGAGCTGTGTTGCTTTTACGCCAAACATAACATTTTGCATTGTTGCCAAAAAGTTTGATTTTAGTTTCATCTGACCAGAGCACCTTCATCCACATGTTTGGTATGCCTCCCAGGTGGCTTGTGGCAAACTTTAAATGACACTTTTTATGGATATCTTTAAGAAATGGCTTTCTTCTTGCCACTCTTCCATAAAGGCCAGATTTGTGCACTATACGACTGATTGTTGTCCTATGGACAAAGTCTCCCACCTCAGCTGTAGATCTCTGCAGTTCATCCAGAGTGATCATGGGCCTCTTGGCTGCATCTCTGATCAGTTTTCTCCTTGTATGATCTGAAAGTTTAGAGGGACGGCCAGGTCTTCGTAGATTTGCAGTGGTCTGATACTCCTTCCATTTCAATATTATCACTTGCACAGTGCTCCTTGGGATGTTTAAAGCTTGGGAAATCTTTTTGTATCCAAATCCAGCTTTAAACTTCTCCACAACAGTATCTCGGACCTGCCTGGTGTGTTCCTTGTTCTTCATGATGCTCTCTGCGCTTTAAACGGACCTCAGAGACTATCACAGTGCAGCTGCATTTATACAGAGACTTGATTACACACAGGTGGATTCTATTTATCATCATTAGTCATTTAGGTCAACATTGGATCATTCAGAGATCCTCATTGAACTTCTGGAGAGAGTTTGCTGCATTGAAAGTAAAGGGGCTGAATAATTTTGCACGCCCAATTTTTCAGTTTTTTATTTGTTAACAAAGTTTGAACTATCCAATAAATTTCGTTCCACTTCATGATTGTGTCCCACTTGTTGTTGATTCTTCACATAAAAATTACAGTTTTATATATTTATGTTTGAAGCCTGAAATGTGGCAAAAGGTCACAAAGTTCAAGGGGGCCAAATACTTTCGCAAGGCACTGTAACATGAGGTTCTCCTATAATGGATATACCCTTAATCTGCAATAACAACTTTGGCTATCAACGGGGTTTACCTACCAAACTCACGATCAAAAGGCAAGGAAAATCTCACACGATCAGAAGATTGGAGGCAGGCCTATCCCTTTCCAAAGAATGGGAATTATACCTGTGCAAGTTCATTCTCTCCCACCTCACCAGCCTCACCATATAATAATGGAATGGTCCTAAACACTGCCTCACTTTACATACTAGTCCTGATGAGACCATTTCCTAACCCTACCCATAGTTTGGAAAAAATCTGGCCTAACTGTTCGAATAACCCCTAGTTTAAACTATGTTTTTCCATATCAATCTGTTGTTGATATGTAAAGTTTTCTCCACCCTATTGTTAGTAGCATGGTTTTCTACCCATGCTTTTTTTTTATCCTCCCCCCTTGTTCATCGCTATCCTATGCACCAATCCAGCTCTTGCTCATCCTATTTATTAGATTATATATCTGGAACACTCACTCCACTAGACCTACTTTTTAGTTCACCAAATACTCCAAGACACACTGCCTTCAATTATATCCTACTTTACTGCCCTGCGTCCAAAACTGAAATACCATAAACAGCTTCTAGCATATTCACCAGACCCAAGAATATCCATATACTAACCAGACCATCTCAAATTCCTGCAGCATAATGCTGATTAAATTCACTTCTCTGAAAGTGTGAGGCCTCAACTCTTCAAGTGTTCATCCCTTGCAAAGAATGCTTGTTCGTTAACAGTGGATATTCTCCTGATCCAAGAGACGGACTTCACCATATCCAAGACACCCACCCTCACTCTGAAGCACTTCCCCCATATATTCATGACCTCTAACACCCACAAGAAAAATGGGATTCTTACGGCTATCCGAGACTCAACTACCTTTCAATTTCAATCTGAACTCGCTGATGCCTTGGGCAGATACCATATCTTAATCTGTGATATCAACCAAGTTTGACACAATTGCCAATGTTTATGCCCTGAATAATAAGTAGCTTAAGTTCTGCAAACACCTTTTCGCAAAAATTCAGTCTATCAAAAGTGGCAGATTCATTATTGGTGGGGACTTCAATATGATTGGCAACGCCGCTCTTGATTCCTTTTCAGGTAAAAGATCCACCCACCACCCACCAAACCATTGATTACTTTCTACATACCAATGAACTATCAGATGTCAACACAGAGCAGAAAAAGATTTCTATTATTACTTACCACCCCACCTCTCCAATTGATTACCACCTCACAGATTGGTATGATAGCATGGCTGGACCATGCCCTGGTTTCCATGCTACTTGGAGAATCTACAAGTCCCAACCTCACCCACATTTGGAAATGAGGTTCCACTCTCTTAGCAACCCCTGCCCACTTCAAATCGATTTCAAATGCCCATGCTCTCTTTACTGAGACGAATACCTCTCCGGATTCTCTATTTTCACATTATGGGCCACAAACAAGGTCTTCATGTGAGGTATCCTGATCAAAATGCAAGCATCTTCAAGAGCCAGAGGAGAAAGCAAATTGAGGAGGTCCTACCCTTGAATAAAAACAAAGAGGAACAAAACAAACACACCTCCCCTACCCTATCCTCATCGTTAATATCAGACAGGAAAAGGCTTTGTTCCCTTCTGATGTACCAATTTGATCAGAACTTAAAAAACTCTTAGCAAAGTCAGTTAAACAGCAACGCTTAAAAACCAAAACCAAATCAGTCTACAATTCTAATTCTAGAACCTCCCGTAATTAACCCCCCAGATATTGCTGATGCCGTTAGCGAGATTTGTCAATCCTTATACAATCTCAAAAATGGTCAATCTAACTCACCAGCAAACCCAGCAGCTATACAGATCTTTTTGAAATCAGTACATCTCCCAGCTCTCCCAACATCCAAAATTCAATCCATATCTAAACCTTTTTCTCTAGCATAAATCAAATTCGTTATCAAAACACTTCCATCCAACAAATCTCCGGGAAGAGATGGGTACACTAAGAAATATTATAAACAATTTGCCTCCATTGTCTCTCCAGATGTATCCTACCTCTTCTATTATGCTGCTTCCTCTGGCTCACTTCCTAAAGATACAGTATCTCACAAAAGTGAGTACACCCCGCAAAAATTTGTAAATATTTTATTATATCTTTTCATGTGACAACACTGAAGAAATTACACTTTGCTACAATGTAAAGTAGTGAGTGTACAGCTTGTATAACAGTGTAAATTTGCTGTCCCCTCAAAATAACTCAACACACAGCCATTAATGTCTAAACTGCTGGAAACAAAAGTGAGTACACCCCTAAGTGAAAATGTCCAAATTGGGCCCAATTAGCCATTTTCCCTCCCATGTGACTCGTTAGTGTTACAAGGTCTCGGGTGTGAATGGGGAGAAGGTGTGTTAAATTTGGTGTTATTGCTCTCACTCTCCTATGCTGGTCACTGGAAGTTCAACATGGCACCTCATGGCAAGGAACTCTTTGAAAATCTAAAAAAAGAATTGTTGCTCTACATAAAGATGGTCTAGCCCAGGGGTAATGAATTAAAATTCATGAAGGTCCAGTAGGTAAAATTTTCTTCCAACCGAGGTCCGAATCATATGTTTGGCTCTCAAGAACCTCTGCACAATGCGCAAACATGGCGCGTCTTTACGAGTGCCACATCACATGGTGCCACAGTACCATGCAGCTTGGTACGGCGCAATTAAAAAGAAAAAAAAGGTCAGGGACTTATTTTTCTGCGTTTCTGCTTACAAGGCAGCCCACTGAAATAAATGGGCCGCCTACACGCGTTACGCAACAATGTGAACCTAGTCCACAATCCTTCACATCACAATCCTTTTTATTACATTAGTGTTCTCAGTCCCCCTGTATATCATCCCCCCTTCACATTACAGTCCTCAGCCCTTCACATTTTTGTCAGTGGCCCCCCTTTATATCACCCCCTACTTTAAATTGCAATTCTAAGTCCCTTTCATATCACCCACCCTTCACATTCCTGTTCTCGCCCCCTTTATAGTACCCCTCCTTCACAATGCAGTCCCCAGCCCCCCTTCACATTCCTGTCCTCATCCTCTTTATAGCACCCCCCTTCACATAACCGTCCTCCCCCCCTTTATAGCACCCCCCTTCGCATAACTGTCCTCACCCCCTTCATAGCACCCCCTTCACATAACTGTCCCCCCCCTTTATAGCACCCCCCTTCACATAACTGTCCTCACCCCCTTCATAGCACCCCCTTCACATAACTGCCCCCCCCTTTATAGCACCCCCTTCACATAACTGCCCTCACCCCCTTCATAGCACCCCTCTTCACATAACTGTCCTCACTCCCTTCATAGCACCCCCCTTTACATAACTGTCCTCCACCCCTTTATAGCACCCCCCTTTACATAATTGTCCTCACCTCCTTCATAGCACCCCCTTCACATAACTGTCCTCCCCCCCTTCATAGCACCCCCTTCATATAACTGTCCTCATCCCCTTCATAGCACCCCCCTTCACATAACTGTCCTCCCCCATTTTATTGTGCCCCTCCTTCACACTGCAGTCCCCAGCCCCCCATTAACATTCCTGTCCTCACCTCCTTTATAGCACCCTCAGACATTCCTGTGCTCATCTCCTTTTTTTTAAACCCCCCCTTCACACTGCAGTCTCCAGCCCCCCTTCACATTCTAATCCTCACCCCCTTTGTAGAACCCCATCCCCCTTCATACGGTATCACTCCTTTACTTTTCTGCCTCTTTGATATCACCCCTCTTTCCCCCTTTACATTAGCAGTGCCTCTTCCCTGTCCTACCTTAAACAGGGCAGCGTGGCTGACATCGGAGGCACAGCAGCTGACATCGGAAGTGCTCAAAGGGATGCACGGAGGGCGGGACCTGCCCCAGGTAACTGATTGGTTGCTACAATACAGAGCAGATCTAGCAACCAATCAGTTAACTGTACCAGCCCCCGTCCTCCGTGAATCACTGCGCTGCTCCTCCGATGTCAGCTCTGTAAAGACAGAGCTGCAGCTGCAGCGGCGGTGGCAGAGGGAAAAAACAGATCCTAAATGGCGCGACCACTGCGGGGCCGGACGGAACATTGATTGGGTCCGGACTTGGCCCGCGGGCCGCCATTTAGTGATGCCTGGTCTAGCCTATAGGAAGTTTGTCAAGACCCTGCAACTGAGCTGCAGCATTGTGGCCAAGACCATATAACGGTTTACCAGGACAGGTTCCACTCAGAACAGGCCTTGCCATGGTTGACCAAAGAAGTTGAGTGCACATGCTCAGCATCATATCCAGGGGTGGTCTTTGGGAAATAGATGTATGAGTGCTGCCTGCATTGCTACAGAGGTTGAAGGGGTGGGGGGGTCAGCCTGTCAGTGCTCAGACCATACGCCGCACACTGCATCAAATTGGCCTGCATGGCTGTTTTCCCAGAAGGAAGCCTCTTCTAAAGATGAAGCACAAGAAAGCCCGCAAACAGTTTTCTGAAGACACGCAAACTAAGGACATGGATTACTAGAAGCATGTCCTGTGGTCTGATGAGACCAAGTTAAACGTATTTGGTTCAGATGGTGTCAAGCGTGTGTGGTGGCAACCAGGTGAGGAGTAAAAGACAAGTGTGTCTTGCCTACAGTCAAGCATGGTGGTTGGAGTTTAATGGTCTGGGGCTGCATGAGTGCTGTCGGCACTGGGAAGCTACAGTTCATTGAGGGAAACATGAATGCCAACATGTACTTTGACATACTGAAGCAGAGCATGATCCCCTCCCTTTGGAGACTGGGCCACAGGGCAGTATTCCAAAATGATAACGACCCTAAACACACCTTCAAGAGGACCACTGCCTTGCAAAAGAAGTTGAGGGTAAAGGTGATGGACTGGTCAAGCATGTCTCCAGACCTAAACCCTATTGAGCATCTATGGGGCAACCTCAAACGGAAGGTGGAGGAGCGCAAGGTCTCTAACATCCACCAGCTACGTGATGTCATCATGGAGGAGTGGAAGAGGACTCCAGTGGAAACTGTGAAGCTCTGGTGAACTTCATGCCCAAGAGGGTTAAGGCAGTGCTGGAAAAAAATGGTGGCCACACAAAATATTGACATTTTGGGCCCAATTTGGACATTTTCATTTAGGGGTGTACTCACTTTTGTTGGCAGCGGTTTAGACATTAATGGCTGTGTTGAGTCATTTTGAGGGGACGGCAAATTTCCCTGTTATACAAGCTGTACACTCACTACTTTACATTGTAGCAAAATGTAATTTCTTCAGTGTTGTCACATGAAAAGATATAATAAAAGAATTACAAAAATGTGAGGGGTGTACTGTAACGCTCCTGCGTTTTATGTATGATGTGGATTTTCAGCTGCAGAAATATTCCACTTCAGTAGTCATGTAGAGAAACGCTGAGACACCATTCCCAACTCTCAATGACTCATCATGTGTGGATGATCTCAATTCAGCAAGTAAATACACACACTCAATAAGATGTTTCCTAGAGTGACTTATGTATATAGTAACACTGTGATGATAGGCTGAAGAGACAGGTTGGGTAGAGATGGTAGATGACAGACACTTGAAAGGAAATGTTCTTGAAAGTAAGATAGTAGCAGATGGGATGCAGATAGGTTTAGCAATCATGTATGGTAGCAGATGACAGAGTAGCAGGTGGACATACAAGAGAGATCAACCCAGTGCAAGAACAGGTGGTAGTAGGCTCAAGAGCTAGCAATCTTAGATAATGCAGATGTAGTAATAGTCCTTAGTATGCAGAGCTAGATAGTGTAAGCTTTAGTATGAAAGTTATAGAGGTTTCCCCTGTGGGGTACTTATCACTAATAGCAATGTAGCAGAGGAGAGGTTCGGCAAGAGCGAATGATCCGGTAGCGGGATACAGGGATCAGCGCAGCGTGGTTCCGACAGCGAGGTATGCTTGCAAGCATGAGAGCTTCAAGACAGGTTAGCATCAAGGCACAAAGCAGTTTGAACGAACACATGTGAGTGAGAGCCGGCGATCTAAATAGCCATCCAGTCCGGCGCTCAGTGATGACAGCATCAGTCTTAAAGGTGTATGCGCACCTTACCAAAAGAGAATGGTGGGGCGCATACACTTATGAAAGAGTAATTAGGGTACCCAAAGGTACCAGAACATTACAGTACTCCCCCCTTAAGGCCGGCTCCTGAAGGCCTCTGGAGCTGGTTTGTCCGGGTACTTCGCATGAAAATTGCGGATTAATCTAGAGGCATGTATGTCAGAGGTGTTTAGCCAGGTGTCGTCTTGGAGCCCATAGTTCTTCAATCGAACCATCGAACTGTGTCAATCATGGCCTTAGTAGTAATCCTGTTCTGGTCCCACTGTAATGTTAAGCAAACAGAAAGGTAAGGGTTAGTGATTTAAGTTGTCAATCCCCCTAGGAGGACATGTGAACACTCACCCTTCTTTTTGTAGACTAGGGGACAGACGTTTATCTTGTGATCCGGGGATGCACAGTACAAGCAGAGATTACCAGATCGTCTTCTGGCTCTTTCCATAGTTGATAGAGGTGGGCGTATAGTTCCTACCTCCATAGGAACGGGGTCAACAGCCGAAATCCGAGAAGAACTGGATAATGGCATTCCCATTTCCTCAGCCTTTCTTTCTCATAGTCTTCTATCTATGGTGATACTGAGTTGTATCAATGCATCCAGGGTTTTTGGCAGATCCGCTCGGGAGAGCTCGTCTTTAACGGCCTCTGATAGGCCAAGCCTAAATTGGGATTTCAGAGATGCATCATTCCATTCTGAATCAAGGGTCCATCTCTTGAATTCTGTGACAAAGTCTTCTACAGGTCTCCCACCTTGTTTCAAGGATCTTAATTGAAGATCGGCAGTACTCTGCCTATTGGGATCATCATATAGGCTAGTGAGTTCTGCTAGGAACAAGGCATAGGAGTTGAGAAGCTGGTCGCTTTTCTCAAAAAGAGAGTCTGCCCAGGCCCGAGGATCGCCTGTTAGGTAAGAAATAATAGTTCAAACCTTAATGTGATCAGTAAGGTAGGTACGGGGTTTTAGCAAGAAAAGTAACTCACATGCGTTTTTAAATTTGCGAAATTTTTTGCGATCGCCTGTAAATACCAAAGGAGGATTTATTTTGGGTTCAGGGGACTGAGCAGTGGTAAGTTGTATCAGTCTAATTACCTGCTGCGACAGAGCCTGATTGTCTTCTTTTAATTCAGCAAGTGCGTGTATTAACGCAGGTACTTGCTGTTTTAATTTTGTCATCTGAGTGGTTATTTCTGCTGAATCCATTTGTGGTTCGTTCAATCTGTAACGCTCCTGCGTTTTATGTATGATGTGGATTTTCAGCTGCAGAAATATTCCACTTCAGTAGTCATGTAGAGAAACGCTGAGACACCATTCCCAACTCTCAATGACTCATCATGTGTGGATGATCTCAATTCAGCAAGTAAATACACACACTCAATAAGATGTTTCCTAGAGTGACTTATGTATATAGTAACACAGTGATGATAGGCTAAAGAGACAGGTTGGGTAGAGATGGTAGATGACAGACACTTGAAAGGAAATGTTCTTGAAAGTAAGATAGTAGCAGATGGGATGCAGATAGGTTTAGCAATCATGTATGGTAGCAGATGACAGAGTAGCAGGTGGACATACAAGAGAGATCAACCCAGTGCAAGAACAGGTGGTAGTAGGCTCAAGAGCTAGCAATCTTAGATAATGCAGATGTAGTAATAGTCCTTAGTATGCAGAGCTAGATAGTGTAAGCTTTAGTATGAAAGTTATAGAGGTTTCCCCTGTGGGGTACTTATCACTAATAGCAATGTAGCAGAGGAGAGGTTCGGCAAGAGCGGATGATCCGGTAGCGGGATACAGGGATCAGCGCAGCGTGGTTCCGACAGCGAAGTATGCTTGCAAGCATGAGAGCTTCAAGACAGGTTAGCATCAAGGCACAAAGCAGTTTGAACGAACACATGTGAGTGAGAGCCGGTGATCTAAATAGCCATCCAGTCCGGCGCTCAGTGATGACAGCATCAGTCTTAAAGGTGTATGCGCACCTTACCAAAAGAGAATGGTGGGGCGCATACACCTATGAATGAGTAATTAGGGTACCCAAAGGTACCAGAACATTACATGTACTCACTTTTGTATATATATATATATATATACATATCTTAGGCCAAAATTGTTTTTTTTTTATCTTTGGATTTAGTAGGAAATGGATGCAAACTCTGTCAAGATTTTTTTGTCATCTGTGTCCTATCAGGGGGATTTCTTTACACTGTTTGCCCTGTAGAATGTGAGCGGAAATCTCTTAAAATTGAGGAAAACCTCCTGGTAGACAGTTGTCATATTACAATGTAAGATTTTCCCCTTTTCCTGTTCCAGTGCCTACTTGAAATGTTGGATTTTCACTTCCAGTCCAGGTGACAATGATCACTAGGGCAAATTGGGAGAGTGATTTCTCCTAATGGGGACACAGATAGCAATAAAATCCTAAAAGGTTCTTCTAACCCTTATCCCTATCTAAAATGTAAAAAAAAAAAAATGTCTTAGCTTTATATATACTTTACAATATAATTTATTATTGCTACCAATTTTGACTCAATTTAAGTTTGTTTCCATTAACACTGAGTATGAACATTCCCAAATGATGTAATAAATTAACCTCTCATATTTATGATGTAGTCTGAATCTTTTTTCATCCAATGATCATTATTTTTTTGTGAGCAACGATCATTCTCTATGGTCCATGGCCACTTTTAAAAAGCAGTTATTACTTTATTAAGTTCTCTGTAATCCCTTTATGTCTCTAGTCTGATTGCCCTAAAAACTAATGAGATATTAGTAAGGGTAGAGCAGGACAAAAACAAACTCTTAATTACAGTTAATTGGCACTGATGAATGACAATGGCACTATTGAAGCTTAACTCTGGGATCATGCTGTCACATTCAAAATCTTAATTAATGGAAGGAAACATAGAGGCACCGTCTGGCATATGTACAATTTTTCCCATGCACTGGCACTGCTATTGACAAAGGTCATTATTGTCCATTTTGTGTTCTCCTTAAAACATTAAATATCTTGTTTCCATAAGGAGTGCAGCTCATCACTATTTTTCCTCTTGTAATGGTTCTGAAATGTATTTGCATTTGACAAATTAAAACATTTGTTTGCTTATATTGACCAAACTAACTATGCTAGTATTTGCATTTTATTCAAAGCAATGAGCAAGAAAAACATTTACTTTATTAGCATTTGAATATATTACAGCACGCATGAAAACAAAAAAGAAGGATTCAAATGTTCAAGCCTTTTTTTAAAGGATAGTAACACGTAATTCTTAAGCATTAGTCATCGCCTGACACTAGAACAGTATTTTACATTGGTATATAACAAGTGCAGCCCTCATAAAATCAAAATGATTGAAATAAATAGTAATGAAAAAGAATCCTATGAATCACCATGATTTTACCCCGAATGTCTCTCACCCAAATATTCCCCAGGCCCATTGCTGCTTAGTTTCCAGGATCAGAGGAGATCAGGCACACTCAGGGTGGTGTGGCCATAGGCCTATTCCCAAATGTCAATTGTTAGCAGCAATATGTGTAATCAAAATGCTTTACAAAAACCGTGATATCGTAGCAATAAATTAGATGCATATACAGCAGAAAATACACTAGGACAGAATAAAGAGTCCCACAAGCCGTGATGAGAAAATAGGATGAGCCCCTCAGGCTGTTACAATCAAACACTTGTAAAGTTTCCTAGTTGTCATGACTGGGAGTATTGTCCAATATTACGGCTACCAAGGCCTACCCAACCACCACCATTTACCATCACCCTTTTTCCCCAATAAATGAATTCACACCAATACCTCTTTATTTGGGTTTAAAATGGCCAAAGCAGCCTCTTTGTTAAACAAAACGTAATTCACAACTCTCTTCATTACACCATATTACATTCTTTTGAAACATAACATACATAACCAGCCTGATATATCTACCTGCTCTTCGAAAAGGTCTTAAGATTTTTGAAGGCACCCTTAAATGACCTACCGGCTGTATCTGGCTCCCCATTTTCATCACCAGAGGCCCCCAGCTGCAATTACACCGACTCGGGGACCAACAGTTATACATCCTTCAGCCGATACAGCCAGCTTACAACACTTCAATATTAAATCCGACACTTATTAGGGCAGGTACACCCATACCGAAGATGGGCCCAGACCCTCACTCTCCAAAAAGCGTAACTATCCCCTGCCTTCAAAAACCCAGCGACCTCTGCCCGCTGCCCTGACACTACCCACAACAGCATACCCCTACCAATAAAAAAAACCCCAAACACAAACCAAACGAAAAACAGGGGCGGGTGGGCGGGAGAATCTTTCCTTGTGCTGTCCCCTTGCTGGAATGATGCCCCAAGCAGCACGTCCCCCAGAAGACCCCTGTGACCACGCCCTGCCCCACCCTGGCCTCCACCAATAAGGTAAGTCTTATATTGATATAACCCATCACCTACTTAACTCCTTAGTTCCTTCTAGCCTGTATTCCCAAACCCCAGTCATGTAGGCCTTTTGCCCAGGCTGCGCCTCAGCTCCTGGCCTGATACTTGACTGGGGGTATTGTCCAAAATTACGGCTACCAAGGTCTAACCAACCACCACCATTTACCATCACCCTTTTTCCCCAATAAATTCATTCACACCAATACCTCTTTATTTTGGTTTAAAATGGCCAAAGCAGCCTCTTTATTAAACAAAACGTAATTCACAACTCTCTTCATTACACCATATCACATTCTTTTGAAACATGACATACATAACCAGCCTGATATATCTACCTGCTCTTCCAATAGGTCTTAAGATTTTTGAAGGCACCCTTAAATGACCAACCAGCTGTATCTGGCACCCCATTTTCATCACCAGAGGCCCCCAGCCGCAATTACCCCGACTCGGGACCAACATTTATACATCCTCCAGCCGATACAGCCAGTTTACAACACTTCAATATTAAATCAGACACTTATTAGGACAGCTACACCCATACCGGAGATGGGCCCAGACCCTCGCTCTTCAAAGAGCGTAACCATCCCCTGCCTTCAAAAACCCAGCGACCTCTGCCACAGGCACCCAGTGTGAGACTTTATGCCTTGGGGGCCCCCCACACCCTCAGAGCTCTGTGTATACCCTCCTGCAGACTCAAACACCACAGATCAATACCCACTGCGTTCAAGTTCAATTATTCTTTAGTGTAAAAATATATGCAGAATAAATCATTCAATAAATATCATGATCAATAAAGTCCTCCAAACCATACATCAAAATAGTTTTTAACTCAAATTAATTTCAAACAAAATAGATTCAAATAAAGCAATCCAATGGTGTAATGACTAGAGGTGAAAATATATATTTTTTATTAATATAAGAAAATTGTAACAATAAGTAAATCAAGTATTACAGACAATTTAGGTGTCTAGGATGCAAAATTCAAAAACAAATAAAATCCAATAACAGGAAGCATTATTGGAGTTCAACAAAAAAAGTTTCATATTAAATAATTGGGAACCATGGACATTTACAAATACGGAGTTATACCAGAGAAAGCTTCTGGCTATCCCTCATAAGAACATATAAAAGAAAAAACAAGAGAGATGAAAAAAACTGTCAGGCATTAAATGGAAAAGTCTGTAAGAGAAAAACAAAAGTATTAATCATTTTCAAGTATAAGTGGGGGGGAGTAAGAAGTAGAGAAAAAGGAGAGAGAGAGAAAAAAAGAGAAATAGGAGAAGTATGGAGGTGGTATCGGAAAAGATAATAAACTGTAAGTAATGCACAGCAGTGAACAGTAAAGTTGTAAACCGGCAAGGGGAGGGACCAGAGAAAGAACCAGGGAAGGTGTAATGACTAAAAAGTTCCCACAACCAATATTTTTCTTTCAGGTGTAGAAAAATCTTTTGTCCAAAGTGACAACCGCTCACTACAAGATTAGGCAAACACAGCTTGTATTAATTACAAAGATCTTCCAAACAGATGCAGTCAACTTTAAGGTTTCCCCTCCACTGTTGCTCTTTCCCCATTCAGTGGTTAGATTTCATAGCCTACATCCCCTTAGATGAAGTCAGAGCAGACGAAACATGTAGGGTGGAGGTTGACGCTAGGAGTGAGTAGGAACTGTCTCCTGTTAGTTTTGCTCTTTCTGTGAGCTGGGAAGGATTGGATTGGCTGGTGGTCAGTGGCTTCTTTATATATCTTTGCCATCACATCTACAGTGAATGCTTGATGTTAAGCTTATGCCTAAACAGCTTTTGGGAGTACCTTGATTATTTGTGCCTGGATGTTTAAGGTACTACACTATGCGAGCCTGTTTTTTTTTTGTTATTTTTATGCTGGCTATAAAATCTAACCACTGAATGGGGAGATGACAGCAGTGGAGGTGAAGTCTTAGTGTGGACAGGATATTTCAAATAATGTTATGCACTGGACACTTTAAGGATTAAGCACTTTAAATATCGGACACTTTATTTGTTCAGTCTGTTTATGGATAATTTATTTGCTCAAATTGCTCATGCAATTGCATTTATCTGTATATGCCCTGGACACTTTAAGGAATAGAACTTTATAACACTTTAATTATTCATTAAATTGGGGCGGATGTACTTTTTTTTTAATTGTGGATGAAATTTATTTTTGCTGTAATTCATTTTGAGTGAGTGGGGTATAGGGTTGTAAATACTATATTATTATTATATTATATATATATTATATTATATTGTAATTATCACTAACACCCAAAGGTGTTTGCTACAGCTGCTGAAATATTTCAATACTTATTACTAGAGCAGGTTAGATATATTTGAGTGCAATTTTGTGCAAGGAAGTGACATCACTGGTGTGCGGCCCTTTGGTCTATAAACTTAAACACACCTATTTTAAGCAGGGGGCATCTTTAACAATACAAATTCTTTTAATTATTACAATGTGTAATTCCACATCGGTAGCTAAACAATTCTTTCAGGGTGATCTGAGTACACTGCAAGGATTTGAATAAATTCTGTTGCAGATTCTTACTCTTTTCTGATTAAATAGCTGTATGCTTCACTATGTCCTTTTCAGACTGATTTCTGAATGGGGGGGGGGGGGGGGGTTGGCTCGGTATAACCACCTTCTGTATGTTAGGTGTTCTAGTGAGTAGTGATGGACGAACATCGGCTGGGGCGGGTCGCAAACGTCAGACGCAAGTTTTCTCAAAAGTCTGCGAACGGCGAGTTTGCGGCGGGCCTATTGACTTTAATGGGAGGCGAACTTTAAAACCCTTTAGGTCATATTTGCAGCCACAAAATACTTACTAGCTGTACTCAAATAGTCACAGCACATGGACAATGTCATAGCAGAAGTAATGCAATTGGAAAAGTTGCCTTAAAGTTTTTTTTTTTTACAGCAAAACATTTTTTTTTTCCTAAATCAGCCAGAACTGACAGCAGCCAGTAAATACATGTCAAATACATATAGGGTCCATTCACACATCTGTAAAATGGGTCCACATCCATTCCACAATTTGGCAGAACCTTTAAAGACCCATTGATTTTCAATTCCAGTCTGAAAAATTAGGCATTCACAAGATAAAGAATTAGGGCTCTTTCACACGGTCCGCCTCCGTAGGCGGATCCGTGTTGCTCAGCGGGGATCGATCCGCGATCCCCGCTGAGCCGGCGGATGACAGCTCCGTCTCCGCTTGCAGAGCGGAGAGGGAGGTGTCTCAGCCCCCGCTTCCCTCTATGGGGGATCTGATTAGAGCGGACCGCCTGTCCGCTCTCATCAGATCCGATCCGCTCCGATTACTAAACGGATGGAAAAATAGGGTTTCCATCCGTCCAGATTTCACTGACAGGATCGGATGCGGATGGC
Organism: Pelophylax lessonae; assembly: GCF_965119305.1. Lineage (NCBI taxonomy): Eukaryota > Metazoa > Chordata > Amphibia > Anura > Ranidae > Pelophylax > Pelophylax lessonae. The sequence continues at coordinate 103,387,571 of NC_138777.1, read as the reverse complement.
AGTGGGTGTCAGCGGAGGTGTCTCCGCTGACACCCGCTGCCCCATAGAGCTGCACGGAGGACCCGATCAGATCCACCTAAAAAACTGACAGGCGGATCTGATCGGATCGCCCGTGTAAAAGAGCCCTTAAGTGTATAGAGGTGTGACAGATTTACTAGAACAGGAAAAACTGTAACACTATCAGTGCTATCCTATCTTTAGCATGGATAAATATCCAACACTCATGAGTGAACCGATAAATGCCAAAGAATAATCCGTAAATAAATAAATAAAATCATCAGTAATATAACTGGTGCCCACAGAAAAAGTGCTGCATGCAACAAAAAGAGCACAAATGCACAAAGCCCAATGATATGCGCATTAAAGTCCAATCAAAGTGCAAATGTCCTTGTGCATTAAAGTGGATGAATAAATATCTGCATACACCAGTGCGCCTCCACTATCAAGCTGTGCCACCCCCGTCAGAATGGACACTCACCAAACCGATGATCAATGAAAGCCTGTGTATATAAGATATATTCTCCACCTGAAGACATAGGGACAGCTTCAGCTTGTCTCCAAATACAATCCGCTCACCCCAGCAATGTCATGTAAGTAAGAACATATACAGTAGCGGGGACACATAGCGTAATTCGGTATACTTTATTGGAAATAACACATTTATCCCCGTTCCCATAAAAATGCTACTCACAAGGTTAGAAATAATGTCAGGCGTTGCGAATGCATAGTATATAGCCGTTAATCCTACGCTTGTTCATATGTTGTGACCGATCGGTACCTCAGCAGGCCGGAAAAAGCAGTGTAGCGTCAATCGTAACTATGACGAACGCGTACTCGCGCCCTTACGCGTTTCGTCATCACAGACTTCTACGGAGGGTGCCCACATTCGTTATCTTATAGCAGCCGCTTTGGCTTATACGGCCTTATATTTTTATTTTAACAGAGAGCGCTGGGTGAGTAGGAATTGAATAATTATATATATAGTTGTTTCCCTACTCCTGTGGCTGAAGGTACATTAGGCATTCACATGATACAGAAGTAAGTGTCGGCCATTAAGGGCCCCAAAAATTAGCCCACATGTGTTTACCTGACAGCTAAGAACGTAGTATTTGATGGCTGAAGGTACATTAGGCATTCACAGGATACAGAAATAAGTGTCGGCCAGTATAGGCACCAAAAATTAGCCCACATGGGTTTACTTGACAGTTAAGAACGTAGTATTTGGTGGCTGGAGGGACATTAGGCATTCACAGGATACAGAAGTAAGTGCCGGCCAGTATAGGCCCCATAAATTAGACCTCATGGGTTTACCTGACAGCTAAGAACGTTGTATTCTGTGGCTGAAGGTACATTAGGCATTTTACAGGATACAGAAGTAAGTGTCGGCCAGGGCCAGTATAGGCCCCATAAATTAGACCTCATGGGTTTACCTGACAGCTAAGAACGTTGTATTCTGTGGCTGAAGGTACATTAGGCATTTTACAGGATACAGAAGTAAGTGTCGGCCAGTATAGGCCCCAAAAATTAGCCCACATGGGTTTACCTAAAAGCTAAGAACGTAGTATTTGGTGGCTGGAGGTACATTAGGCATTCACAGAAAAAATAATTGTCGGCCATGAAAGGCCCCAAAAATTTGGCATTCCGTGGACATGAAATGCCTTTTATGCCTCTGTATTTAGCGAAGACAAGGACCAGGAATTGTTGTGGGTGAATGGCGGTCTGGCGGATATTTGTGGCCTGTCATGAGGAATTTCAATGAAACATGGTCTACTGGTCACATGTGTTGAATTCCTCAAAGATCCATGCCTTATTAATTTTTATAAATGTGAGGTAGTCTATAATGTCATGAGCTAGGCGCTTATCTGTCATGATCCCCCTGCGGCGCTGAACGTCCTTTCAGACAGGACACTGGACGGGGGGCAAGCCAACAGTTCCATTGCAAATTGTGCAAGCTCTGGCCAGAGGTCAAGCTTGCCCACCCAGTAGTCCAGGGGTTCATCACTCCTCAGAGCATCCACATCGGCCGCTAACCCAATGTAGTCAGAAATCTGTCGGTCTAGGCGTTCCCTGATGCTGGATCCGAAGTACAGCTGTCGATGGTTCAGCTGAAAGAAGGATCTCATATCTGAAGTGACCAAGACATCTTCAAACCGCCCTCTTCTTGCAGGTGCTGTTGGATTGCTACCCGCAACTGTTTCTCTGTGACTGGAAATTCCTTTGCCAGCGCACGAAAAAGCAGAATGCAGCATTTCCCGCAAGCAAGGCCATGAAGTGCTGCATACTGACCACCCTCTGTGATTGTGGTAACATTTACGCCATTTTTTGTTTTTACCGGGGGTCTAAATATGTTGCCACCCAGTACTGGTCCTTGGCCTTTATGCTTTTTATACGGGGGTCCCCCTTAAAACACTGGAGCATGAAGGCCCCCATTCACACTGAACTGGAAGCGGTTTAGTGGCCTGCTTCCAGCTCATCATCCAGGATAATATCGTCCTCGTTCTCCTCCCCCCATCCACGGATAACACCAGGGATCCCAGAAAGGTTTAAAGCATGCTCTTCTTGCTCCTCCTCATCCCCCCCGGCAACATCCTCCTCTGACTCCTCTTCAGACTCCTGTTGTTGACTTGTGTCAGATGGAGTAGCACCCAATGGGAGTTCATCCAACATTGCGACTTCCTCATCTTCCTGCTCCTCAACGGCTTGATCAATGACACGACGCAACGCATGCTCCAGAAAGAAGGCGTAAGGTATGATGTCACTGATGGCGCCCTGGCCGTGACTGACCAGATTGGTGATCTCATCGAATGCCCGCAGAAGTCTGCATGTGTCCCGCATGAGCAGTCACTGGCGAGTTGAAAAAAAACCCAAGCTCCCCAGAACCTGTCCTGCCGCAGAGTTCGTACAGATAGTCGTTAACTGCACGTTTCTGCTGGAGCAGCCTATCAAGCATATGCAACGTTGAGTTCCATCGCGTTGGACAGTCACAAAAAAGACACCTGACGGGCAGGTTGTGTCGTCACTAAATGTCAGCAAGGCGAGCCATGGCTGTGTAAGATCTTCTGAAATGGCCCGAGATTTTCCTGGCCTGCCGCAAGACGTCCTGGACCCCAGGGTATTTGCCAACGAATCGCTGCACCACCAAGTTCAGGACGTGTGCCATGCATGGCACGTGTGTTATTTTGCCCTGTTTCAGTGCCCTCAGCAGATTGGCACCATTGTCGCACACCACTTTACCAACTGTCAAATTCAGCTGTGTCAGCCACGGATCTGCCTGTGAACGCAAAGCTGAAAGGAGTGCAGAACCAGTATGGCTCTTGGCTTCCAGGCACAACAGACGGAGCACAGCATGGCAACGTTTCACCTGGCATGTGGAATAGGTTCTGGGTATCTTGGGTGGCGCAGCGGAAGAGACGGTAGCAGCGGAAAAGGAGGAGTCAGCCGAGGAGGAGAGGGAGGATGGAGGAGGAGGAGGAGAAGAAGAGGCAGGCCTGCATGCAATCTGTGGCGTTACAACCAAATCTTCACGGGTGCCACGGTTTACATGCTTAATGGCCATCAGAAGTTTCACCCAGTGGGCAGTAAAAGTGATATACCTTCCCAGCCCTTGTTTGCTAGACCATGTGTCTGTGGTCAGATGTATCTTGGCACCAACACTGTGTGCCAGAGATATATTCACTTGCCGCTGAACATGGCCTTACAGCTCTGGAATGCCCTTCTGCGAGAAATACTTCCTGCCTGGGACCTTCCATTGTGGTGTTCCAATGGCCATATATTTATGAAAGGCCTCCGAGTCCACCAGTTGATATGGAAGTAGTTGGCGGGCTATCAGTTCCGACAAGCCAGCAGTCAAACGTTGGGCAAGAGGGTTATCCAGCGTCATCATTTTTTTCCGCTCCAACATTTGGGCCACAGAAGGCTGCCTTTTTCCAGAGCAACGTGACGACGGCATGATGGAAGGTGGGGTGGAGCACAATTGTGAGGAGAGAGGAGAAGGAGAAGAGGCTGGATGGTGAGAGCCTGGAGTGTGGCTTTGTGGGTTCTGACGGTGTTGCTCCCACTGGGCTCGGTGATGGGAGTTCAGGTGCCTTCTTAAGGCGGTTGTCCCTAGGTGAGTGTTGGACTTACCGTGACTTATGCGTTGACTGCAAAGGCTGCAGATGACAACACTGTTGTCAGCAACGGACACATTGAAAAAAGCCCACACTGTGGAGCCATCCTGGTTGGGCCAGATGTGACTGTACATTGTTGATGGTTCGCTCTTGATACATTTGCAGTCTGCTTTGTATCTCTTGTGCAATGCAAGTTCTGCCTGCCTCTCCTCCCTATCTGCCGGTCCGTCTCTCCCTCTGAACTCCCCTCTTCTTCCTCTCTTGTGGCCACCCACGTGATGTCCATAGACACGTCATAATCCACGTCTCCTTCCCCACCACTAACATTCGAGATCTCAGAGTAGGCAGCAACAGCGGGGACCAACCTCCTTGGGCTGATCTGGGTACTGTTGTCAGACTGCTGAGTGGTGGCTGTTGCTACCTCCTCTTCCTGATCCGATGCCAAGAATGGCTGCACATCGCAAATGTCTTGGGATGGATCAGAAAATAATTCCAGTGACTCAAGCAGACGGTATGTGGTGGTGGTGGTGGTGTTTGTGGTGGTGTCTTTAGGGGTGCACACAGCAGAGAGTGAAGAGGGTGCAGATATAGAGGATGAGGAGGGTGCAGAAGAGGAAGGCTGAGTGAGCCACTCAACCAAGTCTGGTGCGTCCTTTGATGTAATTGAATGCACCTTCTGAAACTTCACACTTTGGCTCCGGCCTACTGCTCCTGCCCTACCCCTACCACCCCGGCGGAAGGGCCTGCCTCTTCCTCTGCCTGTCATTTTTTAAATTACCTTGTGACAAAAGTCTCTAGAGAATAACAGTATATCTGAAAAAAGTTATATAACACCCCGCTTCAATCTGTGGTATTGGGGGGCAGCAGGTTTATCACACCAGTTCTACAAATAATTGGCCACTAACTGTTGTCACTGTGTGTAGCACAGTTAACACACCAAAAGAGGCCACATTTTTGCAGGACTAAAATACAATCTTAGAAAAGTATACTGTTAAATAACACCCCACTTCAATATGTGATATTGGGGGGCCACAGTTTTATCACACCAGTTCTACAAATAATTGACCAGTAACTGTTGTCACTGTGTGTAGCACAGTTAACACAGCAAAAGATGCCAAATTTTTGCAGGACTAAAATACACTCTTAGAAAAGTATAATGTTAAATAACACCCCACTTCAATGTGTGGTATATGGGGGAGGGCCACTGGTTTATCACACCAGTTGTTCAAAAAATTGGCCAGTGAGTTTGGCACTGTGTGTATCAGACTTAAAGCAGCAAAAGAGGCAATATTGTTGCAGGACACAAATACACTAATGAAAGTATACTCAGATAACACCCACTTCAATATGTGGTATATGGGGGGCCACTGGTTTATCACACCAGTTGTTCAAAAAATTGGCCAGTGAGTTTGGCACTGTGTGTATCAGACTTAAAGCAGCAAAAGAGGCAATATTGTTGCAGGACACAAATACACTAATGAAAGTATACTCAGATAACATCCCACTTCAATATGTGGTATTGGGGGGCCACTGGTTTATCACACCAATTGTTCAAAAAATTGGCCAGTGGGTTTGGCACTGTGTGTATCAGACATAACGCAGCAAAAGAGGCAATATTGTTGCAGGACACAAATACACTTATGAAAGTATACTCAGATAACACCCCACTTCAATATGTGGTATTGGGGGGCCACTGGTTTAACACACCAGTTATTCAAAAAATTGGCCAATGAGTTTGGCACTGTGTGTATCAGAGTTAATGCAGCAAAAGAGGCAATATTGTTGCAGGACACAAATACACTTGTAAAAAATATACTCAGATAACACCCCACTTCAATGTGTGGTATTGGGGGGGGCACTGGTTTATCACACCAGCTGTTCAAAAAATTGGCCAGGGAGTTTGGCACTGTGTGTATCAGACTTAACGCAGCAAAAGAGGCAATATTGTTTCAGGATACAAATACACTTAGGAAAGTATACTCAGATAACACCCCACTTCAATATGTGGTATTGGGGGACCACTGGTCTATCACACCATCACACCAGTTGTTCAAAAAATGGCCAGGGAGTTTGGCACTGTGTGTATCAGAGTTAACGCAGCAAAAGAGGCAATATTGTTGCAGGACACAAATACACTTAGGAAAGTATACTCAGATAACACCCCGCTTCAATCTGTGGTATTGGGGGGCCACAGGTTTATCACACCAGTTCTACAAATAATTGGCCAGTAACTGTTGTCACTGTGGGTAGAAGAGTAAACACAGCAAAAGAGGCCACATTTTTGCAGGACTAAAATACACTCTTAGAAAAGTATACTGTAAAATAACACCCCACTTCAATATGTGGTATTGGGGGGGCACTGGTCTATCACACCACTTGTTCAAAAAATTGGCCAGGGAGTGTGGCACTGTGTGTATCAGAGTTAATGCAACAAAAGAGTCAATATTGTTGCAGGACACAAATACACTTAGGAAAGTATACTCAGATAACACCCCTCTTTAATATGTGGAATTGGGGGGCCACTGGTCTATCACACCAGTTGTTCAAAAAATTGGCCAGGGAGTTTGGCACTGTGTGTATCAGAGTTAACGCAGCAAAAGAGGCAATATTGTTGCAGGACACAAATACACTTAGGAAAGTATACTCAGATAACACCCCACATCTATCTGTGGTATTGGGGGGGCACAGGTTTATTACACCAGTTCTACAAATAATTGGCCAGTAACTGTTGTCACTGTGTGTAGCAGAGTAAACACAGTAAAAGAGGCCACATTTTTGCAGGACTAAAATACACTCTTAGAAAAGTATACTGTAAAATAACACCCCACTTCAATATGTGGTATTGGGGGGCCACTGGTCTATCACACCACTTGTTCAAAAAATTAGCCAGGGAGTTTGGCACTGTGTGTATAAGAGTTAATGCAACAAAAGAGGCAATATTGTTGGGGGACACAAATATATACGTAGGAAAGTATACTCAGATAACACTGCGCTTCAATATGTGGTATTGGGCGGCCACTGGTCTATCACACCAGTTCTTCAAAAAATTGGCCAGTGAGTTAACACAGCAAAAGAGGCAATATTGTTGCAGAACACAAATACACTTGTAAAAGTATATTCAGATAACACCCCACTTCAATATGTGGAATTGGAGGGCCACTGGTCTATCACACCAGTTATAATACATTAAACGTGCTTTTGTCACTGTTTGTAGTATTGCTGCAGCAACGCTCAGTCACCACACCAGTCAAATGCTGCACAGTGCACAATACAAATCCACTATAATATGCTTTCTATTTTACAAAGTATATTATACCGTGGATTACACCCCTATATAGTGCACTGCAAACCTATACCAAATAAATAGCAGCCCTTGAAATGACTTTTGTGGACATTAACAGAGCGATTTGTGTCACTGCTGATCTCTGTCCCTGGAGCACACTGGATACCTGTCCCTAAACTGAATAACTGCACACCTCTACCAAATATATAGCAGCCCTTAACATGACTTTTGTGGACATTAACAGAGCGATTTGTGTCACTGCTGATCTCTGTCCCTGGAGCACACTGGATACCTGTCCCTAAACTAAAAAACTGCCCACCTATACCAAATATATACCAGCCCTTAACCACTTGCTGACCGCCGCAAGTACATATACTGCTGCGGTCAGCCCCTCACAGGCAAAGTGACGTATGGGTACGTCACTAGCCTGTGAGGCTCTGGGGAGTAAGCGCGCCGCCAAAGGCGCGCTCCCGCTCGGTCACGGACCCCCCCGCGCGTGTGCCCGGTGGACCCGATGTCTATTAGTATGTAGTATACGTATACCAAATACCAGCCCTCAAAAGGACTTTTGTGGATCTTAACAGAGCAATCTCCCTGATGCGCACAGCCAACCTCTCCGTATGTTGACAAAAAGCAGAATGTGAAATGGCCGCCAGCTCTGGTCTATTTATAAGGTAGGGGGCATGTCCATGTGCTGAATTGTTTCAACTGACGGCTGTGTCATGGGTCAAAGTTCTCCCCAATGTAAACTAATATGGCCGCCGCGAACAACGCCATGTGTTCGCAAAATTGACGGGTAGCGAACAAGCAAAATTTGCCGCGAACCGACAGCCGGGCGAACTGCAATGCCATCCCTACTAGTGAGGACATTGTCTGCATTCCTTAAGAAGTAGTTAAACTTCAACAAAACAGGGTAAGCACTAACCTCACCAGAACTCCTGATGGTAGAGATGGGTTTTGCTGCAAGTTAGTATTAGGTTACAGCCCTCAGGATTGCCCCTCCAGGAGGTGAGCTGTCTGAGGTCCAGTAACAAATGTAGTAGGTAGGGATCAAGCAGAAGCATTGTAAATAAACATTCCAAAGCTTGGTAACAAGTGGTTGCAGGTTGGGATCAGCCAAGTTAAGGAACAAGCCAAAGGTCGGTAACAAGCAGTAGAGAAGATACAAACAGCAGGAGTGACAAGAGCAAGATATTAACTATAGAGAGAGCACAAGATTCTGGCAAACAGGAAGTGCAAAGGCATGGTTTAAATAGGAAGTTAGTGGAAGGGATCAAGGTTTAAAAGAAACAAGACACGGGGGAGGTGTGGCGACCGCTGACCAAGATAGCCGCTTGAGCAAGGAGCTCTGAGTCCCTTCTGGCTTTCTCCGCATCTACGTCTTCCACTAAGATGGCAGCGGCAACTTCTCTAGCTCCCAGTCACCGGGTCCTCTAGTGGCGGCTATGGATACCTGCCGCGCCATCGCTCTGGGACAGCCCGCGCACTCGCCAGACGGTGCGCAGATGAGGTCTGCACGATCCGCAGACTCCTCTCCCTCAACCCCCTCTACACAAAGCCCTGCCAAATCTAAGCCTCGGTGGGATGACAGACCACAGATGCACCGCAGTTCTTCTATGGAGGTGAGCAGCAATGCCGTTTCATAACAGGGCGCTTGGGCCTACACACCACCGCCGGATCCTTTTGCCAACCTTGCTACCACGGGCCAGCCAGTTTAAGACACAACGCTAAAAGACATGCTTTCCATGCTCCATACGTCCATGAAAGCCAATATCCTGGCTTCTATATCATACTGCCAGAAAGAATTGCACCACATGGGCGATAGAGTGGATGTTGTTGAGAACAGAATGGGGGAATTTGCGTTGTCATACAATGCTCTAATCGACTCCCCCTCCTCCCAACAGGAAGACATTCAGCATATGCAGGCCAAGTTAGCAGATCTGAAAGACAGGTCGAGGCGTAATAACCTCAAGATACGGGTTATTCCAAAATCTGTTCAATCCCCTCAACTGCCGGGCTTTGTACGCAATCTCTTTCAAAAAGCTGTGCCTGAACTCACTGATGCTGATCTTACAATAGACAGAATACACCGTATCCCAAACCCCTCCTTTTTACCCCAAGAGATCCCTAGAGATGTGTTGTTATGGGTACACTTCTTCCAAGCCAAAGAAAAGACTCTGGACACCTTTAGAAAGAAAGATTGCCTCCCTGACAAGGCCGCAACACTGCAGATTCTTCCAGACTATTCTCAGTACACTCTTCAGCTGCGACGTAACCTCAATTCAATTATGAATGCCCTCCGCAACCATAAAATTCCCTATAAATGGAAATACCCGGCCAAGCTATGCGTGATGCATCAAGGCTCAACCTCTCAGATCACTACCATGGAATAGGGACTACGATGTCTCCACCAGTGGGGCATTATCCCCGACTCTTCTGACCTTCACCGAACAAGGAACCACAGCTTCAACCCTTGCAACCGGAATGGCAGGTGGTATCCTGATGACTGTTACACCGTCTCAAGCCGGACGAGCTTGGACCCCTTGCTTCTAAGTAGCACCTTCCATCGTGCTTTTCTCCCTAGCTGTTATGCAGCTCCAGCTGCCCACTTGTTCTGTCAGGACCTTGTCCTTTTTATCTTCTCTGTGTTTTTTTCAGTTTGTTCCTTTGTTTTTTTTTGTTGTTTCCCACTTTTTCTTGCAGAACAGGACAATCTCATCGGAGATTAGACTTCGCACTATAACCTTCTCTGAACACCACTGTGATTCTCGTCGATATACAGACTATGGACTCTCTTTTGATGAACTGTTCCTTTATCTTAACCGAGCCGGACTCTTGGCAGATTGTCTCGCGCCGGACACCATTACAACCAACTTTGCTTTAAGGTACCACTATATAGAGATGTCCCGAACTGTTCGCGGGCGAACAGTTCCCGGCAAACTTTGCATGTTCACGTTCGCCTCGGGGGGCGAACATATGCGATGTTCGGTCCGCCTCCTATACATCATCATTGAGCAAACTTTGACCCTGTACCTCACAGTCAGCAGACACATTCCAGCCAATCAGCATACCCTCCCTCCCAGACCATCCCACCTCCTATAAAAAAGCAAGGGCAGCATCCATCTGAGATTCATTCTGAAGCTGCAGAGTTAGTTAGAGCAGGGAGAGGGCTGCTGTTGCTGCTGAATTGATAGGGAAATCATTAGCTAGGCCAGTGTTCTGTGTCCACTCCTGCTGTAAGGACAGCATCCTGACAGCACCCCAAAAAGCCCTTTTTAGGGCTGGGATTTCAGTCTGCTTTTATTTGATTTTTTTCTATATATTTATCAGGCATTTTTGGAGGCAGGCATGACTTTTTTGGGATTAGTGTCGGGGGGGGGGGGGGGGGTCTAAAAAGTGTACCTGTGAAGTTTCAGCTCTGTAGCATGCCCAGAACCAGAAAAAATCCCACCATCCCTGCTCTACTGAAAAATTATGTTTTTTTCTGGTTCTGGACATGCTACAGAGCTGAAACTTCACAGGTACACTTTTTAGACCCCCCAGAATCCTAACCCTAACCCTCTAACCTTAAACTTAACCCCCTAACCCTAACCCTAGCCCTAACCCTAGCCCTAACCCTAGCCCTAACCCTAATTCGTAATTTTTCTCTGTTTCCGGACATGCTACAGAGCTGAAACTTCACAGGTACACTTTTTAGACCCCCCAGACACTAAATCCTATTTTTTTTTATTTTTATTTTTTTTTTATATTTTTCCAATAATTGGCTCTCTATCAAAAATGACAATTTTTAAGAACTTTTTTTTTGTGTGATTTGGTGTCTGGGGGGTCTAAAAAGTGTACCTGTGAAGTTTCAGCTCTGTAGCATGTCCAGAACCAGAAAAAAAAATTAGAATTAAGGCTAGGGTTAGGGTTAGGGCTAGGGTTAGGGTTATTTTTAGTGCTTAGGGTTAGAGGGTTAGGGTTAGAGGCGTAGGGGTAGGGTTACTAACTCTAACCCTAAGTATCTCACCATAACCCTAACCCTATCCCCTAACACCAAACCTAACCCTAACCCTTAAAGCCCAGCTCCTGTCCCATTTTGGTCGGTTCTGGTCTGTTTGCGGATGTTTGCCGTGCGTTAAACGGGGAGTTTGGTCTGTCAGAGTTTGGTCTGTCACTGTGAAGCGGGCGTAACCCTTACACTACCTGATCGATACAACATCATACCTGATCGTATACACACACTGGATGTTTTAAAGCACGTTATTCCATACAATTTAGGAATGTTAGGTGATTTATGCCCTTTATGGATTAAAACCCGACTCTGCGTCAACTACGTAATTTTCCATGGGCGTTTTGCCATGGATCCCCCTCCGGCATGCCACAGTCCAGGCATCACTATTGTGGCCAGAAAGAGCCCCTGTGGGTTTTAAAATTCGCCTGCCTATTGAAGTCTATGGCGGTTCGCAATGTTCGCCGGTTCGCAAACATTTGCGTAAGTTCACGTTCGCCGTTCGTGAACATTAAATTTTATGTTCGCGACATCACTACCACTATACCATTATGGTTCCGCCTTCACTGCTCATAACTCCCCATCTCTACCATGTCCCTGCAATTGTTATCATTAAATGTTAAGGGCTTAAACCACCCTGCTAAAAGGTGCTCCATGTGGAAGGAAGCCTCTTCTCACAAGGCGGATATCCTAGCCATTCAAGAGACCCACTTTAAGCTTGATAATAGCCCTCGATGCTCCCATAAGGATTATCCACATGTTTTTCAGTCTTCTGCTAAGGAGAAAAAAGAGGGGTTCTGCTAGCCATTAGTGGATCTGTATCTTTCACCTATACTAGAGTGGTGTTGGATACAGACGGCTGCTACATCATTCTTAATTGTACCATTGCCAACTGCTTGTACACAATAGTTAATGTATATGCACCGAATACGCACCAATTGCGGTTCCTCCGCAAACTGTGCTCAAAGGTCAACAAACTTAAATCTGGACGGCTGATTGTGTGTGGCGATTTCAATATGGTGGCGAACCACGCCTTGGACTCCTCATCTACAGGGCGGCTCTCTGCTCCGTCTCTTGCTGCCCTTATTCACTCAGAGGGATTCCATGACGTGTGGCGCTACCATCATGCGGAGGAAAGGGATTACTCCTTTTTCTCCGCCAGCCACAAGTCCTATACCAGGATTGATATTTTCTCGGTGGACACGCACACTCGGCCACATGTCTCTCATACATCTATTTTCCACATCACATGGTCAGATCATGCCGCCATCCATATGTCTATTTCTGCACGCACTACCTCCCCCACCACCTTCATATGGCGATGCAATAATTCCATCCTGTCTGATCCAGACTCTCTCAAATTTTTAAAATCTCAGATAATCTAATTCTTTAGCGTTAATGCTACTCCCGACATTGACCCTGCTACGCTATGGAATTCACACAAGGCCTTTGCACGGGGTATTCTCATTCAATTGGGTTCCAAACTAAAAAAGAAATTCCACAGCAAAATGGTGGACCATATCAAAACCATCCACTCTCTAGACACGACGAATAAAACTACCCCCTCCCCATCCAATGCCTCTAAACTGTATGCTCTTCGAGCAGACCTTCGGAGACTCTTATTTGAACGCCACGACCACATGTTAGCACGATTACGCATGCAGTATTACTCTGCCCACAACAAAGCGGGTACATTTTTAGCATCTAGACTAAAAGCACGGAGGGTTAAAACCAAGATAGAATTCATTACACACCCCCACACGGGTATTAAGCTTACCCATCCCCAAGAAATATCAGACACTTTTGCGGACTACTACAGTTCTCTTTACAACCTTAAACACCTGGACACCCCTCAACCCACGGACACGACCATTCAAGACTTCCTCCAACGCATTTGCCTTCCGACCTTGACAGAAGACACATTAACACAACTAAACAAGCCTTTCTCCCCCCAGGAATTGACAGACACACTTGCGGCTTTGCCCCTGAACAAATCTCCAGGCCCTGACAGCATTACTAACTAATATTATCGTTCCTTGCAAGACCACCTTTCACCATACCTCCTTAAAATTTTCTCTAATGAAGTTGAACAGGACTCCCTTCCACCTGAAATGTTGCAGGCAAACATCACTACTCTCAATAAACCAGGGAAACCCCCTATCTCCCCTGCCAACATTAGACCCATATCACTTTTGAATAAAGACCTAAAAATGTATGCCAAACTTATTGCCAACAGATTAGCATTGATATTGCCCTCTTTAATAAAGGAGGATCAGATGGGATTCATCAAGGGCAGGCAAGCTCCAGATGCCACGAGAAGGGTCATCAACTTACTCCACCATGCCGAGTGCACAAAAACGCCTTCTCTGCTCTTATCTATAGACGCAGAGAAGGCGTTCGACCACGTTCACTGGGGTTATATGAGAGCTGTATTGGAGAAATTCGGCTTCTCTGGCCCGATCCTGTCAGCCATCCTGACTCTCTACACTGCCCCATCGGCTAAAGTACTGTCGGCGGGCACCCTATCCAAGACCTTTCAAATAATGAACGGTACCCGTCAAGGTTGCCCACTCTCACCTCTGATATTTAATTTGATGATTGAACGTTTAGACAAGACCCTATGGTTTCGGGCTTTAAATTCTGTCACTCGCGACACGTAATTACGCTCTTCGCAGATGACGTTATTTTAACGTCATTATATCCTTACCTTCAGCTCATCGTATCCTTCAAAATTTTAGCGCCATTTCCTATCATAAAGTTAAATTTTAGCAAATCCGTCATTCTTAATATGGGAATACATGAACGCACACTTATGCATCTTAAAAAACAACTACCCGACACGTGGACCACCCAAGACTTACCATACTTGGGGATTCCCTAACGTTCCCAACCTCTAGATTACTACCTAACAATATGCGTCCATTATTAACCTCCATTTCAGAAGATGTTGCCAAGCTCAAAAGACAGAACTGTCCTGTACCGGCAGAATAGCTGCTTTTAAAATGGTGTGTCTCCCTAAAATATTATATACGTTCCGTACTCTACATTCCCAAGTAGTATATTAACCCCATCACTAAAATACTACGTACCTTCATATGGCAACAGAAGAGAGCAGGATGTGCATATGCACACATGGTACGCCATAAATCTGTGGGTGGCTTAGGACTTCCAGACATTTTGGATTACTACCACGCATCTCGCCTGGCTCCTCTGCAATATTGGTTCACACCTCAATCATCTCTTCCTTGGCTTCCGATAGAATCTGCACTATCCAGCTCACCCAACCTACAGGCTCTGCACCTGGCAGACATGTGGAAGCCCCTACCCTTACACACGCTTCCGATCACAACACAAGCCTCGTTGCGATCTTGGAGATATCTCGTTGCCCAACTTCCGAAATCCCAATTCGAAACGCTCGTCCAACTACCTCTATCCACCTTAGGTGTCCTCCTTCCCTGTGTCCACACTACAAAACTTACCTCGGCGGGAATCAACACAGTGTCACAACTTGTTCACAATGACTCTATCAAGCCCTTTGCAATCTTACAACGGGAATTCTCACTCCCCCCCCCAAACTGCCTTTGTTTATAACAGTATTACAAGTTTCCTATCCAAACACTCCCCACCTAAGATTGCCCTCCCTACATTGCTGTGGAAGAATCTCACAGACCCCACCTTTAAGCTAAGAGGGATCTCTCTTTTCTACAACCTTCCTCTACAGAAAACCACGTTTTATAAAACCCCCCATATGACCAAGTGGGAACTCGAGCTACAAATGTCCTTTTCGGATACACAATGGAAATTGGCAATCCACACATCATACAAGGCGACTCAATGTATTACTCACTGGGAACAATTTCAGAAACTTGTAACTAGATGGTATTTGACCCCTTACCGCTTATCTAGAATATACCCTGAGCACAGCCCGCTCTGCTGGCGTAACTGTGATCAGGTAGGAACAATATTACACACCTTCTGGTCCTGTAAAGGACTTACTAGCTTTTGGAGGAGGGTTTTTGAGATACTTTCGACTGTTACAGGCCTCCTAATTAAACCTAATCTGGCCCTGGCTCTCCTTTCCCTAGGAGTTGACAATATCCCTTCTGACATGAGAACGGTGTATGTACACATACTGATAGCAGCCAGAACGATTGTTGCCAGATACTGGAAACAACCTGTGGCCCCCTCCCGCTTAGAAGTAATAAGATGCATATTGCATATCTTGCATATATGCATATTCTATCTCCCGAGGACACAAATTTCACAAGGAATAGTGTGTCTGGCAACCAGTGGCGGCCCGTGCATAGGGGGCGCCAGGGCGCCACCCCCCCTACCCCTAAAGAAAAGAAAAAAAAACAAGAAGAAAAAAAAAACGAACAAATAAAGTTTTGAAAAAAAAAATAATTACAAAACGAACAAATAAAGTTTTGGAAAAAAAAAAATTGTGTTCGCCGCTACCCCAGCCTATGTGGTGGCTATGGGGGGGTGGGGTTTACGACCCAGAAGGGCGCCGATTGGCTGCCTTCTGGGGGCGTAACCTGAGCGCAAGTCATTGCGCTTGGGCACCCCCACTTTCCTGATATCCTGGCTGTGATTGGTCCAGTCTCCAGCCTGGACCAATCATCATCCAGGACATCCGATCGTGACTTCACAATGGGGCGGTGCCGGTGCGTGCGTCCATCACTCACCGTCACCGCCGCTTGGAGGACCGCCGCCGCAGAAGAGGACGAACGGATCGAGGAGGGGAGAACCCGGCGCTAGGTAAGTGTAGATTGAAGGGAGCACGCACGCTGGTCTCTGCATTGATTGGGGGACAATGCTGACTGTGGCACTCTGCAAACATTGGGGTACAATGCTGACTGTGGCACTCTGCAATCATTGGGGTACAATGCTGACTGTGGCACTCTGCAATCATTGGGGGACAATGCTGACTGTGGCACTCTGCAATCATTGGGGTACAATGCTGACTGTGGCACTCTGCAATCATTGGGGTACAATGCTGACTGTGGCACTCTGCAATCATTGGGGTACAATGCTGACTGTGGCACTCTGCAATCATTGGGGGACAATGCTGACTCTGGCACTCTGCAATCATTGGGGTACAATGCTGACTCTGGCACTCTGCAATCATTGGGGTACAATGCTGTGGGCACTCTGCAATCATTGGGGTACAATGCTGTGGCACTCTGCAATCATTGGGGTACAATGCTGATTGTGGCACTCTGCAATCATTGGGGTACAATTCTGTGGCACTCTGCAATCATTGGGGTACAATGCTGTGGGCCCTCTGCAATCATTGGGGTACAATGCTGTGGGCACTCTGCAATCATTGGGGTACAATGCTGTGGGCACTCTGCAATCATTGGGGGACAATGCTGTGGGCACTCTGCAATCATTGGGGTACAATGCTGTGGGCACTCTGCAATCATTGGGGGACAATGCTGTGGGCACTCTGCAATCATTGGGGTACAATGCTGTGGCACTCTGCAATCATTGGGGTACAATGCTGTGGGCACTCTGCAATCATTGGGGGACAATGCTGTGGGCACTCTGCAATCATTGGGGTACAATGCTGTGGCACTCTGCAAACATTGGGGGACAATTCTGTGGCACTCTGCAATCATTGGGGTACAATGCTGTGGGCACTCTGCAATCATTGGGGTACAATGCTGTGGGCACTCTGCAATCATTGGGGTACAATTCTGTGGCACGCTGCAATCATTGGGGTACAATGCTGTGGCACTTTGCAATCATTGGGGTACAATTCTGTGGCACTCTGCAATCATTGGGGTACAATGCTGTGGGCACTCTGCAATCATTGGAGTACAATGCTGCAATCATTGGGGTACAATGCTGTGGGCACTCTGCAATCATTGGGGTACAATGCTGTGGGCACTCTGCAATCATTGGGGTACAATGCTGCAATCATTGGGGTACAATGCTGTGGGCACTCTGCAATCATTGGGGTACAATGCTGACTGTGGCACTCTGCAATCATTGGGGTACAATTCTGTGGCACTCTGCAATCATTGGGGTACAATGCTGTGGGCCCTCTGCAATCATTGGGGTACAATGCTGTGGGCACTCTGCAATCATTGGGGTACAATGCTGTGGGCACTCTGCAATCATTGGGGGACAATGCTGTGGGCACTCTGCAATCATTGGGGTACAATGCTGTGGGCACTCTGCAATCATTGGGGGACAATGCTGTGGGCACTCTGCAATCATTGGGGTACAATGCTGTGGCACTCTGCAATCATTGGGGTACAATGCTGTGGGCACTCTGCAATCATTGGGGTACAATGCTGTGGCACTCTGCAATCATTGGGGTACAATGCTGACTGTGGCACTCTGCAATCATTGGGGTACAATTCTGTGGCACTCTGCAATCATTGGGGTACAATGCTGTGGGCCCTCTGCAATCATTGGGGTACAATGCTGTGGGCACTCTGCAATCATTGGGGTACAATGCTGTGGGCACTCTGCAATCATTGGGGGACAATGCTGTGGGCACTCTGCAATCATTGGGGTACAATGCTGTGGGCACTCTGCAATCATTGGGGGACAATGCTGTGGGCACTCTGCAATCATTGGGGTACAATGCTGTGGCACTCTGCAATCATTGGGGTACAATGCTGTGGGCACTCTGCAATCATTGGGGTACAATGCTGTGGCACTCTGCAATCATTGGGGGACAATTCTGTGGCACTCTGCAATCATTGGGGTACAATGCTGTGGGCACTCTGCAATCATTGGGGTACAATGCTGTGGGCACTCTGCAATCATTGGGGTACAATTCTGTGGCACTCTGCAATCATTGGGGTACAATGCTGTGGCACTTTGCAATCATTGGGGTACAATTCTGTGGCACTCTGCAATCATTGGGGTACAATGCTGTGGGCACTCTGCAATCATTGGAGTACAATGCTGCAATCATTGGGGTACAATGCTGTGGGCACTCTGCAATCATTGGGGTACAATGCTGTGGGCACTCTGCAATCATTGGGGTACAATGCTGCAATCATTGGGGTACAATGCTGTGGGCACTCTGCAATCATTGGGGTACAATTCTGTGGCACTCTGCAATCATTGGGGTACAATTCTGTGGCACTCTGCAATCATTGGGGTACAATGCTGTGGCACTCTGCAATCATTGGGGTACAATGCTGTGACACTCTGCAATCATTGGGATACAATTCTGTGGCACTCTGCAATCATTAGGGTACAATTCTGTGGCACTCTGCAATCATTGGGGGACAATGCTGTGGGCACTCTGCAATCATTGGGGTACAATGCTGTGGGCACTCTGCAATCATTGGGGGACAATGCTGTGGGCACTCTGCAATCAATGGGGTACAATGCTGTGGCACTCTGCAATCATTGGGGTACAATGCTGTGGGCACTCTGCAATCATTGGGGTACAATGCTGTGGGCACTCTGCAATCATTGGGGACAATGCTGTGGGCACTCTGCAATCATTGGGGACAATGCTGTGGCGCTCTGCAGTGATTGGGGACAATGCTGTGGCGCTCTGCATTGAAAGGGGCACGCACGCTGAACTCTGCATTGATGGGGGCACAGCACATTGTTCATTGCCTTGAAGGGGGCACGGCACAGTTACATTGAAGGGGGCACAGCACAGTTGCATTGAAGGGGGCACGCACGCTGAACTCTGCATTGTGGGGGCACAGCACAGTGTTCATTGCATTGAAGGGGGCACAGCACAGTGTTCATTGCATTGAAGGGGGCACAGCACAGTGTTTATTGCATTGAAGGGGTCACAGCACAGTGTTTATTGCATTGAAGGGGTCACAGCACACTGTTCATTGCATTGAAGGGGTCACAGCACATTGTTCATTGCATTGAAGGGGTCACAGCACAGTGTTTATTGCATTGAAGGGGGGCACAGCACAGTGTTTATTGCATTGAAGGGGTCACAGCACACTGTTCATTGCATTGAAGGGGTCACAGCAAAGTGTTTATTGCATTGAAGGGGGGCACAGCACAGTGTTTATTGCATTGAAGGGGGCACAGCACAGTGTTTATTGCATTGAAGGGGGCACAGCACAGTGTTTATTGCATTGAAGGGGGCACAGCACATTGTTCATTGCATTGAAGGGGTCACAGCACAGTGTTTGTTGCATTGAAGGGGTCACAGCACAGTGTTTGTTGCATTGAAGGGGGCACAGCACAGTGTTTATTGCATTGAAGGGGCACAGCACAGTGTTTATTGCATTGAAGGGGGCACAGCACAGTGTTTATTGCATTGAAGGGGGCACAGCACAGTGTTTATTGCATTGAAGGGGGCACAGCACATTGTTCATTGCATTGAAGGGGTCACAGCACAGTGTTTATTGCATTGAAGGGGGCACAGCACAGTGTTTATTGCATTGAAGGGGTCACAGCACAGTGTTCATTGCATTGAAGGGGTCACAGCACAGTGTTTATTGCATTGAAGGGGTCACAGCACAGTGTTCATTGCATTGAAGGGGTCACAGCACAGTGTTCATTGCATTGAAGGGGGCACAGCACAGTGTTCATTGCATTGAAGGGGGTACGCACGCTGGTCTCGGCATTGAAAGGGGGCACAGCACAGTGTTCATTGCATTGAAGGGGGGCACGCACGCTGATCTCTGCATTAAAGGGGGCATATACCATCTCCTGTACCATGACCTGTGCCATGCCTATACCATATCTGTGCCATGCCTATACCATATCTATGCCATGCCTATACCATCTCCTGTACCATCACCTGTGCCATGCCTGTACCATCACCTGTGCCATGCCTGTACCATGACTTCAAAGTCACGCAATTTTTTACTGCGTTTTTTGGCGCGAAGCAATACCTATTACATTTTTCTTTTTGCGCCCCCCCAAAAATTTTGAGCACCAGCCGCCACTGCTGGCAACAAAGTTCAATCTACTGAATTCATGTATATCACACATTTCTGCTTTATGTTTCCACGTTATGGATATCCTTCTTTTGACCACGAGAATTATAATACCTGTTCTTGTCCTGATTCTTATTTTGTACAATGCCCTTTTATCATACGATGTACTGTTTCTTGTTTTGTACTTTTGTATTTGAAAACTTTAATAAAACATTTTTGCAAGTAAAAGAAACAAGACACAAGCCAACGTTGTCTAAGGAATAAGACAGGGAGCTGGCCAGGATCTCAGATGGCCCAGCAAGAAGAGATACTGCTAGACACAGCAGAGGTTCAGATTTGGATGCTGACATGGAGGATTTTCACTTTTATATTAGTAAAGAAAATAATTGAGCTAATCAATCAAGTAGAAACATAGAAACATAGAATGTGTCGGCAGATAAGAACCATTTGGCCCATCTAGTCTGCCCAATATATCTGAATCCTATGAATAGTCCCTGGCCCTATCTTATATGAAGGATAGCCTTATGCCTATCCCATGCATGCTTAAACTCCTTCACTGTATTTGCAGCTACCACTTCTGCAGGAAGGTTATTCCATGCATCCACTACTCTCTCAGTAAAGTAATACTTCCTCATATTACTTTTAAACCTTTGCCCCTCTAATTTAAAACTGTGTCCTCTTGTGGTAGTTTTTCTTCTTTTAAATACGCTCTCCTCCTTTACCGAGTTGATTCCCTTTATGTATTTAAAAGTTTCTATCATATCCCCTCTGTCTCTTCTTTCTTCCAAGCTATACATGTTAAGGTCCTTTAACCTTTCCTGGTAAGTTTTTTCCTGCAATCCATGTACTAGTTTAGTAGCTCTTCTCTGAACTCTCTCTAGAGTATCTATATCCTTCTGGAGATATGGCCTCCAGTACTGCGCACAATACTCCAAGTGAGGTCTCACCATTGTTCTGTACAGCGGCATAAGCACTTCTCTCTTTCTACTGCTTATACCTCTCCCTAAACATCCAAGCATTCTGCTGGCATTTCGTGCTGCTCTATTACATTGTCTTCCCACCTTTAAGTCTTCTGAAATAATTACTCCTAAATCCCTTTCCTCAGATACTGAGGTCAGGACTGTGTCAAATATTCTATATTCTGCCCTTGGGTTTTTACGCCCCAGGTGCATTATCTTGCACTTATCCACATTAAATTTCAGTTGCCAGAGTTCTGACCATTCTTCTAGTTTTCCTAAATCCTTTTCCATTTGGCGTTTCCCTCCAGGAACATCAACCCTGTTACATATCTTTGTGTCATCAGCAAAAAGACAAACCTTACCATCGAGGCCTTTTGCAATATCACTTATGAAGATATTAAACAAAATTGGTCCCAGTACAGATCCCTGAGGTACCCCACTGGTAACATGACCTTGTTCTGAATGTTCTCCATTGACTACAACCCTCTGTTGTCTGTCACTCAGCCACTGCCTAATCCACTCAACAATATGGGAGTCCATGCTCAATGACTGCAGTTTATTGATAAGTCTTCTATGTGGGACAGTGTCAAAAGCCTTATTAAAATCTAGATATGCAATGTCTACTGCACCTCCACCGTCTATTATTTTAGTCACCCAGTCAAAAAAATCTATAAGATTTGTTTGACATGATCTCCCTGAAGTAAACCCATGTTGTTTTTCATCTTGCAATCCATGGGATTTAAGATGTTCCACAATCCTATCCTTTAATAGGGTTTCCATTAATTTGCCTACTATTGATGTCAGACTCACTGGTCTATAGTTGCTCGATTCCTCCCTATTACCTTTCTTGTGAATGGGCACGACATTTGCCAATTTCCAATCTTCCGTGACGACTCCTGTTACTAATGATTGGTTAAATAAATATGTTAATGGTTTTGCCAGCTCACCACTAAGCTCTTTTAATAATTTTGGGTGTATCTCATCAGGACCCTGTGACTTATTTGTCTTCACTTTAGACAGCAATCTTAGAATGTCTTCCTCTGTAAAGACACATGCATCAAACGATTCATTAGTCATCTTTTCAAGTGGAGGTCCTTCTCCTTTTTCTTCTGTAAAAACTGAACAGAAGTATTCATTAAGGCAGTCGGCTAGCCCTTTATTCTCTTCTACATACCTTCCGTCCTTTGTTTTTAATTTAGTTATTCCTTGTTTTAATTTCCTTTTTTCATTTATATATCTGAAGAATGTCTTATCCCCCTTTTTCATAGACTGAGCTAGTTTTTCTTCTGCCTGCGCTTTAGAAGTTCTTATAACTTGCTTGGCCTCTTTCTGCCTAATCTTCTAGATTTCCTTATCTTCATTGCTCTGGGTTTTTTTTATAATTACAAAATGCTAGCTTTTTATTTTTAATGATTTGGGCCACTTCTGCTGAGTACCACAGTGGTCTCTTCCTTTTTTTGCTTTTACTGACAAGTCTAATGCAATTTTCTGTTGCCTTCAATAATGCACCTTTTAAGTAGTCCCATTTCTCCTGGACTCCATGTAATCCGTTCCAGTCTGATAAGGACTCATTTATGACTAATTTCATTTTTGAAAAGTCTGTTTTTCTAAAATCTAAAACTTTTGTTTTTGTGTGGTGTGACTCTTTCACAGTTCTTATATTAAACCACATGACTGGTGATCACTAGATCCCAAGGTTTCGTCTATAATGACATCATATACCGAATCCCCATTTGTGAATACCAAATCCAAAATGGCCTCCCTCCGGGTTGGCTCCTTAACCACTTGTTGCAGAGACAACCCCAGTAGGGAATTTAGAATATCTGTACTCCTGGTAGAACTTGCTATTTTGGTTTTCCAGTTTATATCTGGAAGATTGAAATCTCCCATAATGATAACTTCTCCTTTCATTGTCATTTTAGCTATTTCTTCAACTAGTAGATCATCTAGTTCTTTAACCACTTTACCACCGGAGGATTTTGCTGTCTTCCGTCCAGGCCACTTTTTGCGATTCGGCACTGTGCGACTTCAACTGACAATTGCGCGGTCGTGCGACGCCGTACCCAAACGAAATTTACGTCCTTTTTTTCCCACAAACAGAGCTTTCTTTTGGTGGTATTTGATCACCTGTGCGATTTTTACTTTTTGCGCTATAAACAAAAAAAGAGCGTTTATTTTGAAAAAAATAACAATATTTTTAACATTTTTTTATATGAAATTCCCCCCAAAAAAGATGTAAAAACCAATTTTTTAAAAAAATTTTGGCCAATTTGTTTTCTGCTACCTATGTTTGGTAAAAAAAAATCGCAATAAGCGTATTTTGATTGGTTTGCGCAAAAGTTATTGCGTTTACTAACAAAGGGAAAGATTTCTGTCATTTTTGGTGGTTTTTTTTTAACGCGTAATGGCGGCGATCTGCGATTTTTTTTGTGGGACTGCGACATTGCGGGGGACAGATCGGACCCTTGACTGACATTTTTGACACTTATGGGGGTACCAGTGACATTACTGCAGTAATCAGTGCTATATATATGCACTGTTACTGTAAAAATGACACTGGCAGGGAAGGGGTTAATTTTATTGGAGAGGGAGGGGTTAATGTATGCCTGGTGCTTACTGACGTGTAGGGGGGGAGGTGACTGAGTGAGTCATGGACAGATCGGATGTCCAGCTATGCTGAACAGTCCGATCTGTCACTCCCTGTCACTATGGAGATCCGCCCGCTTGTGTTTACACAGGCGGGCGGATCTCCACACTAGATCCCCGGCGATCGGGGCAGAGCAGCGGCGATCACCGCTGCTCCTCCCCTGGCCCGACTCCCGCTGTGAATGAAAACAGCGGGAGTGAGCCTCCGGCGGCGCGCAAGCGCCGCCCAGAAGGGGGAGTGTCTGACGACGTTAATACTACGTCGTCAGACGATAACGAACCACTTTGCCGCAGTAGTACTACCGTACTCAGACGGCAAGTGGTTAACTTGACCAGGTGGTCTATATATCACACCTACACGAGTTACTGCATGATTAGCAAACTGCAACGTAACCCAAACTGACTCTATGTTGGCCTCACCAACTTGTATTAGGTTAGATTTAATGCTATCTTTCACATACAGGGCCACTCCTCCTCCTTTCTTGCCTTCTCTGTCTCTTCTGTATAAAGAGTACCCTGGTATGGTTATGTCCCAGTCATTTCTTTCATTAAACCATGTCTCCGTAACAGCCACTAAATCTACATTCTCAGATGCCATTATTGACCCAAGTTCATTGATTTTTTTACCTAAACTGCGAGCATTTGTAGACAGGACTCTGAGCTTATCATTTCTTAACCTCTGTGCTTCTGACCTGTTCTGGCATTGTTTCGGGGGGCAATTGGACTCTTGTATTTTCACTCTTTTGCCCCCCCCCCTTCCTAGTTTAAATACTCTTTCACAAATTCTTGGAGTTGTTCACTAAGTACATTTGTTCCTTGGATAGAAAGATGCAAACCATCTTTTTTGTACAGTTCCTTTCTATTCCAAGTAGAGCTATCATGAGAAACAAAGCCAAATCCTTGCTCTTGACACCATTTACTAAGCCATATGTTGAACTCCTTTATGCGCCTCTGCCTATCATTCTGAACATTATGCACAGGCAGAACTTCAGAAAATGAAATGGTGGATGCAAAATCCTGTACGTCATTACCAAGTGTGATAAAAGATTTTTTCACCTCTGACACTTCATTGCAAGCCAGGTCATTTGTCCCTAGATGGACAAGAACATCCACGTCCCCTTCCTGCTTTGCTTGCTTAACAATATTAATAATACGTCTTCTATCTCGTCTAGCAGTAGCACCAGGGAGACATCTCACAAAACCATTTTCTTTAAGCTCCACACTTCTTATGATTGAATCACCCAGCAACAGCTGCTTCCTTTGAGACTTCACTTTATCTTTTTTGTCCTTGGCTGCAGTCTTGCATACATTAGACATAGGAGTCAATGGTTTCTCACCCTCTGTGCTTGAGTCCATATCCATGTTGTCCTTACATTCTGAGAGTGCTGCAAATTAATTATGGAGAATCACCGACTGTGGGACATGTCTTCTATCCACCACTCTAAGTCTTCCAGAACCTACAGTAACCCATCTGTCATTTCTGGGGGTCCTCTGTGGCAGTGGCATTGCAGCAGTCCCAGCTGGAGTTTGTTTAACAGATAATTTAAATATCTCTGATTTCAAAAATGCAATTTCCTGCTGCAGTAAGGAGAATTGCATAAGGTATGATAAGGTATTTCACTAATTGTACAGAAGGTTGCCATGTTGCATTGTTTTTTTAGACAATTTTAAAAAATTACAGCACCTACAGATTGAAAAATGCCATTTTTAATAATACTAAATTACAATATGGCTTTTGTAGCAATTGTATATGCTATATTATATGTTAAAAAAGTTGAGCGGAAAAACTAAGAACCTCTATTCCTAAAATCTTGGCGAGCTTTAATCTACATCTATATAAAGCTGCTTATGAAGCAATGGATGCTTCCAAAAATGTCAACAGGGTATGGTATGCATGGCTATCACTGTACAGATTGACAGTCCACTTTTGGGATAGGATATAGAAGGACTACCTAAATATATAAGAGGGAAGAACACTTTATTAAAACGTCATATTGATAGTATCTTGTGCAACCAGATCAAGTAGAATACATTTCCAGTTTCCACATTATATAACTGTGGTTAGGGTCCTTACCTTTATTGTACTGGAAATCTTAGTTAAAGAAGAACTATAGGCAAAACGTTTTTTTTTTTTTCATTTTGGATAGAGCAAGTGAAGGTTATAACCCCTGTCAGATTTTTATTTTGCCATCTGTGTCCCATTGTGGAGATTTCACTTCACTTCCTGTCCCATAGCCAAACAGAAAGTGGGAGGAAATCCCTACAAATTTTGGAAATTTCTTGGGAACCCCCAGGTCACCAGAACTAGGGTGAACATGGGAATATTTCTGCTTTATTACTTTTCTGGGGACAACCAAAAATTTTAGATTTTCTTTTACTTTCACTTTCAATGATAATGGTAAACAGGACAAATAGAGAGGTGAATCTCCCTAATGCGGTTACAGAAAGCAAGAAAAACTGACAGGGGGTCTAATCCCTCTCCGAGTGCAAAGTTTTCATCAAAAAAATTGATTGGTGTATAGATCAATCACATCTTCTAATGATCAATGCCAGTGCTCTTAAAGGGACCATGCAGTGCCAGTGTTTTTAAAAGTGAAGTGCAATAGCACTGTAACTTTAGGAGCACTGGCATTGACTATTAGAGGATGTGAATAATACATGCACCAATCAGTTTCTTCAATAAAAACTTTGCACTTGCTTATCACAATGGACTTTCTTATTTGAATGTTTAATGAATATAATTTTTTGGAGTCTCCGATTGGATTTTAATTCAGGCACATTTTACTTGAATGGTATTTGTATCAAACATTTTATTTATTATCTTCATTACTTCTTTAGGTTCTTTTGTTTTTGGCTATATCTAGCACACATGGATGGAAAAAAAAAAAAAAGAATAGCACACTTTAAACCATTTGTCTCTTACAAATCAATGTGTCTGCATTGAGAGAGTGCAGCTGCCCTGAGTTTGTTGATAATTAACATTGTGCAGGTGTTATAATATTAGCTTGGTTAAAATTATTGGGACAAGAAGTGCTCCCCACTGAAAGTTTTCCACCTATGATGGAACAGATATCACCAGAGTTAGCTCACTAATGTAATTGGGTGTCTGTATCTCTAGGTCACCCTCAGAGTACATCTCTCTTAATACTGAACCATTATACTCTGGTTAATGCTACGACCCAGGTCAGGTCTTAGCCAAACTTCACAGATAAGACCAAGGTATCGGCCAAACTTCTGCTGGGTGTCATGGTTAGAATCAACCTAATAAAAATGGTTCTCTTCCCCCAAACCCTTTATCTCCTGTGGCACTACCTCGTGTACCTACCACTGAAGTACTTCAAACTTTTAGACTCCATACTTAACTCATGTGTCTAGGGTAACAGCAGACACAAACTTCACTGTTACACCCTACAAAACCCAAATAGTCTCAGGGGCGCTGCCCTCCCCGACTTTATTTTGTATCTGGCTGCTCAATTGTCCCACCTTTACCATATAGACAAATCTGATCAACAAAGATGCCAAACCCTCAAATGCACCTTGCTAGTGCACATTATGCCATATCCCATATGTGCAATAATTAAAGGTTTTCAGGGTTCCACCATGGCTTTCGCCCACATGGGTCTTCTTTACCACTACAAATGTATCTGAGACTTGGCCTTGACCAAACTCAATCTCCCTGGGATTCATGATTTTTCCCCTCTATGGCAAAACAAATATTTTCCTGAACTTCTTACGATCCCTAAAGCAGAACTATGAGCCTCAAAAGGTGTTTATTATTTACATCATTTGCTAACTATAGGGGGTTTTAAACCATTTCATTTACTTAAGGAGGAATTCTCACTTTCTAATTATATGCCTTTTGATACTTACAAGGGGGAGAGCGTTTTTCATTCTCACTAGGGCGATAGCCTTTGGGGCAATCTAAGATGGAAAAAGGAACTGGAGATCCTAGTAGACGACAAGCTCAGCAACGGCATGCAATGTCAAGCTGCTGCAAGTAAAGCCAACAGAATATTGGCATGTATTAAAAGGGATTCACTCCAGAGATAAAACAATAATTTTCTAACTCTACAAGACTCTGGTCTGGCCGCACCTCGAGTATGCCCTCCAGTTCTGGGCACCAAAAGGCAACAAAGCTAATAAAGGGACTGGAGAATTTCAGCTATGAGGAAAGACTACAAGCATTGAACGTATTCTCTCTGGAGAAGAGGCTCTTGAGAGGGGATATGATATCAATGTACAAATACCATACTGGCGACCCTAGCATAGGGACCAAACTATTAAGCGAAAGGGAATATAAAATGAGAAGAAAAACGGTTTAACCTTAAACTGCATAAGGAGTTCTATACCGTCAGAGCAGTAAGGATGTAGAATTCTCTTCCCCAAGCAGTGGTGTCAGCGGGGAGCATCGATAGTTTCAAAAAATGATTAGATGGGCACCTTAACAACCACAACATACAGGGGTATACAATGTACTATTGACATAAACACACACAAACACACGCACTCATCATAGGTTGAACTGGATGGACTGGTGTCTTTTTTTAGCCTCACCAACTATGTAACTATGTAACAATTACGGTATGCCCTATGGACCTAATTTTCTGCCCCTACCCAGCACATGTGTCTATTCCCTTAATATATGCAATTTTTGGTGATGAGCATAAAAAATTCATCTCTGCATTATATAACATGATGCTCACTACTTCTGCTGCGATCACTTTTCAGGTAAAAACCCATTTGGACACAGACATTGAGGATTTTAATGATGAGGAATTGGGTGAGGTCCTCAATAATTACAATTATACATACTGCACAGGGCCTATCTGACCCCTATTCGTTTGTCTAAGTTTTGATCTGACTGAAGTCAGCTATGTCCAATGTGCTCACTTGTCCGAAACACGTTCTTTCATTTGCTGTGGGCTTGCCCCAATATCCAAGGATTCTATACACAGGTGGTGAGGTTTCTTCGTGATACAATGGGCTCCCCACTAACTCCAGATCCTAAGCAATGTCTGCTAGGACTATATCTGAACCCTGATACAGATAAATTCATGATGACGTTTCTACAAAAAACGTTTTTTACTGCAAGAAAGTTTAAAGCAAGGGCTGAATGCAAGCCTTACCCCCTATCTTCCATGCTTGGCTCCTGGAAATAAACACTACCCTACTATATAAAAAACTCACTTACACTCTTAGGGGTTGTCCATCATAATATAATACATTTTAGGACCGCTGGTTTGCAACATCCTGGTACATACAGGTGATGTTTACCAATCCCTCATCAGGCTATGAATCATGTCAAATATCCAGGTATATATTTTTGACCAATAACAGTTGCTTTTGCACAAGCTTATGTCAGGATACTCTACTCACAGTATTGCCGTTCACTTTTTTGAGTTCCCTCTGCTCAGCTTATGGGAGGTACTAATGTCATTTAACACCAAATGTTATGTGCATTAACTCATAATTATGATGTCTGCTGTTAAATGGACCTCTGAATGTATCAGTGTACCAATGATGTATTTTACTAATCTGCATTGTCACAGTTCTATTCTGTAACACAGTTCTATTTTTGTACTGTACACCATGCTATGCTTATACTTCAATTAAGCATATAGTTTTTCTACCTAAAGATATTTGAAATATTTTGCTAGCAGTTTAAGGGTCAAATTTAACTTTAAACATTACAGAAAACAGGGTTAGGGAGACAGAGGGTTGGAAAATTGTATCAATTTTGTTTAGTTGGATTTAATGTATAATATAAAGATGTTTAAGAATCTTCAAAATAATTATATAGCACTGCTACATTTTCATTTTCAGAGATCATAGACCATCCATCATTTTCAGAAAGAGTATTTTCCTTAATTATTATGCTAATGCCCAATAAAAAAAAACTGTTCTCAAGATCAGTTTATAATGAGAATTACCAGCTATGCTAGATAATGACCGTGTGAAAAGAGACATATATTCACAACATACACTTTTTGTTCTTTAACGTCAGCAATGTAATAGCAATTGTAACAGACCGTTTCAGCAGACAAGGGGTTAAAATCCGTTTAGGCGATATGCCCCTTTCTGAGAGACAGGCACAGCTACTGCAAAACACCAAACTCCTGAACTGGATACAAAATAGCTCTCCAACCTGGAACCTCACGAATAGCTGCTAGCAGACGAACAGGAAAAGCATACATCAGCTTACACTCCTAGCAATCAGTCTCCAACAGCATACAGTGAATCCCCCCAAGAACGAGACAAAGCTCCGAGTTGAGGGTAAAACAGGAACAACATTTATTGGAAGAACACAGCACACTTTTATACAGAATTTGGAACATCCTTCCCCCAACAACCGCTTTCCCATTGGTCAATTGAACAGTACCTGCTGTTCCCAATAAGGTCCTCTCCAGCCATGCAAATGAGGGCTTGAAAATGAGTCAGCAGTGATTGGTCAGATAGCTTGACCAGAAGGACTGCCATGCAAATGAGGACTTGAAAATGAGTCAACAGGGATTGGTCAGATACAGAACAATGGTTCCCTAACGAGCCCTCAATACACATTACTCTGAGTGTCAATACATCCCTTAGCAGACAACAGGTGAGGTCATTAGCACACCTGACAATAGGTGAATGGAGAGCCACCTCAGACAGTCCGTCTCCTCAGAACTTCCTGTAATGACCATATTAGGAGTTGACTTCCTTTTCAGAGACCTCATGGCAAATGGGAACAAAAATCTTCATATTACAAGGGAGACATTATTACTGAATATGACTGTCCCATTTGTAGTAGTCCAAACCATATTTTCAGTGTTCACCACCCTCCTGGTCACCCTGCATCCATAACAGATGCAGGGTGACTTAAACATAAGAAAGCCACACAAGGCTGGACATAGTGCCTCCCAACCTCTTTAAAGGAATTTGGGGTCCACAACCCCCATGCCCAAAGTGACTCCTGTCACAGATATATATCGGCCCCTTTTTAAATATTGGTACCATGTTGGCTTTTCTCCAATCAGCTGGTACCATTCCAGTCAATATGTTGTCCATAAAAATTTGGAACAACGGTCTAGATATCACCTGACTGAGTTCCTTAAGGACCCTCAGGTGTATCAACCTGGTCCTGTTGACTTATTTCTGTTAAGTTTTTCAAATCTATTTCTGATACTGGCTTCTGTTAGCCACAAGGGTACATTCTGTGACGTGTTACTAACATTAAAGTCTTGGTTACATCCCCCTTTTTCCTTTGTGAAAACTAGGAGAAGATTGCATTTAAAACCTTTTCCTTCTCCTTGTGTTTATTAACCTAATTCCCTTCATCATTTTTTTTTGGGCCAATATGTTCTGGCCTCACTTTCTGGTAATGTATTTGATAATTTCTTGGGATTTTTTTCACTCTCCTCCACTATGTGCCTTTCGTGGTCTATTTTAGCTGCCCTGATTGTGCTCTTACATTTCTTATTGCATTCCTTGTATTGTTGGAATGCTGACACAGACCCCTCAGTTTATATTTTTTGATGGCCCTTTCCTTTGCTTGTATCTGCATTTTTACGGTATAGTTTTGCCACCTAGGATTAATTTTAGCTCTTTTATACTTATTGCCAATTGGGATGCACTGGCCAATACCTTTATTTAGTATGTCCCTAAAGAACTTCCTTTTTTCCTCAGTAATCTTTGTTCCTAGGATTTTATCCCATTTAGTCTCGTGTAGCATAAAGAGCAGTTTAGGGAAGTTGGCTCTTTTGAAATTCAGTGTATTACCATTGTGCTTCTTATTTCTGTGATTTATGCTGAATGTAATTACCTGTGATTGCTGTTTCCTAAGTTGCCCCAAATTTCTACATCCGCAATCATGCCTGTGTTGTTTGTAATAAGTACGTATAGTATTGTGCTATCTTTTGTTGGTGTGTTCACCAACTGACACATAAAATTATCCTTCAAAACATTTAGGAAATGGCGAGCTTTTGATAAATGAGTGGTTCCTTCTGCTCATTTAATATCTGGATAAATAAAATCCCCATTATAATAACATTGCCCTCTCTTGTCGCCATTCCTAGCTGTGTTAGGAGGTTAGCCTCCTCCTCTTGCCTCAGGTTAGAGGGGCCTGTAGCATACGCCCACCCAATAACTATCCCATTATTTTCCTTTCTTTGAAGCTCCACCTACAAATATTCCACCTCCTCCCTTCCTCCATTAGTAAGGTCATCCCTCACATTCACTTGCAAGTTAATATACAGGCATACCCTTCCCCCTTTCCTACCCTCCCTTCCCACAAAATCAAAAATCCTCCTCATACATTAGCAGCTCCAGTTCTCCCATTTTATTAGCTAGATTTCTAGCATTGATGTACAAGTCTTGTAATGTTGTCTTGTCGCATACTATTCACTTGGTAGTTGTTATAAGGCTGCAATTTAGATTTGCCAATTTACTTACCTTGGGTTTCGTTAATCAATCACTCTACCACTAACGCCCCCGGTTACCTGCTGAACCTTGCTCAATGCTGGCTAGCTCTACATCTGGACCCCCCCCCCAACACCTAG
This sequence comes from Pelophylax lessonae, assembly GCF_965119305.1. NCBI lineage: Eukaryota > Metazoa > Chordata > Amphibia > Anura > Ranidae > Pelophylax > Pelophylax lessonae. Next base: position 103,355,158 of record NC_138777.1, on the reverse strand, counting down.
TTTAAAAGCCCCTTTAACTTTTTGGCTAACTTCTCTCCCAGCAGAGCTGCACCCTTCCATTTAGGTGCAGTTAAGATCCGGTAACTAGCTGAGAAGTCAGTCCAGTTCTCCAGGAACCCGAACCCTCCTTTCTACTCCAGCTCCTCAGCCACTTGTTAATTTCCCTAATCTCCTGCTGCTTCTCTAGGGTGGCTCAAGGTACTGGTGGTATTTCTGGGAATACTACCTTGGAGGTCCTTCTCTTCAATTTAGCTCATAAGTCCCTGGAATAGTTTTTTTAGGACTCTCCATCTTACTCTAACTTTGTCATTTGTGACAGATTGTCCTCTTTGTCCTTCTAATAATTGAATCCCCTACCACCAAGATCTGTCTTTCCTTGCCCTTAGCCTTAATGCCACCCTCACCAAAGGAGTTTTTTCCCTGGCAGCTAGAGACGTCCCCAACATCACGCAACAGGGAGTACTTACTGTTAGTCTTTCGTATTCTGGAGTTAGATTTGATGTTACTGCTGTGCTGCTTACTGGAGAGAAACTATACCTGAGGACTTGAAGTGCAAGAATGTCCCTGCTTCTGCTTAATTCATTCTGTGTATCTGAGCTTTCTGAACCTGCTGCTGTTTTTTTAAATACTACCCCACCAGTTATTAGATCAACTCTGAGAAGTCAAATCAGCCTCCTGTATCAAGAGGGAACTTTTACACTGAGACAAGGTGTGGAATAATACATATTAGGCCAGTAATCAGTAATGGAGAAAGGAACAGCTGCAGGGAGATCACTGGCAATATAATTGATTAGTTCTTCATTTTCTGCTTTCTATTTGAGGGCAAAGTTCTGATCCTCTTTACCACTTGCCAATCGCCTGCTGCATATATACTGCAGCAGGCTGGCTCGGCTGGGCAAATTGCCGTCCCTGTACGGTGATCCATGGGAGCGCTTCTTCCCCCTACTAAGCAGTGGGGATGCTGATGCATGGAACCGGGGGCACCAATTGCCGCCCGACACCTGCGATCACTCCCCGCTGAGAGAGAACGACGGTCAGCTGACATTTGTTCTCTCTGAAATGATTACAGAGTGCCTGTGATCCTTCTATATAGGATCACAGGTCTCTATGATCATTTCAAAAGTCCATGCCCCCACAGTTAGTAAACATGCCCCTAGGCTCACAATTAACCCTTTGATCACCCCTAGGTTAACCCCTTCCCTGCCAGTGTCATTATTACAGTAACAGTGCATATTTTTAGCACTGATTACTGTAGTAATGTCACTGGTCCTCCCAAAAGTGTCAAAAATGTCAGTTAGGGGTCTGATCTGTCCGTAACAATGTCGCAGTCCCGCTAAAAATCACAGATCGTTGCCATTACTAGTAAAAAAATAAAAAATAAATAAAAATGACATAAATCTTTCCTCTAGTTTTTATACACAATAACTTTTGTGCAAACCAATCAAAATATGCTTATTGTGATCTTTTTTTACCAAAAATATATAGCAGAATACAAATTAGCCTAAAGGGATGAAAAAATTGATTTTTCAAATTTTTTATGGGAATGTTATATAGCAGAAAGTAAAAAATATTGTTTTTTTTTTTTTTCAGAACTGTTGCTCTTTTTTCGTTTATAGCGCAAAAAATAAAAATTGCACAGGTAATCAAATACCACCAAAATAAATCTCTACTAGTTCATCCCCTGAAGAAGTCACGTGTGTTTGTGACGTAACGCATAGGGCAGACCACCGAAAGTGACATAGTGGAGGACGGGAAGGATCAGTCCTGCAGCAGATAGATGCACTGTAGCAGTTCTTTATGTGGGTGTATACATTTTTTTTTAATAAAATAGTTTGGTAATACTTCACTATATTGGCCCCCTTATTTCTGAGATCCGAGGCACTACCAGAGATCCTATAAGTGGACCCCTACAAGGAGGAATATACCACCATTCCCTGTATCCAATATATATGTTCAGAGGAGGAGAGGAAAAAGGAGTGAACCCCCTGATAGATCTTAAAGGCACATTACCTAAGACATGGATGTGAGCATTTAGCACACCTAGAGGTGACGAGCACCGAAGAGCACCCATATGCACAAAGTGTGTAGGTGAAAGAAATTTCTTTAATACACAGAAGAGGAAGACTTGAGCTATTGTTATTATTTGGGACACTTGAGCACTTTATGATGCATGCAGGCATTTAACCACAATCGCTGCATATTGAGATGCATTCAGGCATCTAAATCACAATTGCCACATAGTGAGAAATCTAGTTTAAAAGAGGTCACTAATTACGCACAAAGCACTTTTTTGGCATGTGATTATCACCATTATTATTTATTTATATATTGAATCACCATAAGCACCTTTGTCGTTTGGACATATGTCTGTATATTATTTTAATGTATATGAATTTCATGATATAGAATTTTATATGATTTTTACACATCCACCAATATTAGCACTTGATTGTTTGATTATATGAATTATTTTAATATATTTAATCAACATATTAGAAATCAGTGGAATTATTTATCAATTGATTTATTGATTTTTTTTATCACTGAGTCACCTTATACTACACATAACCTTTGAAGCGCGGTACTTCCCCCCCCCCCTTTATCTCATATTAGTGGGAAGATTTTATTTAGGTACAGCATCGCACAACCGCGCATTTGTCCATTAAATTATCGCAGTGCCGAATCACAAAAAATGGCCTGGTCATTAAGGGGGCAAATCCTTCCGGTCCAGAACTGGTTGAACAATTCACCTCTGTCACTGATTTACTCTCAGCCTGCGATTGAACAATGACAGCAAAAGCATAATACTGATCTGGTCATCAATCTGCTCTCTTTTCCTGTTTGCATGTTCAAACTGTAGAAAGCAATAGAACCCTGAATGGCTCAGAAAGCAAGAGGATTACAAAAATCTAATATAACGAACAACATAGGTACTCATTATAGTGCACTGTAAAATATGTTCATGAATAAAAAAAACTGTATTAAATGATTAAATTGTGTATATTTTAATATCTTCCTAGAGTTCAGCTTTAGCAAACTTGTGAAACTCTGAGGTTATGGTTCACATTTATTATACTACATACAACAAACAATTATAAAGCAAGCATTAAATCATTAATGTTGGACAGAAATGAATAAAATTTATTGATAAAGCTATTATCTTTAGAAATCACAACAAGGCACCTGGAGAAAATCCCATTCCAAAATTACAGTATATGAATAAACCCTTCAAGCAGTGGCAGATACAGATAATACAAGCTCAGCCATTTGATATAATGTAAAGCATTCCACCTTATTTTGGTAAATTAGAGGATATTAGCACATTCATTTATATACAGTATGTATTTATGTATTTGTAGTAAAGGCATTACAACCTCAGGTAGTTTAGAACAAGTGGAACTGAACTGTCATATTTTCTTTGGCTTCAAAAGCCTGTGTTGCAATATATTGATTTGCAGTGTGCATTTACATATTAATGCCTGTTTTACATAATGATTACACAGATTTGGCATGTTTCATTGGCTTCACACTGAGTTTTTGCCACTGGTTGAAATCTAGGAAATAAGAGACATAATTTGGAAGGGATTAACTAGTGCTGGATGCCATGTTAATAAAATAAGATCTCGCTAAAGAAGATAATGGTGTAAGGATTTATTTTTATTCCTTTTTATGGCAGATTATAAAATAATGAAACACATTCTGGATGTGTCATTTGTGTTTATTTTATTGAACCCCTATTTAAATGATTTCAAAGACAATTTTAGACTATTTATGTAAGATAAGCCACAAAATATTATAGGGTATGGCTTTTTCATTTTTATCACGCCCTGGTATCATGCATTGGTTGCAATGTGTGGCTTTCATACATTTGTGAACATTTTTTAATTAGTTCCCTTTTGATGGTTAGTAGTTTGGAGAACTATGGTATGGTAAATATGGCAGTGTATGGTTGTTACAGTATACTGTTTAAAACTGTTGCTTGAGGAGGTATTGTGTATCTTGTCTACTCACAAATCTGAGATGAATTTAGCCAAAGCCAGCTGTTACTGTTCAGAAAAGGGAGGAATAACACATCTGGAGGCACACTGCAACCTCTGCTGGTTCTCTATAGCAAACTGATCACAAAGGAAAATAAATACATTTTGCAGGAGGGTTCACAGTGAATAAATAAGGCAGTTAAACAGTTTTTGGTATCATTAAAAATGGAGGGTTGAAACTACTGTTTTTTTTGCTATCTATTTCTCATTAGGGATATTTTCTTTCACATCCTGTCCTATTGAATCAATAGGAAGTGACGGGACATCTTTTCTATGTGATTTTCCCCTTAGGCAGTTATCATAAGACCGGGCATTCCAATTGAAGATTTCTGATTCATTCTTGTTCTGGCGGCAACTTAAACTTTTTTTCCCAGTTACTTTGGTGATTAGGACAATTGCATCAGCAAATTTGCATCAGCTCCAAGCTTTTATGTAAAAGTAATCTGGGTGGCTGTACAGGCACTGAAGAGGTCATATGTTATATTGAACCCCCATTTCTGATAAATGGGTCAGAGATATGATTTTCAACAGCACCTTAGCCTAAAGGCATTGTATACATGCACTACATGGCTGTTGTAAGCAAGTCCCAGCTAACTGTCTTGTTGGTCTCTCTAAGATTCTGTGTAATGCACACCTACAATTTTATATGTGCATGTATTCCATAATATGTACTATCGGAAGAAATCATTTTTTTCTTACTTTGGGTAAAAATAAATTTCCTCTGATCTTAAGAAAAATGAGTGTTACAGTAAACAGCCTGGCGCCTTTTTTCCAACATAACACAGCTCACTGCTGACTCTGCAGCCAAAAGGTCTGGTGAGGCGACAGTTGTCCACTGTTATTCACAAGCCTCTCAGGTAGGTCATTAGCAATGGTGTGTCAGTTCCTTCAATCCCTTTCAAATTCAAAATTGTGAACAAGTGTCTGTTGATTAATGGATTCATACAATATCTATAATATCACTGAACCAAGGAAATATCTTTGATATACCACTTTTTATATATTAGTTCATTCAACATTAGTTCTAGTCTCAGGCTGCTCCATTTATTGAGATATGGCTGTGGGCTGGACCAGGGGTGTAACTACAGGGGTTGCAATTGCAACCGAGGCCCATGCCCCAGGGGGGCTGTGCAGGTTCCCCTGTACACCTGGCTAGGAGGGGTGGCGGGGGCAGCATGTAGAGAAATCCCTGTCCTCCTTTTTCCTCCTGTAGCTGCAGGAGGAAAATGGAGGAGATTGGTGTCTCTGTATGCTGCCCCTGCCACTCCTCCTATCCAGTTAACTTGTATTCTGCTGTCTCTGGGCCCCTGTGTGCTCCTCTGGTTCCCCCCCTACTGTGCTGTCCCCCCCAAAGTGCTGCCAGCTTCCTCCCTCCCCTCTTCTGCCAGCTGCTGCAGGGGATGTGTCACAATAGAGAACCAGGAAGGGGTCGGTAAATATGTAATTTACCAGCTCCATCCTTTTCTGAATGGAAAGAGTCATAGTCAGTGACATTGTAAAAAAATAAAATAAAATGATACAAAATAATACAATTAAAATACCAAAAAATAAAAACTACTGACACCAGTGGGTGAACTTCCAGGATCGCAAAGGTCACACTTGCAACCGGGCCCTGGCATTCCACCGCCATGGGGAGGCCCCAAGATGGCAGGAAGGGGGCCCACTGCAGAACTTGTGAAAGGGTCCCACTGCGGGACCATAATAAAGGGCCCTGTAATGAGAGTAAAGTGCCCCAGAATCAGTGGGAAGAGCCCCAGGCTTGAAGGGAAGGGCCCCGGCCAGGGGTCCGGGGGCCCTTCATGGTTTCTTGCACCGGGGCCTTGAAGGTTCTAGTTACGCCTCTGGGCTGGACTCAGAAGACTATGAACTACAACTGGGACCTGGAAAGCAGCAATAAACATGAAGTTTAGCCAATATTATATCTAATAAATGTTGTCTCAAAATTCACTGTGCTATAAATGATTTCCTGTAATGTGCATCCACCAGCAGTGCTCAGAAGGAGCATTACACTTTCATCAGGATCCTGAGTAAGATATAATGCTCCAGTCTGGCAAAGTAAAAAACAGATTGAATATGGAACCCATGAGTGGTTTTGCCAGGGTGCTGAATGAGAAATTCCTGGCATACCCACACTGTCTGACTATTACAGGACCTCCAACTCCCATAGGTAATATGTTTAAAAGGCTAAAAAAAAAAAAACCCACGTGGCTCATGGCCAAAGTTAAAAAAGCTATAGATAAAAGAGCTTTTAAAAAATATAATAATGAAGGAACACTATCATTGTTTAATTGTTACAAAGAATATAACAGAATATGTAAAAAGGAAATCAAGGATGCAAAAAATTCAAAATGAACGACAGATTGCAAAAGATAGTAGGACAAACCCCAAAAAATTCTTCAAATATATTAAAAAGGTTAGGTCTGAGCATGTAGGCCCTTTACAAAATAATCAGGATTGGGTGACTAGGGACAAAGAGAAGGCAAATTTATTAAATACTTTCTTCAGCTCTGTATATACAAAGGAGCATGGGGGAGCTCATGACTAGGGATGATCGAACGGTTCGGGTCGACCATCGGTTCGACACGAACATTGGGTGTTCGAAATTCGTCCGAATTCCGAACTTTTTGCGGTAAAATTTCGGAATTCGGGTCACCCGAACCGCCCAAAATGCAATGGGACAGGAAGTGGGCTTTAAAAGCCAGTGATTGGCCCAGAAACATCAGTAAAAGCCAATGAGGGGGCAGGAGTCTGCTAGGAACGTGATTGGAGTGACTACGGGGACCAGAGGCCAATCAGGAGTGAATACGCCCCCCAGTATATAACATAGCCCCGTCTAACCTCTAGCACTGTAATACAGAGGCTTTGGAAGAGACTGGAAGAATTTGTGTTTCTCCTGCTGTGTTAAACAACGTTTGCTGCATAGCCGATTGATTGTAAAGCTCCAGATCAGCAGAAGAGCAGTCAGCTTACAGAAAGATTGTCAGTGTAGTTAGAAATACAGCGATTGTGCTGTTTGAGTTAGAAAAAAAAATGAAAGGGACAGTGTCAGTTAGAAATTATCTTCTACTGTATGGAGCTGTTCTTTTAGTGTGAGGAAAGGGATATGCAGTGTAGTTAGGGTACTATATACCACTATAGTTAGATTGAATAATCTCGTTTTTGTAGGGATAGTTTTAAGTGTCAGGGTTCCGTCTAGTGAGCACGTTGCACTGCTGATATATCTACAGCAGGTATACGTGCTTGCTAGTCAGCTATTGTGCAAAATACATTTCAGCGATACACACATCTGCTGTATTTAGCGATAACTTTGGGTCGCATAGCAGTGTGCGTCTTGCAGGTGATTTTCACATCGCACAGTTGATAAAGCCTTAATGACAAGTTAATGCCTGTTCTTGTTGTAAGCGTTAAGTCCACTGCAAAAGGCTTTGCTACTCTGCGTCACACACATCTGCTTTATTTAGAGACAACTTTGGGTCGCATAGCAGTGTGCGTCTTGCAGGTGATTTTCACATCGCACAGTTGATAAAGCCTCAGTGACAAGTTAACACCTGTTCTTGTTGTAAGCGTTAAGTCCACTGCAAAAGGCTTTGCTACTCTGTGTCACACACATCTGCTTTATTTAGCGACAACTTTGGGTCGCATAAGTGTGTGTGTCTTGCAGGTAATTTTCACATTGCACAGTTGATAAAGCCTCAGTGACAAGTTAACACCTGTTCTTGTTGTAAGCGTTAAGTCCACTGCAAAAGGCTTTGCTACTCTGCGTCACACACATCTGCTTTATTTAGCGACAACTTTGGGTCGCATAGCAGTGTGCTTCTTGCAGGTGATTTTCACATCGTACAGTTGATAAAGCCTCAGTGACAACTATGTCAGGTAGACCAAGGAAAGGCATACATGGCCCTGCTGCCGAAAGGGGCACAGCTTCTAGGGTGTCTAGAGGCAAGGGTGGACGTGGTGGTCAGTCCTCAGCCATGCAACCATTTCGATTGTTCTCCCACAGTGGCCAAGCTATACGTCCACAGTACGTACAGGAGGCGGTAGACTATATTACCAAACCCTCATCATCGTCATCATCAGCAACTACAGTGACCCAGGCAGAGAAAAGTTCAGAAAAAAAGTTTGTTGGGCGCTTCTTACCAGGCAAGAAAGAAAGGAGTCCACCACTGTAGGAGGGGCGCGGGGGATGCTCCAAATTCTTATTTCGGGACTGTCCCAAATGGCTGGATACAAGGCAGCACTGACAGGAAAACTCCGAAGAATCCGCTGGCAGAAGTGAAGAAAAAGGACAGGCGCCAATGTAGTTAGCCAGAAAGGTTTATTGCACAATATACATAATAACTTACACATAGGTAAGCTCCAGTCCGTATGGCAGCGTCTCCAGCGCACGATCCGGCCGTCCACCGGCCCGGAGGTGACGTCACAGGAAGCTGGTCAAAGAACTTGGTTACACCGGAAGCCGCAAGTGGAACGCAGGCTCCCGGAAATGACGCAACGCGTTTCGGAGCATGCGCACTCGGCTCCTTCCTCAAGCGTAAGTGACTGCCACCTGGTGCCAGGTTTAAATACAGCAGTCTACAATCAATTAACATGGAAATCAATACAAGGGGCGGCGCAATACTCTGCAGGACCAGCTACACCGCCAGCACTTCTGGAGAGTACGCACAATACTTTATGAATAATACAATGGATTTCGTACTGGGGCTTATTCATGTACAACAGCTTTAGACAAACAATATACACTAAAAATATTAAAACTATTGAAAAGTCCTCAACGATAGATATATTGAAACATGACTTACATGCCACAAAACTAGGAGGGAAAATAAAATAATAATATATACACATATATCTCTCTGTACCGAGAGAGATATATGTGTATATATTATTATTTTATTTTCCCTCCTAGTTTTGTGGCATGTAAGTCATGTTTCAATATATCTATCGTTGAGGACTTTTCAATAGTTTTAATATTTTTAGTGTATATTGTTTGTCTAAAGCTGTTGTACATGAATAAGCCCCAGTACGAAATCCATTGTATTATTCATAAAGTATTGTGCGTACTCTCCAGAAGTGCTGGCGGTGTAGCTGGTCCTGCAGAGTATTGCGCCGCCCCTTGTATTGATTTCCATGTTAATTGATTGTAGACTGCTGTATTTAAACCTGGCACCAGGTGGCAGTCACTTACGCTTGAGGAAGGAGCCGAGTGCGCATGCTCCGAAACGCGTTGCGTCATTTCCGGGAGCCTGCGTTCCACTTGCGGCTTCCGGTGTAACCAAGTTCTTTGACCAGCTTCCTGTGACGTCACCTCCGGGCCGGTGGACGGCCGGATCGTGCGCTGGAGACGCTGCCATACGGACTGGAGCTTACCTATGTGTAAGTTATTATGTATATTGTGCAATAAACCTTTCTGGCTAACTACATTGGCGCCTGTCCTTTTTCTTCACTTCTGCCAGCGGATTCTTCGGAGTTTTCCTGTCAGTGCTGCCTTGTATCCAGCCATTTGGGACAGTCCCGAAATAAGAATTTGGAGCATCCCCCGCGCCCCTCCTACAGTGGTGGACTCCTTTCTTTCTTGCCTGGTAAGAAGCGCCCAACAAACTTTTTTTCTGAACATTGCCTCTAACTACGAAGGTTGGTGCTGCTCTCTCCAGGAGGAACTGTCTGAACATTGCATTGTTAATGTTACTTGCTAACGTCCATATATTATCCAATTTTAATAACATTGTTAGGTTTGATTTTAATGGGTCTTTTCCATTTAGTTTAAGTTTGTCTACGTCCTCTTGGATAGATGCCTATTGACATGTACATTATACTCTAATGGTTATTTTATATTAATTAACTTATATATTTTTAAACACTGATATATTGTTAACCTTGTCATAACGTTTATTTGTGATAACTTCATTCTGCCATGGAATTCCTTGATAGTGTGGAGTCCCAAAAATATTGTGTCCTGGATCAACTATATTCTGTTTTTCCAGGTACACTTTTTGTCCCTATAGACAAATTTATACATGAACACTACCATAGACTATGTGCATCTTTTAGAAGATTGGAGAAGGCTATCGATGCTGCCAATAACCATTGGTGGGATCGGTTCTTTCTGGACCAATACCTAGCAGCCAATATTACTCCTAGGGGACTCAGGATTATGAAGGAGTGTTCCTTCCTGGATACCCCACATACCAAGGAATGGCAAGCCATCTCGGAGTTCTGTACAAACAAATGGATAAAAATAATTATGGAACAGAGAACTGTCAAATATGACCAAATGGTCCACAAAATACAGATCCTAAGTAACGAGATTATGGATCTCACTACAATATTACCGAATAGATGGCTCCGTACCCTAAAACAGAATACCAAAAGAAATGAAGATAGCCTAGTTTGTACCAAATTAGGAAAATTTCGGCGTGATTTGGATGACTACAATAGTAATATTGTCTTCTCCTGGAATAACAAACACAAAAATCAGAAACAACGTACTGATCATTCTATGGTATCTACTGATTCCACCCCTTCTCCCTCCCTTTCGTCCCTTCCTGCCCTTCCTTCACTCCTTACTATGCACTGCCCACCTCCTCCATACCATGTACCTTATATGTTTACTAAGAGGGCAGACATAGGTCATCCCTCTCAATTTTCATACAAAAAACCTAAGCTCTGCCCGCAAACTAAAAATAAAAATAAAAATAAAAATAAAAATAAGAGAACGGATGCTGCACCCGCTCATAATGCGATCAATAACAATAATACCACTAAAAAGAAAAAAAGCTATCCCTCTACTAAACCCAGTAATACCACATATATCCAGAAAACTGCTACAAACACATCAACATCCTCTAGAGGGCCTCCTTCCTCATTTAATAAGACATGTCCTACACCTAGTGTAGTGCTATCAGAACCTTCTAGTAATTGCCTCAGTGTCCCGGTAGGTACCGGCACACGAGAAAATGCCCTTACCCCAGCTGGTTCTGCTGATGGAGGTATCCCTATATTGACACCAACACCTATGCCTCAGGTCCCCCTTTCTGGGTATTCACCTGTAGAATGTCCATCTACAGACGGTATGCCAACTAATATGACTGCGGTCCCTTTTTTAGTGTCAGGACCTCTCCCCAAGCGTCTAAAGAAAAGAAAACACGGCGCAGAGGACATAGGGGAAGAGGAAATAGATCAAAATGCCCGAGTCAGGAAAATGAGATGCCAACAGTGAGGATCTTTAATTTATCTACTTGCGAACTCACCGCCAATGATCGGGCCATACTTAGCCGTGGCCTCACCTTTGCCCCTACTACCAAACCCAATCCGTTTCAAATATTTAAGGATTTGAACAAATTTATCCGCAACCTGACGTTAAAGAGACATTTCTCTTTAAAATCAGCTAAGGCACCTACATACAATGATACTGAGTGCGCCTTGAGCACCCAGTTATCAGACCAGACATCTGGTGTAGACACGGAAGTAGCTTTAGCCATGCTAGAGGAGTTGTATATGGAAGGTAATGCACCCTGGGAGGGACAGAGTGAGATTGATGTTGAGGAAGTTTTACTTACCCAGCATCTTCCCATCTCCCCCCCCATGAGACATACACAATTAAAACCCAAGTCCAATTTTTACCCTACACACTCAAAAGGCCCGTGTATAGAAACTTTTTACCGCATTGTATATTCTGACCTCTTAGATATGTGCAAAAAAGCTAAGAAAAGTAATAACGGCAAATATGGTTGCAATTTAAGTAAGGTGGAGAATGTGGCCCTTAAAACATTAATGTCCAATACTAATATTATCATTAAGCCTGCGGACAAAGGCGGTAGTGTCGTCATACAGAATAAAAGTGATTATGTGAATGAGGCCAATCGGCTGCTATCCGATGGTAACACATATATGAAACTTAATAAAGATCCACTACCCGAATATACAGTTGAGGCAAAGGTTTTAGCTACCACTGCCTTGAGGAATGGTATCATCTCTAAAACCGAGATGTCTTTTCTCTTTAGGGATTATTTTCATACTCCATATTTTTATCATTTACCTAAAGTGCATAAGTGCACAACGAATCCCCCCGGTAGGCCTATTGTTGCTGCGATGGATAGCATCACAAGTGGCTTCTCGCAGTATATTGACATATTCTTACAGCCGATAGTTCAAGAGCTCCCCTCCTACATCAGGGATGGTATACATTTGCTAGAGCTCCTTACTCCGTATACATGGGAGCCGACATACTTGTGGGTCTCGTTAGATGTACAGTCTCTGTACACATCTATCCCACATGCAGTTGGCATGAGGGCCCTAGAGTTTTATCTCAGTCAGGATGATACCATTCACCCCAAACAGGCTGACTTCATATTGCAAGCCACTCTGTTTTGTCTTTCACACAATTACTTTTTGTTTAACGACGACTACTACCTACAGATCACGGGCACGGCGATGGGAGCCAATTTCGCTCCATCGTATGCCAATCTCACCATGGGACATTGGGAAACTCGATATGTGTTGAATAATAATCCCTACACTCCACATATAGTGTTTTTCGGACGATATATCGATGATATCGTCATCATCTGGGATGGAGAGGCCGCAGAGGTTGTGAACTTCGTTTCCCATTGTAACAACAACGACATGGGACTGAAGTTCACCTCTGTGATTGATCCTGACCATTTGGCTTTCCTTGATCTGGATCTACACCATGACAACCAGCTAATATTGGCCAAGAACTACATAAAACCAACTGCAGGCAATTCCCTGCTGCATTACCATAGTTGTCATCATCCCCGTTGGTTAGATAATATCCCGAAAAGCCAATTCTGTAGACTCAGACATAATTGCACCAAGACCTCGGACTACAAAGTGCAAGGCACGGCCCTTAAACAAAAATTTCTGGAAAAAGGGTACCCAGATACCATTGTTGAACAGGCGTTCATCCAATATATAGCGCCACAGACCGTTAAGCGTGTCAAGACTGGGTCTGATGGCACACAGATGAGATTCACAACTCAATTCCATAATCACCACCGACAAATGGAGCGAGTGGTAAAGAAACACTGGCCACTCCTGCTCCAAGATCCTCATCTAAAAGCAGTACTTCCGGACAAACCCCGTTTCTCATACAGAAAGGCCCCCAACATAAAAACAAAAATCGCACCTAGTAAACTCAAATCTAAAAAATATGCTTCTCCGTCCCTGACCTTTTTTAACGTCACTGGTATGTACCAGTGTCGTAAAATACAATGCTTAACATGCGAATATGTTAAGCATGGACAGAAGGACTTTGTGATTGGAGGCAACAGGTATGGAATTAATGAATTCCACACCTGTTCGTCTGAATTCGTGGTATATTGCCTGGTATGTCCGTGTGGCCTGCACTATGTTGGCAGGACCATACGGACTCTCAGAGCACGGTTTGGCCAGCACCGACGCTATATTCAGGAGGGTAAAGACCACCATAGCGTCCCCAGGCACTTCCTTCAACACCATAATAAATCCACTGAGGGATTATATGTCTGGGTAATTGAGGCAATTCCAAAAGGCACCTCTGAGGCCGAGAGGTTCAGGCGTCTGTGCAGTAGGGAAACTTACTGGATATACGCTCTGAATGTTCTAGCTCCCGGGGGACTGAACGAGGAGCTGGATATTAATACTATTTTGTGAGTCAGTGCATTGTTATTACTCTAATTTTTCCTTTTTCCTCCATCTCCCCCCCTCCTTTCCCCTTTTTTCTTTTTCTTTTCCTTTACTCTCCTTCCCTCCCTTCTTCTTTTTCCCCCTTTTTTTCCCCCCCTCCCCTTTCTTCCCTTCCCTCCCTTCTCATTCCTTATCACCTTTTCCCTTCCTAGTCATTCCCTTTTGTAGGTACCATATGGGTACATACATGTATATATGTGTGCGTGTGTACACACATGCATACATGTGTGCATGTATTTTAAAGTATTTTTATAGTAATTTTATAGTTCTTAGAACTTTGTCTTTTGTCTTTTAGCTATCCGGCACATTTAGGTGCTTATATATTTTTATAATGTATTATGGATCATGGAAAATGAATTCCTTTTGGGAGTACATGATCCTCGGAGCCTACGGTTTTCCTTATTATAAGGTAAGCCGTTTTTCCTCTGTACCTGGGTACAGAGAGATATATGTGTATATATTATTATTTTATTTTCCCTCCTAGTTTTGTGGCATGTAAGTCATGTTTCAATATATCTATCGTTGAGGACTTTTCAATAGTTTTAATATTTTTAGTGTATATTGTTTGTCTAAAGCTGTTGTACATGAATAAGCCCCAGTACGAAATCCATTGTATTATTCATAAAGTATTGTGCGTACTCTCCAGAAGTGCTGGCGGTGTAGCTGGTCCTGCAGAGTATTGCGCCGCCCCTTGTATTGATTTCCATGTTAATTGATTGTAGACTGCTGTATTTAAACCTGGCACCAGGTGGCAGTCACTTACGCTTGAGGAAGGAGCCGAGTGCGCATGCTCCGAAACGCGTTGCGTCATTTCCGGGAGCCTGCGTTCCACTTGCGGCTTCCGGTGTAACCAAGTTCTTTGACCAGCTTCCTGTGACGTCACCTCCGGGCCGGTGGACGGCCGGATCGTGCGCTGGAGACGCTGCCATACGGACTGGAGCTTACCTATGTGTAAGTTATTATGTATATTGTGCAATAAACCTTTCTGGCTAACTACATTGGCGCCTGTCCTTTTTCTTCACTTCAGGCAGAGAAAAGTGGTAAGTCTTCTGCAGTTGGCAGAGCAAATAAAGATGAGTCCATGTCCACCTCAAGTCCTCCCTTAGACCCAACTTCAGACATGGCAGAGGAGTCAGCTGAGCTGTTTGACCACAATGTCGGCCATCTACTCCTGCCTGATGCTCAGTCCTTTATGGAGTCTGATGTTGGGTCTGAGGTTCAGGAGGAGGCAGAGCAAGCAAGAGGGGAGAGCAGACAGCCCACTCCATCTAAGGTGGCACCTGTTGTCTCCCGGGCCACTATACAAACCTCTTCTTGCTGGGCCTTTTTTGAGACATCTCATGCAGATCGAACACTTGCGATCTGCAAGATTTGTCATAAGGGAATAAAACGTGGCAAAAAGGTCAACCACTTGGGTACAAGCTGCCTAACCAGGCATTTGACAACCCACCACTTGGCCCGTTGGGAGGAGCATTTGAAGAACCTGCAAAAGGGCCAAAGATCGGTCAGTCGGCCTCCTAGTCCTCCTCGCGCTCCTCCTCCTGCTCCACCTGCACATCAGTCTGTCCCTGCTATAGTCACTTGTCACCTGTTGGCAGCCTCCACTGACAGGGATGATGATATAGCACGCGGTGTCGCATCTACCTCCAGCACACCACCAGCTGTAACATCTAGACGGCAAATTTCGATTCCACACATGCTGGAACGAAAAAAAAAGTATACTCCCCGCCACCCACATGCCCAGCGTCTAAACAGTAGTTTGGCAAAACTACTGGCTCTGCAACTCTTACCATTTAACCTGGTAGAGTCTGCTCCCTTCCACGACTTTGCAAAATGTGCAGTTCCACATTGGCAGGTGCCATGTCGGCATTACTTTGTCCGTAAGGCCCTGCCATCCCTATACCAACATAAGGAAGGCAATGTAGTGTCGTCCCTGGCCAAGTCAGTCAGCCATGAGATACACCTGACGGCTGACACTTGGTCAAGCAAACATGGGCAGGTAAGGTACATTTCTGTCACTGCTCATTGGGTGATACTGCTTGCCAGCGGAAGGGATTGTGGCCAGGGCTCGTTGCTGCAGCCAGTATTGCCCCCATGTCTGCAAACAGCTGGTGGTGTCGCTGATCTGGGTAGATCGATCACTTCTACCCCCTCCTGCTCCTCCTCCTCATCCTCCTCCATGCCCTCCTCTGCAGAATGGTCCTTTGAATATGATGAGGTACCACATAAGCGTTCAAAGGGCTATTCTATGTCTCAGGCCAAAAGGTGTCACGCAGTGCTGCAGCTTGTGTGTCTAGGGGACAGGCAGCACACTGCCCCTGAGATTCTTGGGGCTCTGCAGGCACAGGCCCAGAAGTGGTTGACACCACCCCAGCTGCAGCCAGGAATGGTGGTTTCTGATAATGGGTCAAATCTCCTGGCCGCCCTTCGGCAGGGAAAGTTGACCCATGTGCCCTGCCTGGCGCATGTCCTGAATCTCGTGGTAGAGAGGTTTTTGAACTCATACCCGGGAATGCAGGATGTGCTAAGGATGGCAAGAAGGGTGTGCAGTCACTTCAGGTGGTTGTACAGTGCCACTGCACGTTTGGCCGAAGTGCAGCGCGAGTTTCACCTGCCGGTACACCGCCTCGTCTGTGACATGCCCACCCACTGGAACTCCACCTTGGCTATGCTGCAGCACCTGTACACGCAGCAGAGGGCCCTCAATGAATATCTCTGTGAGTACGGCACCAGCACTGGCTCAGCACACCTGGGCTTTTTTTTGCCACGGCAGTGGCTTTTGATTAAGGATGCATGCGCTGTACTCTCGCCATTTGAGGAGGCCACAAGGATGGTCAGCCAGGACAGCGCATGCATCAGTGACACCCTACCGGTACTGTTTTTGTTGGAGCACCCTCTGCGTGGCGTTATGGACAGGGCACTGAAGGCAGATCAGCAGGAGGAAGAGGAGGACTTCCTTGCCTCTCAAAGCCCCCTTTATCCTGACCCCATTATGCCTAGCTCCCAGAGGCCCGAGCAGGATCCAGGGGTGGAAGAGGAGGAGGAGGACGATTCTTTGGGAACTTTTGCAGGCTTTTAGAAGGAGGAGGAAGACATGCGGCAATCTGCAAGGCCTAGTTTGACTCCCTCGGGACACTTTGGAGTAGTACGTGGCGAGGAGGAGTACGTTCAAGATCATGTCGTTTTGAGTGACCCCGAGGAGTCAGCTTTTCAAGCCTTTGCAAATTTGCGACGCATGGCAAACATCATGCTTCAGAGCCTGCAAAAGGACCCCAGAATCAAGGCCATTAAAGAGACTGACCACTATTGGTTGGCCACCCTACTTGACCACCTGTACAAGTCAAAAGTCTCTGAGCTATTCCCATCCACCGAGAGAGTCCACAGGATCAAATCCCTTGAGGACAGTCTCAAGAGGATTCTGGTGAACACGTTCCCCGACTCCCGTAGGGTGCAGGGGCGGGGACAACCTACCATGGACTCTAATGCCAGTCACGAGAGGAGCGTTGGAGAAGGCGTGCGGTTGACGGATGCCTTTCGGTCTTTTTTTAGTCCTCATCGCCCAGGCATCTCAGCTGCCACATTGCATTGACAGCGTCTGTATCACATGGTGGACGATTACGTCAGGGCACAAAGTGACACAGAGGGCTTTTCATGTGACGAATCCGATCCACTGGCATAATGGGTCTTAAGATTAGACCACTGGCAAGAACTGGCCCAGTATGCCATGGAGTTGTTGGCCTGCCCTGCTTCCAGTGTCCTATCAGAACGGGCATTCAGCGCAGCAGGAGGATTCGTCACAGACCATTGAACGAGACTCTCCACCGACTCAGTGGACCGTTTAACATTCATTAAAATGAATCAGTCGTGGATATCAAGCTTTGATGCACCTGATGCAGACCTTGTAGACTAGTCTATCGTTGCGATGTGGCAGCTGAGCCTCAGTTTAAGCCTGGACCAAGATGCCATCCTCCAACCCTCCTCTCGTTCTGTTTAGGTTCACAGAACCTCATTTTAGTTTCCACTAGAAAAGATTTTTTTTTTTGGCCTTCTGCAACACCAGCTCTTTGGGCTTATGGTGGGGAGGCTCCGCCAACACCAAAAATTCCATGTTTGCGCACCTGTTCCACAGGTGCACACCTTAATAATTTTTACGCCTTCTTCAAAACCAGCTCTTTGGGCTTACAGTGGGGAAGCTCGCCAACACGCAAAACACAATGTTTGCTCACCTGATCCACAGGTACACATCGTCTTAATTTTTTCGCCTACTTCAACACCAGCTCTTTGGGCTTACAGTGGTATGGTTCCACCAACACCCAAACAACAATTTTTGCGCACCTGTTTCACAGATGCATATCATTGCAATTTGTTTCCTTAAGAAGGCAATTATTGCCTTCATGACCAGCACTTTCATAGGGTTATGGTGTCAAGGCATCGTCGGCACCACCAAAGGCCCAATTTTTAAGCATCCTTTACTTCTATTCAAAGTCAAGAGACAACAGTATTCATCCAAAACATCTCTAATCTTGTTCACTGTGCACTACATTGTGGCCCCTACCCTTAACCCTCAATGTATCCGTGCATATATGTCTGTTTCTTGTGAGAATTCAAGTTAAAGTGCACCAAACACCATTTTACATGAAATAAAGTGCATCTACATACATCTTTTGACTTCTTGAAAACATTTAATAATAATAGCCCCATTGTGAAAATACACCCCTTAATTATATCCACATTTAAAGAGACAGCAACTTTTTCCAAAAAAAACTCTAATCTTGTTCCCAGTGAACTGCATTATGTCCTCATCATACACATTGGCTGTGCAGTTAATTAGGAGCAAAAGAAAGGCGCGGTTAAGCAAAAAAGTCATTTTTGAAGGTTTGGCATGCTATAATTCTGGTTCTGGACATGCTACAGAGCTGAAAATTCACAGGTACACCTTTTAGACCCCCCAGACCCTAAATCCAAAGAAATCTCATTTTTTTTTCAATAATCGGCTCTGTATCAAAAACGACAAATTTTAAGAACTTTTTTTGCCTGATTCATAGTCCCTGGGGCATGACCCAGAACCCTAGGCACTTTTTAGGGGCATTTATTAGGTTTTAGGGCTTCAAAATGGTGTTTTTTGATTCCCAAAGTTCGGGTCCTATTGATTTCAATGGGGTCCAGGAATCCAAACCAAACTTTTGGGAAATTCAGGTGTTCTGGTCGAACCGAACTTTTCAAAAGTTCGATCATCCCTACTCATGACCATAATGAGGATGGTATTGACACAGCCCCAAAAGTGATATGGCCCAGAAATATTTAGACAGAATAAGGGTGGATAAAGTGCCTGGACCAGATGGCATCCACCCACGCATCCTAAAATAATTGAGCGCTGTAATTTCAAAGCCATTTGTTTCTAATTTTTAGGGACTCATTAAGGACTGGAATAGTACCACTGGATTGGCGTAGGGCCAATGTGGTGCCTATATTTAAAAAGGTATCAAAGTCTTTGCCAAGTAACTATAGACCTGTTAGTTTAACTTCTATAATTGGGAAGATACTGGAGAGTTTAATAACCACATAGATGAGTTCTTGCTGGAAAAAAAATATTTTAAGCAACAGACAGCATGGATTCATGAAAGACGGAAGTTGTCAAACAAACCTGATTTCTTTTTATGAGGATGTAAGTAAAACCTTGGAGAGAGAGGTGGCTGTGGACGTAGTATACTTGGATATTGCAAAAGTGTTTGACACGGTTCCCCACACACGGCTAATGTGTAAGGTAAAGTGTAAAGCCTACTGACTTGGAATGATTGGTTTGTAATTGAATAGAAAATTGGCTAAAAGATAGAATTCAAAGTGTAGTGGTTAATCATTCTTACTCTTAATGGTCTAAGGTTATCAGTGGTGTACCCCAAGGTTCAGTGTTGGGACCCTTACTTTTTAATATATTTATAAATGATATAAGGTCTGGGATTAAAAGTACCGTTTCAGTCTTTGCAGATGACACCAAGCTTTGCAGGGGAATAACTTCCTTACAGGATGTCTCCAACTTACAAGCTGACCTCAATGCACTGTTTCATTGGGCAACTATGTGGCAAATGAGGTTTAATGTTGATGAATGTAAAGTTATGCACTTGGGGGCTAAGAATATGCATGCATCATACATACTAGGTGGAGTAGAACTGGGAAATCCATAGCGGAGTAGGATCTGGGTGTTCTGGTAGATCATAAGCTTAATAATAGCATGCAATGCCAAGCTGCGGTTTCCAAAGCAAGCAAAGTCCTTTCTTGTATTAACAGAGACATGGACTCCAGAGAGAGAGATATCATTTTGCCCCTGTACAAATCATTAGTAAGACCTCATCTAGAATATGCAGTTCAGTTTTGGGCACCAGTTCTTAAAAAGGATATCGGGGAATTTGTGAAAGTGCAGAGAAGGGCAACCAAACTGATAAGAGGCATGGAGGAGCTCAGATATGAGTAAAAATTAGAGGAACTGAATGTATTCTCTCTTGAGAAGAGGAGATTAAGGGGGATATGATCAACATGTATAAATAAAGGTCTTTGCAAGTACGCAGTTTGAACGGTTTAGTTGTCATGACAGTGCTGTGTTGGTGGGAGTGGTTGTGCGGAGCCGAGAGCAGAATCCCAGCTGTATACGGGGCTGCTGCCTATGAGAACCCTATCACCATTCGAGGCCTGCCTTGTGTTTTCTGTGACCATCGGAGTCCTGTATGCGGGTAAGCCTCATTGAATAAGGGACCGGACTACTCACAGTGAACAGGAATATTTACCCAGTGCCATCTGGATTTGGGATACATGCAATATTATTGCCTATTTCTGGTAAGCGGGGATATATGGTGACGGTCCATACGGGGTCACGAGTTGATTTGAGTGGTTACCTTACATCTGACTTACCTGCATGAATCCGGTAATTAGATTGTGAATGTGGTGGTGGCTCTTTTCACGGCATAATATTCCATTCATTTGGGATTATATAGATTGATCTGCCTATTGTATTTTTACTTCTGGTAAGCTGCCTATGATGGTGGTGGTTTCTATTAGTACTTTCTTTTTCTGATACACACAGGAGTGGTTATTATATTTTTCAATATACAGTATCACGCTATGTTTTTCTATATGTTTTTTACTCCAATATCCACCAATCTGTGCTCCTGGGTCGGATGTCGTTGGTGAGGAATCCCCCATAGATTTCCATCCGGCTTGGCCATATATGCTCAAGGCTCACTATACTGCTGCATCTGGTAAGCATTATTTATACCCATTGTTTGCACCTGTGGATTTTCGGTTGAAGTTTTTGGACTCTTTTGTTGATTCATCAATATTTATATATATATATAATTTATTTTTTGGGACTTTTTTGGACCTATTATCACATATGGTTCTTGTCATTTAGCGCAGCTTCCCTCACATATTGTTTTCCTGGATGTTTGTCACATATTAAGTTGCTTCTATCCTTTTTCTTTTGATATCTAGCGCAGTTTTCTTTTTTCCGTCCATAAATACATAAGGAGTCCATATAGTGAACACAGAGGAAAAGGGGCACTCTTTACATCTACTCTAGAGGAAAACAGATTTAGTCTCCAAATACGGAAAGGTTTCTTCACCGTAAGAGCTGTAAAAATGTGGAATAGACTCCCTCCAGAGGTGGTTCTGGCTAGCTCACTAGATTGCTTTAAGAAAGGTCTGGATTCTTTCCTGGGTGTCTGGGTGTACTTAATATAAGTGGGTACTAAAATTTTTTTTTAGGTAAAGTTGATCCAGGGAATATCCGATTGCCTCTCGGGGGATCAGGAAGGAATTATTTTCCCCTGCTGTAGCAAATTGGATCATGCTTTGCTGGGGTTTATTTTTGCCTCCCTCTGGATCAACTGAGGGTATAGGATTGTGTATATGGGATTGTATGGTTGGGTTTTCAAAACTTTTTTTTTTTTTTTTGGTTGAACCAGATGGACTTGTGTATTTTTTCAACTTGACTAACTATGTAACTATGTAACTCCTTCCACTCAATTTTCTTCTCCCTCTTACAATATTGCAAAACTGAAACTTAACAAGATACAAATAATGTAAAACAAAGATATATATTGTTTTTTTAGTTTTATTATTTTAGGGAGCTCCTGTCTGCCCTGCCTGATGAGATGAAATTCGGTCCAAATCTATCTATCTATCTATCTATCTATCTATCTATCTATCTATCTATCTATCTATCTATCTATCTATCTATCTATCTATCTATCTATCTATCTATCTATCTATCTATCTATCTATCTATCTATCTATCTATCTATCTATCTATCTATCTATCTATCTATCTATCTATCTATCTATCTATCTATCTATCTATCTATCTATCTATCTATCTATCTATCTATCTATCTATCTATCTATCTATCTATCTATCTTTCAATCTACCTAGCCTCTGTATATTTGTTTACCATGTATAAATAATTTATATTGTTTGTTTTTCTTACATCCAAATAGATTCACCTTTTTCTAAAGAAATGCAGTGGAAGGGAAAAAAACATATTTTCAAAGTTAATCTTTCAAAATAAATTCAATTTAAACTAACAAGACATGTGAAGGCTGCCATACTTCTTATTTTAATGGATATCATCAGTCAATGTCGTTACAAAATGCTCCTGCACTGTAGTTGAGAAATAAAATCTAGATATAAGTTCAGGAATGAGGTACTGTTCACTGTAAGGAACACTGGTAACATCAATTTCTTCTGGCCCAGATTCTTGGAGAAAATGTGCAGATATTTAATAATACATCATTAAACATGTATATAATGAAAACACAATAGCATTTCACATTATACTGGTTTCAAAATGATGAGTCAGCTGTTTTGCAAGTCTTACATTGATTTTGAATTTTGCTTTTAAAGATATAAATGCATTAAAGGGTTTAGCCTCTTTAAGATTAAGCTAAAAGGATATCATCATTTCCCCACAACCATTAACAATGTATTCTTTGTAGAAAGAGTTCATATTTTTTTCCTTTGCAATGAAAGGGGGGGGGGGGGCTATATTTACTTCAGTATACTGATTCTAATTTAGTAAAGATTTAAAGGTTTTAAAGTTTGTTTATTTTGTAAAATATATGTTCATTTTGCAAAGTGAATGTTGGTAAGCAAGCTGTCCACTTTGAATACTTAACGATGTACAAGGATAAAAAAAAAAAAGAAAAAAAAAATTGATTTTAAATTACATTTGAGAATTCAATGTGAACAACAATTGGGACATGGTGCATAAATCCCTCAGTATAAACATCAATACAAATGCATTTAAAAACATTTATATTAAATTTATTTTTTATATATAAAACTCCATTGGTGTCCACTATCAAGTAGATATAGGAGGAGTCCCCTGTAGTGCATTAGCACACCTTCCCAGCAAGGAGTGTTGTCTCCAAGGGTAAGAGAGGCTGGATTCACCCCTTTTTTATGGATAGTGTAGGACCCACTGACAATGGGGTACTTTGACGAAGTGGTGGGCTTGAGCACGATATGGCCATATGGTGGGACTAAATCCCCATTTTTATTTATGGATTGTCTCCATATTTGATAGTCATTTCTTTTGCATGTGTGCGCTATTCTTTTTTAATATACATGTTGCTTGGTCCATAGCTGCACTGGCTTTAGATATACATGTTCAGGGTTTGCTCCCCCATTTTTTTGCTTGTTTATTATGTATTCGGTCTGACCAGACTTCTGAGGTTGAGCATCCCATCCCCCACACACACCTGTACTCCATTGGTGTCCACTATCAAGTAGATATAGGAGGAATCCCCTGTAGTGCATTAGCACACCTTTCCAGCAAGGAGTGTTGTCTCCAAGGGTAAGAGAGGCTGGATTCACCCCTTTTTTATGGATAGTGTAGGACCCACTGACAATGGGGTACTTTGACGCAGTGGTGGGCTTGAGCACGATATGGCCATATGGTGGGACTAAATCCCCATTTTTATTTATGGATTGTCTCCATATTTGATAGTCATTTCTTTTGCATGTGTGCGCTATTCTTTTTTTATATACATGTTGCTTGGTCCATAGCTGCACTGGCTTTAGATATACATGTTCAGGGCTTGCTCCCCCATTTTTTTGCTTGTTTATTTAAAAACATTTAAAATGTTTCTTCCTGGTATGCCTTTTTTGTCTGATATAAAAAAACAATCCTCTTAATAATATTGAGGTAATGTATATCTTCTTTTCAATGTTGATGAGCTATAGGCAAAACCATTACAGAACAATAATTAAGGTTCCCACTGTATATGCTGCCAGGCAGCATATGTGGCACATACCATCTTTTGTGCCTTATACATTTTTGTTACCTTTATAAGGATAACCTACAAGGTTCATCCTTATAAAGATAGGACCAAGGACGAAGTTCCATCTATATTGGCATCTAGAAATTTTTTCGCAAGTATGTCAAGGAAGGTATCAATCCACAAGGACTGAGAGTTCACACCTTTCCAACCATAAATGATCCATCGGAGACCTTTAGGAAGGAATGGGAGGGAATACTCACAACATGTAGCAAGGAACTTATGAATCTATTGATCAGACATTATACACAAGATATGTTTGTATTAGACACTGAAATTGACAACTTGGGCATCAGATACAAACATGTATTTGATTTATCCACATTTCCAGCCCAGTGGCAAGAAATTAAGAATCGTCTTGAAGTGATTAACAAAGATATAATTAAAAAAAAAACAAGGTCAATTTAATAGGGACAAAAAAGCCTTCAGTAATGTTTATGCATATCGATGGACAGACCGATCACACAATACATATTCACGTAAACGCACTTCACAGACAACACAAGGTAACTCTGAGGAAACTATGGAATCAGACTCATCATTATCTAGTTCAATTTCATGAAACTCACACCCTAGAGTAGGAACTACCACTCATACACATGGAAAATCACACAAACGAGGACGTAATAGTACAGGACCATCACCTACACACCCTACAAACAAAAAGAAACCCGATACACGAACACAAATAGACAAAACTGCACAATCCACAAATTTAACTCCAATTATGCATAAAATTTTAACCAAAGGTGCATCAGGTACGATTAGTCAATTAAATTCATCCTCAGTCAACAATGATGATAGTTTTTTAGGAGAGCAAACTACACTTACACCCAAGAATACGAGGCAGAGCAATTTATCATCATCAGAACTCACAAACACAACCAGTTGCACAAACCAATTAAGTATCATTAACCTTACGAATACATTACTAACCCCAGCCCAAAGACAAGTGCTTCAATTGGGATTGGGATTTTTTCCCTTTAACCCAATAGATCCAAGAGAAATAATTAAGGATGTACATATGTTTTCTAGAAATTTAACGTATAAGTACATATTTGTTGAGGAGAGAAAAGAACAAAAGTTGGAAAGAAAACTAGCTGAACGTACACGTAATTATACCATGGCAGAATGTAGGGCTTTATGTGACCTTGCTATCATTTATGAAGAAGGCAATCCAGAAATTAGAGCGGCTGTAGATCCTAAAATAACAACTGCGACACATACCCAAATAGAAATTAAAAGTTCAGCCCAGTCCCAACACAAATTAAAATCTCAGAAATTCCCAGATTTGGCTACGAATCCACAAATATGGTAATTTGTACAATTGGTCGTTCGTGAGGTCAAGATCACAAGTTGGCCCCCCTTTAATGGTAATTTAACTCCAGAACAAAATAAGGCAATGCGTGAATTACAAACCAAGTCAAACCTAATTATAAAACCGTCTCATAAGGGGGGCAACATTGTTGTCATGACCAGACAGCAGTACGAGACTATATGTCTAAAAGTACTAAATAATAGGGATTGGTATGAACCAATAGATTCCTCTACTATAATAAATTTTGCCGGTGAATTCAGGATCCTGATAACTGAGGCCTTCCTGGGGGGCCTCATCAACAAAGACACTATGGTTTATTTAATTCCTAAATACCCAAGAACACCAACATTTTACACAATACCCAAAATCCACAAAAATCTAGTTGACCCCCCAGGAAGGCCGATAGTGTCAGGGATCGAATCCCTAACGGAACATGCTAGCCGTTATGTGGATTCGATACTTATGCCCCACGTATTGGGGCTTCCTTCATATATACGGGACACCTCAGATTTTCTTCGACACTTGGAGGGGATTCAGGTCCCTCCGGATGCCCTGCTCGTGGCAGTGGACATAGAGGCCCTGTACTCTAGCATCCCACACGAGCTGGGCATCCCGACGATCGAATCCTTCCTACGTGAACAGGAATTAAAACAATGGCCACGGATGGAGTTCATTTTACAATTACTCCGATTTATTTTGACTAGAAATTATTTTGTCTTTATGGATCAATATTATCTACAAATACAGGGGGTGGCAATGGGGACTTGCTGCGCACCATCATACAGTATGCTAACCTCTATTTAGGCGGTTGGGAGCGACACATATTTTCTAGTGATATCATGGAACCCTGGCTTCCATACATCTTATGTTGGCATCGTTTCATAGACGATCTACTAAAAAGGACCTATCCTTTTTAGATATCCAGATCAACATCCTCCCTAGTGGGGAACTGGAAAGCCAAGGAAATGCCATATTGTGCGCAGCAAGTGCCCACCCTGCCCCCCTAGTGAAAAGCATACCTTATGCACAGTTCCTCCATCTTCGGAGGAACTGTTCATCTGATACTAATTTCCAATTACAAGCCAATAGCCTATGAGATAGACTTCTGGAGCGAGGGTATACAAAAACCCTGTTGAGAAAAGCTTTTAATAAAGCTAAAGCACATCCTCGAGCGGAGTTAATTTATAATAGAACACCAAAAATAGAGGCGAAAATGGTAAAGTTTATCACCCGCTACTATATGCATGAAGGAACTCTGTGTAAAATTATGACCAAACATTGGCCTTTATTAACAGCTGATTACACATTGGCTAAATATTTTAAACCATATCCAGAGGTAGTCTATAGACAAGCTCCTTCTATTCGAGACAGTTTGGTTAGTAGTCATTACAAACAAGACGAAAACACTCACACGCACATAAAAGGAACCTACAAATGTGGGCGCTGTGCTCGCTGTCCATGGGTATTGGAGGGAAAAGGTGTGTCCCTCCCCAATGGCAGCTGGCACAGAGACAATTATTTTGCAGATTGTACTACACAAGGCATTGTATATATTATGCAGTACACATGCCATGCCTTCTATGTGGGAAAGACGGTTCGCCAATTAAATCAAAGAATTGGCGACCATCTATACTACTCGGAAGCTGGCAAGATACAAACAACAGTATCACGACACATTGCACTCCATCATAAGTATAACAATTCAGTTGTCACATTTTATGTGTTAGAAGTCATACCCCCAGATCCCAGGGGGGGTAATTGAGATAAACGGGTGCTCCAAAGAGAGACCTACTGGATAGAATTTTTAAATGCCACTGTGCCTCCAGGCATTAATGAGGTCCTAACATACAAGCCCTTTTTATAAGAGATAAGAATATTTATATCCTTAGATGCCATTGTGGATACAATTACTTTCAAATAAATAACTGAATAGAAAGATAATAAGCCCAAGTCCATTAGATAGCCCATGCTGTCTCTGATATCCAGCAGATATACAGCCTAGAGGTAAGGATCAACATTTTGTCTATGTTTAATGTTTTAAAAAATAGTTGAGCATAGTTCAAATGTGATAACAGCAATATAACCTATTTGTACTATATTATGTTATTATTTGGTAATATTATTGACGAAAAATCCTTTGAATAACATGTACAATAATGACAATGTAGTTTGTATGTGTATATACACCATAATTTGCGTGGTTTCTATAGTTTATCGCATCTCTCTGGACTGGTTCCCAGTACTATTTAGTGCTCAGTTTTGCTGCAGTTTATTTCCTTTTCGCCACTAGATGTTGCTGTGGCTAATCCTCTCCGGCGGGTGTTGCGGTCTTCGGGCAAGAGGCGGTAACATAGCTCTTTGCTTCCGCCTACTTTTGCGGCTGTGGGGAACCCACGTCATTGTGGAGTTTCCAATTGTAGCAGTGCGCATGCGCCCTATGACGCATGTGCATTTGAAGACCGGACCCGGAATGACGTCACCCCCACCGGAGGTGACGCGTCCGGGTTGGGGCTTAAATACAGACAAACGCCACAATGGCGGCAGAGGAGATGAGACGAGGATGGCGGCAACACAATAAAGGTATTGAAGCTTTATGGCATTATGGGGCAAGTTGGGGAATGGGACGACAGTATTACAGGCATGAAACAATAAGGTTCATTGCAACACCCTCTCTTTATAGATTCATCCTTATTGATGATGGCAGATTTTCACCTACCACCTAATATGGAGCTATCTATTGCATATGAAACCAGGATTCTGATCTCCTGCAATATTAGTCATACTTTTAATTCCATCCAATAACTTAGCACTGTGAACAGTTTTAATATTGCTGTTAATTGCCAGAGGTAAGGAAGCAAAAATATAACTATATATTCTTTACCATATATATAGAACTCTGTGCAGCCCCTTGTGGCTGAAAGTCATAATATGATTTCTCATATCCTTATTTCTTGTACCTTTTTTCCTCCTTTTGGCCCCTCAAAATGGAATCTTGAAAATCAAGCACCTCTCATTTATTGTGATCCGCCCCCTCTCTCCTCCATATCATTATATCATTATATCATCATATGTTTGATGAAACGTGATAATCTTTTGGTAGGTGTTTTGAATATATCCATATAGAAACTTATTTAACATATTATGGGAATTGGAAAGAACTATTCTGCACCACTTCAATTACAACTTTTTAAGGTGAAGGTTATAAATTCTCTTTCTTTCTTCAAATAATAGAAACAGCACCATACCTATTTGTATAGCACTTATAATTTTTGTTTTTTGTTTTTGCCTCTACACTCGCCGGTGAGACGTACTATGCCACACACCTCCTATTCCATCTGGTTTTAGGGATGCTGCATGCATACTTGGAGATGCACTAGAAATAATGTACTTAATGTAAATATGTGTATACCAAACTCATTTTGATGTTTTATAGATAAAAACAGAATTCTTATATTGCCAGTCTGCCCCTGAGGAAGCTTTGTTTAGCTAAACATGTCGGGCAAGGATATGGGTGGTAGCACGAGTGGCCCCACTCAAGTATAAGAGAATCTAATGTATCAAATATGAATTGTCACTATTATCCAACATATGTTATTTTCGTATGTTGAATGTCTGTGTCTAAATTCTATGTTTTTATTTATTATTTTTTGTAATAAAAAATTAATTTTACATAAATGATATGTTGTTATATATTATAAGTATGATACCGTAAAAGTCCCCTTTTGGCCCATTTTTCACCAATCCCCATAGTGGTGATTTGGTAATACATATATCAGTATAATTTGGGATGTAGGTATCAATTGATGCAAAAAAAAATCCTATTAAAAGCACAATCATACTAATCATTCAAAGATAGGACCAACCCTGGTAGAGCATATACATACTCTCACTAGACTATGGTGGCAAGAGCAAAATATTTTACCTAGCTGGCTGATGCATTGTGGCACAGATATTAGAGCTAAGCACCTGGGGGGGGGGGGGCATTAGGAATGTTTTAATATATGGTAGGATACCCTGGATGTACTGTACATTCTGTGGACCCACATATATTCCTGGTTATCTGTGGATTTAGGAGATCATACACACTTGGTTGCTTGCATTTGTTTATATGGTTGTTTACTTCATTATGATTTCGGGAGCTATACTAAACAAATTGATAACATGGACATTATCTGATAATTAAGAAATTTTGAAGTATTAGCTTTTGAAATGCAGAATACCTGTATTAGCATCGCATCACTCAATTGTACAATACATTACTCAATTATTAGGAGGATTGTTTTCTGATAATAGCAAGGTATGCATGCTCAGGAAATAACTTTGTTAATGTTTTTAATGTATGTGCATTTATGTTTGTGCCAAGTCATACAGTATATGTGTATTACAGTGTGGTACAGTTTACGTACAGAAAGGCCATTGTCTGAGTTCATTCTGGGAACACATTTTTTAGTGTATTGAATATGAACACCTCATTTACTAATATTTGCTCTGCAAAGGGAACATTCATTCCACATAGTAAACATTTACTTAAACAGCCTATACGTGTTTAACCAATTGCCGTCTGCTCACTAGAGCTGTACTGCGGCAAAGTGGCTCTTGTAGGTCTGACGACGTAGACCTACGTTGGCAGACACTCCCCCTCCTCGGCGGCGCGCGCGCGCCGCCTGAGGCTCGCTTCCGCTATATTCAGTCACAGCGGGAGTCGGGCCAGGGGAGGAGCAGCGGCGATCGCCGCTGCTCTTCCCCGATCGCCGGGGAATCGAGTGTGGAGATCCTAAGTGACAGGCAGGGACGGATTGCAGGGTTCAGCATAAACGAACCTGCGATCTGTCCTTGTGTCACTCAGTCACCTCCCCCCACACACGTCAGTAAGCACCAGGCATACATTACCCCTCCCTCTCCAATAAAAATTAACCCCTTCCCTGCAAGTGTCATTTTTACAGTAACAGTGCATATTTATAGCACTGATTACTGTAGTAATGTCACTGGTAACCCCAAAAGTGTCAAAAATGTCAGTCAAGAGTCCGCAATGTCGCAGTCCCGCAAAAAAATCACAGATCACCGCCATTACTCGTTAAAAAAAAACACCAAAAACGACAGAAATCTTTCCCTTAGTTAGTAAACGCAATAACATTTGCGCAAACCAATCAAAATACGCTTATTGCAAGTTTTCTTTACCAAAAATATGTAGCAGAAAACAAATTGGCCTAAAATGATAAAAAAATTAGATTTTTACATTTTTTGGGGGGGGAATTTCGTATAAAAAAATGTGAAAAATATTGTTATTTTTTCAAAATTGTCGCTCTTTTTTTGTTTATAGCGCAAAAAGTAAAAATCACACAGGTGATCAAATACCACCAAAAGAAAGCTCTGTTTGTTGGAAAAAAAAGGACGTAAATTTCGTTTGGGTACGGTGTTGCATGACCGCTCAATTGTCAGTTAAATTCGCACAGTGCGAATCGCAAAAAGTGGCCCAGACGTAAGACAGCAAAATCCTCCGGTGATAAAGTGGTTAATAAATTAAACCCAATATTTCTAAGAGCAGCTTCCACCTCCAATTTATTGGTAGGTTCATTGAGGACTAAAAATGCAACAAACAGACCCAAGGTGCTCAACCAGAGAATGGGCTAGCAGTTATATGTGGTACATGAATCCTATTGACCCAGTCCTGTGTGGCATTCAATCCGCTGGAGGAATGAAGGTATCCAAAACAGAAACACAAAGGCTATATGCTGCACACTGGTAAAGTCAGGGTATCCGTGAGAAACATGTAGATAAATCGAAGGATGATAAATGCTGTGCTAGTCAAAAAATTATTGTCAAAAAAGATGAAAACACATCATATTCAATTACATAAATAAGAATTGAGAATTAAAAATAACGAATAAAAAATAAATAGCATTGCAAAAAAAATCTATGAATAAAATAGATAAAGATGTGCTCAAACTGTCTTAATGTATCTCCTGAATCAACATGGAAACATATCAAAAATGATCCTTAGTTATGTGAACCAATACAGAAGAATATTAATACGTGAAATGTATTAATATATAAATATAAATATGAATATATGTGAAAAACACCAATAGCTGCAATATGTATAAAAATATATGCAATCAATATTTGTGACCAAAATAAATAAAAAAACTGAACAAATATATATATATATATATATATATATATATATATATGCGGTAATCCAAAACTTGCTCCGTGCACTAATTAAATATGTGCAAATGAATTTATACAATTTAAATAAATATATGCAATTTAAATAAAAAAGTTGCAATACATTAATAAACCACAAATTGTGTTAGACAAGTGTTTACACACTCAGGTGTCTGATGCGGATCCACACCAAAGGATGTGAAATCTACATGCTTCACAACGTGCTAAAGCCGCCTCATTGATACAAAAAATGGGTATTAAATTGCAAGGTGGTAAAATTAAATCAAAATAGAGTCCAATGAGTAAGTCCACAGGGGAAAAGCCTTGTAGGTTTTAACTACTGGGATCGCCCTTCAGACAAAGTCCGCAACTTGATGGTGATAGGCTCAACTATATACATCCCCTCCGTGTTTCTCTCCGAGTAAAGTTCCTGGATATGATCTCAGATCTGCACCGATGACTGTCAGCAATCTCTAACTGTCTCCTTCCCCATCTAGAGAATAAATCCTCATAAGCGGTGGTTCCAAAAATGAAAAGAGATGCTAATAGTGCATTATCTTCAGTAAACCAGTAACCTTTATTGGAGACTTGCACTTACATTAAAAAATATGGAATAGACAAGGATGATATTCTTGTAGTGCAGACCGCGCTATATGTTATGACGGTGCCGCTCTCCTGTCAAATGCGTTTCCCCTCACTAGGCTTCCGCTGGGAATGGAGAAGGGAAAAAAAATCTATAAAAGTGTTTTCCACACATAAATCATGAAAAAAATAATAAACCAATGAAAACTGAAATGAACACATGTGTAGAATATCAAATAAAGTTAATGTAAAAATACTGATGACAAATTGTCCCAAAAGTGAATATCAAACAAGCAGCAAAATTAGTCCATGGAGACCTGCAAAGAAAAGAATCCACCTTCCCAAGAGTAGTCCGTGGGATTACCCAACGCGTTTCATCATACATTTGACGTAGTCAGGGGCATGGCTACCAGACGTGCACCACACCATTAGTATATACCAAGTGAGGGCGGAAGTGTGGCTACTCCACTGCCGGAGTAAGACCAGAAGAAGGGCAGTTTTAAAAGGTATGATACAATATGAGCTTTCCCATGGTAACCGGAAGTGAAGCAATTAAGGGGACAGGGCAGAGACAAGCTCTCCCAATATCCCATCCTCCCGCAAGCCAAAAAAACAGGTAGAATGGAAAAATAGTAAACCACACATGAATAAACGTCACCTATTAAACTAAGTAAACTGCTATGACTCACAATTTCTTATTGACAAAGAATGAACATAAAATATAAAAAAATTCTAAACCAAATGAACATGTTGAATAAACAGTGCCCATATAGCCATCTAGTGGCAATAAATTAAACTTCAATGAAAACCAGTTTTGGTTATACATATATATAGAGTGATAACTTCTCTGAATTTCATGTCATAAAAAAACAGGAATTTTAATATCCTAAAATCACATAACCTGGAGGCTGAAACCTATTCATAAACACACCAGGGATCCCCATCCTAGCTGGTATTAATAAAACAGTTAATATCCCACTCAACGTTCAATCCGAATGGGGTATAATATTTATATCCAGCTGGTTTCCATTTGGGAGATTTCTCTTCTAATGTTACAACCCCTCCAATGGATGAGTGATGAATGATGATGTGATGACTCTGAGTCAATATTATACTCCCGTCCCTTTGTTGGGAATGAAACTTTTCAATTATTCTCCCTTTGAAGGAGTTTATTGCACAAATATTACATTTCCGGCATGGATAAAATCCTTTTAACTCCTGGAAGGAGGTTGACCTCACCGGACGATCTATCATATTCTATGCACTTTTATGTCTTAAAGATGGAACACCTCTGAAGACGATATGAGGTTGTTCAGGCAATAAAGGACCCAGAACCCTGTTATTTTTCAGGACTGGCCAATGTTTTTTGAAAATCTTTTTCAATACATAATGTTG
This sequence comes from Pelophylax lessonae, assembly GCF_965119305.1. Taxonomy (NCBI): domain Eukaryota; kingdom Metazoa; phylum Chordata; class Amphibia; order Anura; family Ranidae; genus Pelophylax; species Pelophylax lessonae. The sequence goes on along the minus strand of NC_138777.1, from coordinate 103,321,645 downwards.
GACAGCAAAGGAGGTACCGTGACAAAAGAACCTTTATAAAGATAATTTGGTCCTCCTTCTCTGTTGGCCTTTCCTATCCTAACATGGTGCTTCTATCCATCTGAGCCACTTCCTATAACTAAAGTTCTAAACTTTCTGAGTCATATCCCTTGTCAATAAACCAAGATTTAATCATTGGGCCTGAAGGAGGAAATCATTATTGAAAAACAGTTGAGTTTCAGACGCATAAATTGGCCCTTAGGGGCGGCCTTTAACCAAGACACATGATGACAACTGTCTGTCGGATATATCCATTGCGGTCTGTTTCTTTAAAATGTGTAGTGGTAACTATCCTTTTTCCCTCTACCTTGAGGTCCAAATCTAAAAAAGAAATCTGTCTGTCACTAGCCATATAATCGCCATTCCTCTTTAGATACATTCATTCAGGATCTCAACTCAAACAATAGGAATATTAAATTAGATTATATGGCTAGTCAATGAATAGCATTGCTATTAATTTTTAATTTTTTATTTGTAATTCTCAATTCTTATCTCATGTCACTGATTATGATGTGTTTTCATTGTTTTTGACTAGCGCCGCACTTATGATATATATATATATATATATATATATATATACATATATATATATATATATACATATATATATATATATATATATATATATATATATATATATATATATATATATATATATATATATATATATATATATATATATATATATATATATATATATATATACTGTATACAATATATTGTATATGTATATACAATATATATATATAAACATTTAATAATTGAACACATGATATAGGTTTTCTAGAGTACTGGGTTATTTAAAGCAGAATTAAAAAAGGTTAATTCAAGTGAATCAAGTAAATTTGGTAAAGCAGTAGTAAACCAGGACCTCCTCCATCATCATAAATAGCAGCATACTAAATGCAGGTCAGAGTGTTTCCCTAAAATAAATGATCTTCAACCTCCTATCTTCCTCCTGCAGCTAAAATGCATCTGTAAAATGTCTCTGCCCCATCAGAAAAATCTGCATAAATGAATATGAAGCAACTGTGTTTTTCATGATATTGAAGCTCATTGATGGGGTATATAGTATGAAAGATATGCGGCAGTAGCTCAATTTATAGATAACAACTTGGATGGGGGCTCAAATTGTGTTTTCTATTCTTCTAAAAAAATAATTAAACCCATTTTTTATTATCTAATGTGTATGTCCACTTCTTTAAAGTAGCGCCTGAAAACTCCTTTTGCAAAATATATTTACTAAATCTAGAGGAGAAAACAAAAAATATGTTGATATGAATATATTTCATATGCTGTATCGTTTTACCTGGCTAAAAAAATATTATTATTGTTTTTTTTTATGTACCAACAATGATAAATAAATAATTTATGTAAAAAAAAATGTAAATGCCCTTTAAGAAAATTGTGATGATGATACTAAAGTTCTTAACTTTTACATCTAAAACATTTGTAAAGCTAATTTTATGTTTTTCTTTGCTAGTCATTCACCAGTATATGAATCATATGTTTTTCTTCAATGCTGAGTGTGTTCTGGCAAATGTTCTCTTCCATGAAAATATCTTTCAAAAAATGTATCAAGTTTTACAAACCATCTGTCTTCCCGCACTGAGTATAAGTAAACTGAAATATATTACTGCTGCACCGAAAATGTGAATGTATTATTTCTTGAGATGGGAAACGAATGCAGCATCTTATAAGTCTAAGAATATAAGATCCAAATTATCAGGAGAATTCAGAAAAAACTTTAGTAAACAAGAGAGAGGTGACTTTGTTTCACAAACAATATGATTCATCAGTGACCCTTAGTAAATCCTGACTTCTTTTAAAGAACAAACCTCCTGCAGTGAGCATTTTAACATGAATTATTTTTATAAATCAGTAAATGTGACTTTCACCAAACATTCTTTAGTGGAGAATCAATCAATGTCATTTAAAAAACATAGACCTGGAAGATTCTATTGCAGAGAATGTTTGTTGAATGTCAGATTCGCTGCTTTATAAATTTGCTACTAATGTTTTAAGTGACAGCTTTACTGGATTACTGGAGATATCATTACTGGAGATTGAGAGGTTACTATCTTCTCTCATTTGCAAAGCAAGTCATAGCTAACATTCATAGTGGGAAAACCACCATGCACCTGCATACTGGCAGTTCATGTAGAGTTCAGCAATCTATTAAACTGCAGTCTACCTACTGCAGTTGGTTATATGTGTGCATAACAGAATTTAAAGAACTATAAGTATTTTACTGTCTTGCAAACAGAATATGAGCTTATTTTACCCCTATTAACAGGTCTGCGCTGCATTGCATTGCAGTATTTAGAGCTGGCATGCTTCCCCTTTGCTGCCCTTAATTTGCACCCAGCTGTATCCACAAACTACAGACAAGCAAATTTCTATAAGCCAGCTTTAGAAAAGGTCCTGCCTATGTATCAGTAGCTTGTAGAGGCTGCAAGGTGCACATTTTGGGGACAGTGGAGGGGGAGGCTATCAACATTCCCAGCAAGCCATGCAGTGAAACAGGGGGGGGGTGATTTATTAAGGAAAATATGCTGTTCGCGGTTCAAGGAAATGTTTCCCATGTTTTAGTAAATGAGGTGAAGCTCTGCTGATTTCCATCATCCAGTCATGTGCAAACAAACAAACAAAAATGTTGCTTTTTTTGCTCGCATATGATAGGTTATTCTTTGCAAAGTGAAATTTCACCACATTAAAGAGGTTGTAAACCCGATTTTTTTTTTTTCACCCTGAAAGAGAAACACATAATGAGCTAGTATGCATTGCATATTAGCTCATTATGAAATACTTACCCTAGAACGAGCCCCCGTCATGCCGCCCGCTTACCTCTATGACGGGCGACATGTTCAGTCGCCCGTCCTCTGGGATCGCGGCATCCGGCCATCTGATTGGCCGGAGCCGCGGTGACGTCACTCCCGTGCACACGCTCGTGAGCCGACAGTCACGGCACGGGGCTCTGAAGGAACGGCACCAGCGGCCGTTCCTTCAGAGCGCATGCGCCAGTGACGTCACTGGCTGCATGTAAGGTAAATATCTCCTAAACGGTACATGTTTAGGAGATATTTACAGTACCTATAGGTAAGCCTTATCATAGGCTTACCTATAGGTACAACTTGCAGAGGAGGGTTTACTTCCTCTTTAAGCTCTAGAGAAAATGACCTTGCACAGTGAACAACCTATTTGTTTTTAGCTAATTGACTAACCCCAAAGTTATTAATAATGGTACACATCTATGAGGTGTGACTAAAAAGTTTGGTTAATGGCATCAGAAAACAAACAAAACAGAAGATACAAACAAATTACCTTTATTGACCATCAAATAATCGCCATCCTTCTCAACACAGTTTTGGCAACATTCATAAAGCTTCAGAAAAGGCCTCTTTAGGAATTGATCACAGAACCACTGTCACACATTCTTGGTTTGTCGGCACGTCCGCAAAACATTAGGCTCTGAGGAAGAGGCAAAGCCTTGAAATGTGTTAGCCAGTCACTGTAGGACTATACATCTGTGATGCTACAATCTACAAATATTGATGTGCCTTTGTCAAAATCAGAATCAACATACATTGAAGGTTAATACCTTGTATATCCCTAGTGTTTGTCTTGGTGCACCAAATTAGTGCATATTAGAATGTGTGACAGTTTTTATCAAAATGATCAATGTGACAGTAAATAATGCATATAATTATATGAGAAAAGTTTATGTGATTTTGGTGCAATTTTAGTAAGTTATGAGTTGTTTGCTGCTCCATGCTCTGTGGGTGTGCTTCCAATTTCTCCACAATGTGTTTTGACACCTTAAGATGTGATCCCCCTATAGATGGGTTCTCGCCTTTATTATTGTGACCTTGCTGTAAATGCTTAGTCAAAAATCGCTTGTTATCCACACTGGGATATTTTGTGCTTGTTGTTTCTCCTGTCTCCTCAGGGAGGTGCTCTCCTCTAGATGACAAAGCTCCTCATATATTGTAGTTAATGTTGTTTCATAAAGAGGGAGAAAAAAAGTCTAATAGTGCTTTACCTTTTTAAAACTTTAAGATAAATTCAAGGGTACACTCACATGTCTTGTACAGGTACTTGTAGCGCACCAATTTGTACAGGCAGAATGCAGTATATGAACTTGTATAGTGCCGAGTGTGTTCCTCTCTGTATGCAGCCTGGCTCCATCTCCACTGTGGCCCCTTCCCTACATGTGTCAGCACAGGGTCACGTGCCCTACTCAGGGATGGAGCATTTGTTCCACTCACTCAATCATGCCTGGGGTTCTGCTTGTCAATGGTCAACCTTAAAATGGCTTATCTTCAGTTGTTTCCTTTCGTTACAAAAGCGTTTGAACCAGTCACAAACCAGTACACTTGCACCAACATTTCATGCATCTCCCTCTCCATTTTCCCAATTTTGTAGCAGAACTTGATGTTCACTCATTGCTCCATTATACTGTGATTCTCTATCTCTCACACTGACTATGTTTGACTGCCCGCAGTGGCTTTACCCTGATGGCCATGTGTTTTTCATGCTAGATGGCGCTTCTCAACATGTCTATGTATAGCCATATGCATGCGTGTGCCCAGGGGTGGACTGACAACTCATGGGGCCCCCGGGCAATCAGAGATCATGGGGCCCCCTGTGTCCACACTTAAGCCACACAAAGCCCCACCTACAAATTGCAGCTCAGCCACATAGAGTGGGCATTTAAATATCTACCACATCATAGCCTGCATGGAAGTTCCTGGCTTCTTTCTGTAATGTGTAGCCTCTCATGGGGCCCCCTACTGACCCTGGGCCCTCGGGCAGTGCCCTAATCCCCGAATGGTCAGTCCGCCCCTGCATGTGCCCTTGGCCCATGTTGCCATTGAGAATTTGGACCATTCATCAAACTTTTTAGACACACCTCATATACTGTTTTCAAAGCAAACAAAAGCCAAGAATGTTCAGGAGCAAATGGTAAAAGCATGCCAAAAGGATTTGTCCTGGCAAACTTTGACTGTGCACAGATCTCTTAGACCCTGATGTAAGCTGTAACATCCCTTCTGAGAGATAGCCACCATACTGAACAGGAGAGAATAGACATGATCCTGTGAATGCCAGTATGGTCAAAAGAATTGGCATCATGCAAATATTAAAGCACCTTGAGTTGGAACTATGTAGAAATGAACAATTGATATTGGCATTGATAACAGCAGAGTTCTAAGCTGCCTGGAGCAGAGAGAAAAGGTCAGAAGGTAGAGTGGCAATGATCTGAGCAGAAGGTAGAATGGTGTGCTCCTCACAGTGGTAAAATGCAGAGTTTAAAGATTAGCTTAGCTAAAATAGTGTCTGCCTTAAGTCCCATACACACAGGCCAAATGTCAGGCTGCATTAGCTGGTCCAATAGAAACCAGCCAACATTCAACCCATGTGTACTACTGGCCAAACAGCTGACTTCTGTCGAAGCATAATGACCGAATAAGGTCTGCTGACTGGCTCCCAATCAGCGCTTTCAGCCAATGGCTGAGAGACCTGACCAGAGTTTTCTGGCCATCCCCCTGTCAGAACACAATAGAATGGCAGATTGCTGTACTTACATCAGATTGTTAGTACAGCGACTCTGACCTGAGCTGTCAGGTTTTTTTTTTTTCGTAAAGTTCGCTAGATTGCACAAAATAAAAACTAGCTGTGTGTAATAGGATTTTATATTCTTAGGAACCAGGCACCTGGAAAAAAAAAGAGGGCCAACATGGCCTGCAGGAAATTCAGATGTTTGTCAGACCTTGTGTACTCAAGGTGGTCAATATTGATGGCAATTGGATGTTGGGTGCCCTCCAGCCAATGTTACCATTCTTGCAAGTCCCATTTCATAGTCAGCAGCTCTCAGTTGTCATTATCATAGTGGCATTCAGAATAAAAGTACTTCTGAGAAACAAATGTACAAGCATGCAAATTACAGCTGAAAGTATGCTGCAACAAAACAGCTCATCCCCAGTCTCAGAAGGCAGGTCCATATGCCTACAAATAGGAGGTTTTTAAAAGCTTGGATTGCTTTTAAGACAACAACTTGGCATAGGCACCTTTTTTGGTAAGGACAGTGATGGGTGTCACCAGAGTGGAGAAACCTTAAATACATTTTCGCTGGAAAGTGGTGAACCCTAAAAAGCATTGAATGACAAAAGATCCATAGGCTAAGCCCCTGCAACATAGTCCAGACTTTGGAAGGATCCATGGCTAATCCAAAGTCAGAGATAATGTACCCTAAAACTGGATCTTGGTAGCAAGAAAAATACACTTCTCCAGTTTGGGGTACAGGGAATGTTTTCAAAACCTGGACAAGACTACCTTGACATTATGTTGATTGTTTTCAAATGATTGGGAATAAACAAGGATATCATCAAGATACAGTAGATGACAAGGAACTTGTCAAGGTAGGCATAAAATATATAATTCATGAACTCCTGGAGGACTGCCAGGTCATTACTTAAACTTAAGAACATTACCAAGTTCCCCATTAGAAGTCTTTGCAGACGAGCGCGTAGGGTATGGCGTGCTGATGTCACTACTCTGCCCCGAGGAACGGGCTACAGGAGAGCCGGCCGGCTTGTTTTATGCAATTCTCTTTTAATATTTATTGAATAAAGGCTGTACGTTATTACACTATCCAGTCCCCTTCTTTTTTTCTATGACGCATTGAGCTCCATCCTGTGGTTAGTATTGGTATCACCATCTTATTGGCTGTGTCCTGGAGGCTTGTTGCTGCTGTGATCCTTTTGAGTGGCGCTGCGAGGAATCACTATTAGATGCTCATTTACATATTCATCTGGTAAGGAGATATGCATGTCACTTGTGTGCAGCACTGTGGTGATTAGCCTTATTTGATTTTTCTTTCACTCCACCGATCTTGGAACTCATTTCGGGGACTTTATGATAACTTCATATGTTTCTGATTCCTGGCCAAGCATTAACTCATTATTATTGCGGCACATTTGTTTATGTATAAATTCATCCTGCAATGTCATTTGCCACCAACTCTAATAAAGTGAATGGGACCTGAGCCGGAAAAACCCACAAATCCCCCATTTCAAAGGCTTACATGCGAGTTATTGGCGATAAAAAGAGTATAAAGGCCCGAACATGTCCTGCGGGACATGTATCAATGCAAATGTATTTCTTATTTAAAAAGAGATTTTTACAGGAGGAGTGTTTTAATGATGCTTAAAGCGGAATTCCAGCCACAAAAAAAAAATTTAAATGAAAATACCCCCGGGACAGTCAGGGCTAGTACATTCTACAATGGATAGCCTCTGATCTGTCCCGATTCGCACTTACCTTTTAGAAGAAATACTTACCTTGAAAATGTCTTCTCCAGCGCTGCCATCTCGGATGTGGGCAGCTGGAGCCAGCGCGTCATCTTCTGCGTCCTCTTCCGTGTCCTCTTCTCCCAAAATGCGCCTGCACCGGCCCCGCTCGTCACTTCCGGTGCGCGCGCGTCATCCCTCCACAGCTTCTGGGCATGCCCAGAAGCTATTTAGCAGGGAATGATGCGCCGCACCGGAAGTGACGAGCGGGGCTGGTGCAGGCGCATTGATTCCTGGGAGCGATGATGTTCAGCTCCCAGGAATCAATGCAAAGAGGAAGTGAAGACGCAGGCCGCGGCCGCAGAGGGAGGAAGTGGAAGAAAGGTGAGTATATTTTTCTGCAATAACCAGGTAAGCAAAAAAAAAAACATCGTAATTATCCATTTCTTTTTCAGGTGACTAGAAGCAATCGGATGGCCCAAAATTGACTCTGTCCATTTTGTGGCCTGAACTCCGCTTTAAAGTGAAACAATAAAAATGAAAAATTCCTTTATATATAGTGTCTGGTGGGTCCCCTTGGTCTGCCTGTAAAGTGACACATCTGTACCATGCATAGAACCTGCTGTAGCAAAACTGACAATGCTATTGCCGGCAATACAAAAATGTTTAAAAAAACGGTGTGGGGGCCCCCCAATCCAATTTTAAGGGGAGCCCCATGTCAAAATTTAAACAAACTAATTGCATGGGGTCCCCCACAAATCCATACCAGACCCTTATCCAAGCATGCAGACTGGAAGGTCAGGAAAAGGGGGAGTGATGTGCAAGTGCCCCCCCTTCTGAACCATACAAGGCCACATGCCGTCAACATGGGGGGTACTTTGGGGTGGGGTGGGGTGGCTCAAGCACCTTGTTCCCACCGTTACAGTAAATGTGACCACAAGTAATACCATCGGTAATAGTGGCACTCCATGAGTAAATTGAAGAAAAAAAATCACCCTCTTGAGAATGTTTGAAAACTAAAAAATATTGTGTCTTATACATGATAGTTTGGTCACCCTCTGTGGATTCTATTTATGACAAACCTGGGTGTGCTGTAATCACCAACCCTGAATATACCAAAGTCCAAAGTAAAATTTCAAATAAAAAAAATGGTGTCACCCGCTTACAGAGCTGGGACCAGCCATATAGGTAGGATGAAGAAAAATATCAAATGCAAATATATGTGGCACAGTATGGCAATAAATGTGGCACTAAATCCAAACAAATGTCCCAAATCAATTGGACAAAAATAGTCCTTAAAGTGTTCACTCCAAACTCAAGGAAAGGTGAAAGACCTCAGAACCGGAGAACCGCCACCAAGCACTCTGTAATCACCACTGCTTACCAGATAGCGATGATCCCCATTACAGAGAGCCAAAAGCATAGGAAAAGAAGCGATCCTCCACTCACAGGTCCAGGACTGATGAATTCAAGCGTTTGTGTGATATAAGACAAAAAGCAGGGACACTTTCATAGCGCAGACTATATATATATATATATACACACCAAATTTTCAACTGCCAGGCACTGGTATTTATTAAGTATTTTTTTTTTTAATCTTTCCATTTAAATAAGTAGTTAAATGTCTATCAGTAGTGTTAATTATGCTGCCGATTTTATTTTTTTTAAATCCTTTATGTACATAAGCTCCAAATGCGGGCGCAACATCTTGCCGAAAACTCCAACTATATGCAGCTCCAAATGTCGAGCGCATGCGGAGTTGCATTGAAACATCTTGCCGAAAACTACAACTCTCGTGCACAGTGTTCTTCACTGTGCACGGGCATTGAATCTCGCGGCCAGGGCATTGCATTAGAAGTCTCGTACTCGCGGCGGGTGGGCGTGTACAGGAGTGGATCCCCGCCCACCTTTCAGCATCCTATTCCGGATTGGCTGGAGTTCCGATCCAGCTGGGGAAGGAGAAGTACTTCACCTCGGTGGCGGAGAAGAGCGCGGCTCCGGAGGAAGAGGCCTGTCGGATGATGCCTCTGTCATGTCGGATAATGCCTTAGAGGCATCATCCGACAGGCCTCTTCATCCGGAGCCGCGCTCTTCTCCAACACCAAGGTGAAGTACTTCTCCTTCCCCAGCTGGAACGGAACGCCAGCCAATCCTGAGGAGGAAGTGCAGTGGGCAGGGCTCCGCTCCTGTGTAACACGCCCACCCAGCGCCGGTCGGCCGCCCAAAGTCTCTCTGCGTCCCAATGGCTGTCTGTGGAGCACATGCACAGTAGCGCAATCCCACGGACACAGGGACGGACGCAGAGACACATGGGTTTTATTAATATAGATAGGTGCCGCTGATTGCACACATCTGATTTATTTGTTAAGGAGGTGATTTTTATTTTTTTCAGTTTACATATGGAGGGCAGGTGCCACCATTATTGATGGTATTACCTGTGGTCACACATAATTAGGGGGTGACTTCATTGAAGTAATCTGTACACTTTGAGGACATCTATGGTTAGATTTACTATTTGATTGTGTGCAGTGCACATGTATGAGGGTTGTATCTCCCTTCTTGGTTTAATTCACATGGACATTGCATTTGAGTATTTAATTTTATACATTTATAGTAAGGTTTGTTCAGCACTTCACAGTCATTATTATCTTTCCTATATTGGAGTACCACTGCATTTTCTTTTGTTTGTTATTTGACTGGGTGTGAGGATACATTCTAACGCTGGATGCCACTAACTAATCAGATTACTGGGGAGGTTTGCACAGTGGTCATTTGGTTACATTTTGTATAAGATTTGATCTTATAGATAAGGTTTACTTTGTATTAGCATGGATGGAGTGGATATAACTAGAGTTGATCGAACACCTGGATGTCCGGGTTTGGCAGGCCTGGCCGAACTTGAAAAAAAAGTCCGGGTTCGTGACCAGGACTTAACACAAATTTACCCCGATCCCGAACTCCATTGAAGTCAATGGTGACCCGAACTTTTGAGCACTAAAATACACATGGAAAGGGCTAGAGAGCTGCAAATGGCAGCAAAATCTTCTTAAGAGCATGGCAAGTGCTCTGCAAACAAATGTGGATAGGGAAATAACTTAAAATAACATAAAATACATAAAAATAAAAAATAATAATCTTGAATGATGTAGGAGGAGGACGAGGCACATATGGAGTAGGAGGTTGAGGTGGCGGTGGATATGGCAGTGTAGGTGGAAGGGGCGGTGGAGGAGGAGGATGAGGTAGCCAACACTGGTTTTGGTTTTTAATTACATTTTTTTTTAAATTAGGGTACACCCCAAAAGAGTAAGAAAGATCAAATACAACAATGGCTGGGTAAGACCGGTAAACATGTCTATTCTGCACAAGGTACGAACAAGTCCTGTGGGATCCATGCCTGGTTCATTTTAATGAACGAGAGCTTGTCCACATTGGCTCTGGACAGGCGGCTGTGCTTGTCTGTGATAACGCCCCCAGCCATGCTAAATATCCGTTCAGATAATACACTGGCTGCAGGGCAGGCCAGCACCTCCAAGGTGTAAAGGGCAAGCTCAGGCCATGTGCCCAACTTGGAGACCCAGAAGTTGAAGGGGGCAGACCCGTCATTCAGTACGTCTAGGCATGTGCACACATATGGCTCTACCATGTTAGTGAAATGCTGCCTCCTGCTAAGATGTTCCATATCAGCTGGTTGTGCTGCTGCTTGTTGTGGCATGCTGACAAAACTTTTCCACATTTCAGCCATGCTAACCCTGCCTCCTGAGGTGCTGGCGGTGCCCTGGCTGCATTGGCGACCTCTTCCTCCTCCTCTGCCTTGGCCTTCTGCTTCCACTGTGACCCCGCTGTCAGGTGGGAATGCCACCAGCAGCACATCTACCAGCGTGCGCTTGTACTCGCACATCTTCCGATCACGCTCCAGTGAGGGAATTAAGGACGGTATGTTGTCCTTGTAACGGGGATCCAGCAGCGTGGCCACCCAGTAATCAGCACAAGTTACAATGTGGGAAACTCGGCGGTCGTTGCGGAGACACTGCAGCATGTAAACGCTCATGTGTGCCAGGCTGCCCAGAGGCAACGAAAAGCTGTCCTCTGTGGGAGGTGTATCCTCTGTGTCCTCTGTATCCCACCAGCCATGCACCAGTGATGGCCATGAGGTGGCCTGGGTGCCACCCTGCTGTGAACATGGTTCTGTCTCCTCCTCCTTGTCATCCTCCAGAACTGTGCCCCTGCTGGACAATTGTGTACCTGGGGTTTGTGGGTGCAGGAACCCACTCTCTGAGCCACTTGTGAATGACTGCTCTGAAAGCCTTGGAAATGATACCTCTTTCTCCTCCTCCTCTTTATCCTGTGCCACATCCTCTTCCATCATCGCCAGAAGCATTTTTTCAAGGCATAGAAGTGGGATAGTTAAGCTGAGAATGGCGTCATCGGCACTGGAACAAGGCACACAGGTCTCGCATGGAGGCCCAGCTATTGGTGGTGAAGTGGTGCTGTTCCGCAGAGTGACTCACGCGTGCGTGCTGCAGCTGAAACTCCACTATGGCCTGCTGCTGCTCACACAGTCTGGCCAGAATGTACAAAGTGGAGTTCCACCTTGTGGGCACGTCACATATGAGGCGGTGAGCGGGAAGGCCGAAGTTACACTGCAGCGCTGACAGGCGAGCAGCAGCAGGGTGAGAACGCCGAAAATGCGCACATACGGCCCGCACTTTCTGCAGCAGCTCTGACATATCGGAGTAATTTCTTGTAATGCTCGATACAGCAGCTGGGTGTCCTTGTGCTTCAATAGCAGGGGTATGGTCTGGAGAGGATATAAGAGTTTGGGGAAAGACATAATTTTATAAAGATGGCATCTGCCGAGGAGAGAGAGGTAGTTCCGACCACGCTTCCAACTGGGAAATTATCTTTTTGATGGCAGGGGGGAAATTTAAAGTGTAAATGGAAGAAGGGGATTTACCAATGTTGATCCCTAGGTATTTTATGTGGGACTTTGCAATTTGGAAAACTGAGTGTTGTGCCCAAGGTGGAGACCTCACGCGAAAGAGGGGGAGGATTTAGCTCTTATTAAAGTTGATCTTTAGCCCTGAGCAGGTCTGAAAGTTTGTGAATATGTTGTGGATGCAAGGGATATGGGTGGATGGTTGGGAGGTAAAGATGAGAATATCATCTGCGAACATTGCCATCCGGATCTCCTGATCACCCACCCGAACCCCATGGAGATCGGGTGAGAGACCAGGAACCGGGAAAGTGGCTCCATGGCCAGGTTAAACAAAAGGGGGGACAGGGGGCACCCCTGTCTGGTGCCCTTGTGGAGAGGGAAGGATTCCGAAGGGTGACCATTGGTAATGACCACGGCGCTAGGGGATGAGTACATAGCCAAGATGCAGAAAAGGCCCATCGAAACCAAACTTCTGAAGTACAGTAAACAACCAGGAGAATACAACATTATCGAAGTCCTTCTCTGCATCCAAGGTGATAATAGCCATCTCAAGGGAGGGGTCCAACCTAGCCTGTTCAAGGGCAGCCAGCACTTTTCTAATGTTGGTCGTGGCCGACCTACCCATTGTGAATCCAGCCTGAGCCGGGTGAATAATGTCAGGTAGGATGCAGGCTAACCTGGAGGCCATAATTTTTGACAAGATCTTAGAGTCTAAATTTAGGAGGGATATGAGGCGATAAGATTCTGGTTCTATGGGGTCCTTGCCCGGCTTCGGAATGAGCTTGATATGGGCCTGGAAGCCCGTAGGCAGGTAATTCCCCCCATCAAGAATATGTTGATAAACAGCTTGTAAGGTAGGGGCTATCGAGGTATTCAGCATTTTAAAAAAAATCGGAAGTATACCCGTCCGGGCCCAGAGCTTTCACGGAGGACAAGGAGGTGATCACTTCCGAGATCTCTTGAGTCTCGACCGGAGAATTTAGTCGCGCCAGATCACTCGGATCCAGTGTGGGAAGCTGTACGTTATTTAGAAAGTGGTCAGCCTGGTGTTCATCGACCTTGTCCGGGCCAAAAAGGGAGGAATAGAAAGATTGCATCACTTTGGCTATATCTTGGGGTGAGGTAAAGAAATTTCCCTTGGAGTCTCTAATTTTGAGAATGTGGACCGGGGCGTGGGGGCCTTTGCATAGGTGGGCCAACAATTTCCCTGCTTTGTTTCCAAATTTATAAAACTAAGGTCTTGAATTGATTGCCGAAATTTCTCTTTAGACTCTGCCCAGTGGTCGAAAGCTAGTTTGGCTTCCTTCCACTGGGCTCTGTTGGCCGGTGAGTTGTGTTGGGAGAGTCGTAGTTGGGCGGCACGGAGATTATCACTAGCAGTTTTAAAATGCGCCAGAGTTTTCTTTTTGTGGGATGCAGCAAAGGATATTATCCTACCTCTGAGAACTGATTTGCCAGCCTCCCACAGGAGGATGGGATCTGTGGTATGTTGGGCATTATCTCGGAGGTAGTCCATCCACATCTTCATGAGGACATCCTTCAATTCCTTCAATTCCTTGTTGTCAGAAAGATACGAGGGGAAGCGCCATATCCTAGCAGATGGGGAGGCCGACTGGTCCCCCACCGTCAGAAAGATGGGAGCGTGGTCGGAAATGGCAATCTCGCCTATGGTGCCGAGGACGTGTATTTAAGCATGGTCTGGTTGCAGAAAAGATAGTCAATTCTAGAAAGGCTGTTATGAGGGTGTGAAAATAAAGTAAATTCCCTACCCAGGGGATGAGAGAGTCGCCAAGTATCTGTGAGTGTCAGTGATGATGTAAAGTCCAGGAGCGGTGAGACAGGGCCTGGAGAGGAGGGCATTAGAGGATTTCCTTTGGACCTGTCCTCGGAAGGACTCATGATAGAGTTGAAGTCCCCACCTACTAGCAGAGGGAGGTGGGCAAAAGGAGCGAGGCGGGAAGTCACATTTTGAAAGTACAATTTGGGAGGGGAGTTGGGGGCATACACATTAGCAATGGCATAGACTATGTCATGAATCTTTAGAGTGAGAAGTAGAAGCCTACCCTCAGTGTCAGGTTCAACATTTAGTATGTCACATGGGAGATTCTTATTAATAAGCACAAGGACACCCGCTTTGTGATTGGGAGAGTCGGATCCAAGTACCCGGCCCACCCAAAGTTTCTTAATGCGAAAATTATTGCCCTGTCTGAGATGGGATTCCTGTAAAAGTGCTATATCTGTTTTAAGCCTTTTCAAGTGGCGCAAAACTGCCATTCTCTTGTGGGGTGACCGCAAACCTTTGACATTCCAGGAGGTTATAATAATATTAAGCCGGACAGAGAAGGGGGAATTTAAATGAAGGCATTGTAAAATAAACGGGAGAGTGCAGTGATTTCTTAAAGGGCTGGTGCAACAAAGCACATATAGGGTGATTAAAAAGGCTTGCCTCAAAGTCGATGGGGATGAAGAAGGTAGTCTCGACCACAGTAACAAATAATAAGAACAACCATAGTGTAAAAAAACAATCACATACCCAAGGAGTCTGGGACTTCTCTTTTTTCCCAATGAGACTCATGTTCCAGTCATGGCATAACCGGAGTGGATCTGGTTGCAGCTGGTCTCCTGATAGGCGTACCCAGAGCCCCGGGGGAGCGCCGGTAATGAGCTGACGTCTCCGCTAGGCAATGAAGAGAGGAGGGACAGCTTCCAGAGGGGGACCCCTCGAACCCGGGCAGAGTCGCTCCGGTAAGGCAGTGAGGGAACAACCAAAACTACAATGCGTGGAAAAACAGAGGAGATAAAATCGTTAAACAAGGTGCAATAGAAATGGTAACGACAAGCAATAGAGTCATATCAGTATAGTAGTTGCGAGCAATAGCAGTGCGAGATACCGCAAACACAGCAATTGGATAAACCCTGGAGTTAACTGGAGAGAAAGACAAAAACCAACCATAATGTTCCAAATAATCGCAGAAAAAGAAAGCTGAGTGGGGCCTATCCGGCCGAGATCAGCGTGGCCTGTCTCTAAGAGAGTTGGAAGAATACCTAGGCCTCTTGGGTGAGTCCTTTCTGGGGCTGCGGAGGTCCCTATTACCAGGAGAAGATGCTGGAGTTGGAGAACTTTGCGTTTCCATTGCAATATGTAAGTGCGCTTTTAGGAAATTTGCAGCGTAGTCCAGATGATGAAAAGCTTTGGTATCGCCATTATCAGTGGTAAGACGTAGGACTGCGGGGTAGGCCAGGGTAAATTTTATACCATTTTGGTATAAAGCAGAACAGGTGGGCTGAAAGGCCTTGCGCCGTCTTGCGACTTCCTGAGAATAATCGGCAAAGAGAAGGAACTTATGGCCATCCACTTGCAAAGATTTGGCGTTTCTAAAAGACCTCAATATAGCAATGTAGGGTTTGCGCTGTCTTTTGATCCTGCAACATGGTCGACTGGAATTCTTCCTCCACGTCAGAGAGCCTGTGTTCTAGATCAGCGATGCGCCTGGAGTGGTCACCTAGCTCCCTGTGCAGCTGTGCAATGCCTGAGCAATTTTGGCGTACTGATCCTCCTCAGGCAGAGGCAATGGGATCCCTGCTTGTGGCTGCGTGAGCGGGATCCCTGCTTGTGTGTTGCTGGCGGCCATATTGGAGAGGTCAGGAGCTGGAGGATCGGCGGCCGGGCGGGTTTCCCCAGAACCCGGGGTACCGTGGTTTACGTACCGGTCCGTCGTGGAAGGACAGCGGAGCGAGCCTAGTGCGATAGCGGGAGGCAGCGGGTGACAGGGAGCCTGAAGCAAGGTTTTTTAAGCAGAGTATGCCGGAGCCGCCGTTCACACCTCCTATCTCATTGGGCGCCGGAACTGGAAGTCGGGGTAATTTCTAAGGAACCTCTGCACCCCCAAATTCAGCACTTGCATCAGGCAAGGGATGTGTGTCAAACTGGCTAGGCCCAGAGCTGCTATGAGATTTCGCCCATTATCGCACACCACCAGGCCGGGCTTGAGGCTCACTGGCAGCAACCACTCATTGGTCTGCTGTTGAATGCCCCTCCACAACTCCTGCGCAGTGTGTGTTTTTTCCCCCAAACAGGCAAGTTTTAAAACTGCCTGTTGTCGTTTACCCCTGGCTGTCCTGAAGTTGGTGGTGAAGGTGTTACGCTGACCGGATGAGGAGGCGCTAGAGGATGAGGAAGCATAGTAGGAGTAGTTAGGAACAGGAGGCAAACTGAAGCGCCCTGCAATCCTCAGTGGTGGAAGGACATGCGCCAAACTGCTATCAGCCTCAGGCCCAGCTGCCACTGCATTTACCCAGTGTGCTGTTAGGGAGATATAACGTCCCTGACTGTGCTTACTGGTCCACATATCCGTAGTTAGGTGTACCTTGCCACAGATGGCGTTGCGCAGTGCACACATGATTTTGTCACCCACTTGGTTGTGCAGGGAAGGGATGGCTTGCCTGGAAAAGTAGTGGCAGCTGGGCATGACGTACTGTGGGACAGCCACCGCCATAAGGCTTTTAAAACTCTGTGTCTCCACCAGACGGAATGACAGCATTTCAAAGGCCAGGAATTTTGAAATGCTGGCATTTAGGGCCAGGGATCACGGGTGGGTAGGGGGGATACTTCCTCTTCCACTCCAGTGTTTGGAAGATAGAAAGCTGAATGCTTCCACTGGACATTGTGGAGATGGTTGTTGGTGACCCAGGTGGTGGTGTTGCTGGCAGATCCTCTGTCTGCGGGGTGGCAGGTGCCACTGTCACTACAGTCACCTACATGACGTTCATTCCATGTGGGGTCAAGGACCTCATCATCGTCCACATCATATTCCACCCAGTCTTCACTCCTGCCCTCCTTGTGGGTCTCCACAATTCAGAATTCCGCAGCAGTTGGCACCTGTGTTTCATCATCATCCGAGACGTGCTGCGATGGTCCTCCCATGTACTCATCTTGAGACATAAGTGGTTGGGCATCGGTGCAAAAACACACCTGGGCATTTTTTTTTACGCTAGCGTTTTTTTTGGCATTTTTTGGGGTTCTTTTGAGGCAGGCAAAACATCTGAACTTGTGTATAGTGGTATATATACACACATAATTATATGTATATAGACACCTAGCCATATATAGATGTGATAGTAGCAGAAATATATTACTGTAAATGATTTCATTAGCGCAAGCATATATTTCTGCTACTATCACACCTATATGAAAAGCGGAATACATCTACAGTATCCAATGGGTGTATCTCACTGTAACATATGCAGACTATGCCACAATTTATTTTTTTTCCCCTTAATGGGTTTTTATTGAAAAGCGGAATACAACAACAGTATCCAATGGGTGTATTTCACTGTAACATATGCAGACTGGGCTGCAATTTAATTTTTTTTCCCCTAAATGGGTTTTTATTGAAAAGCGGAATACAACAACAGTATCCAATGGGTGTATTTCACTGTAACATATGCAGACTAGGTTGCGATTTAATTTTTTTCCCCTAAATGGGTTTTTATTGAAAAGCGGAACACAACAACAGTGTCCAATGGGTGTATCTCACTGTAAAATATGCAGACTAGGCTGCAATTTAGTTGTTTTCCCCTAAATGGGTTTTTATTGACAAGCGGAATATAAAAACAGTATCCAATGGGTGTATCTCACTGTAACATATGCAGAGTAGGCCGCAATTACATTTTTTTCCCCTAAATCGTTTTTTATTGAATAGTGGAATACAACAACAGTATCCAATGGGTGTATCTCACTGTAACATATGCAGACTGCGCTGCAATTTAATTTTTTTCCCTTAAATGGGTTTTTATTGACAAGCGAAATAGAACAACAGTATCCAACAGGTGTATCTCACAGTATAATTTTATTTTTCCCTTTAATTGGTGCTTTTTGAATAGCAGATTAGAACTTCAGTGTCTAAACGCCGTATGACTGTGTCACAGTAAAGTATGAATGAAAAACTGGAAAAATAATTGTCCCCTTAAATCTGAACTTTTTGAATAGCAGATCAGAACTGCAGTGTCCAAACACTGTATGACAGTGTCACAGTAAAGTATGAATGAAAAACTGAAAAATAATTTTTCCCTTAAATCGGTGCTTTTTGAATAGCAGATCAGAACTGCACTGTCTAAACGCTGTAAGTCACAGTAAAGGAAATATGTTTTTTTTTTTTTTAAATCCAGATCAGACACATATGCACTGAGCTTGCATTAAATGGCTGCTACACGCCGTACGCCGCATGCCGCCCACCTAACAGACTGAAAAAAGTTTTTTTTCTCCCTCCTCCTCACTGGGCTCAGGTCAGGGCAAAAATATTGTGCACTGCACCCCCAACCAATAAAATCAATGTAGATCGCTGTCTGATTAAAGAAGATTCTTCCTATTCTTTCCCTGAAAGCAATCTCCAGCCCGCCCCTACAATAATCTCCTATCTCTCCCTCAGCAGCATCAGGAACCTCTCCCTACAGTAGTTAGAGCAGAGTAACATGTGGCGCTATGTTACTCCAGCTTATATAGAGGCTGGGTCACATGCTGCAATGGCCAATCACAACCATGCCATTCGTAGGCATGGCTGTGATGGCTTCTAAGGGCACACTAGTTAAACGCTTGTTGATTGGCTGCCCTGCAGCTGTTGAAACCGTGCCATTAAAACCGCGCCAAAACATGAAATAAATTACTTAACAACGGACTGTATCCCAAACATACAGTGAAATGTTTGGGTCCGTGTCCGGGTGCCGAACACCCAAAAGTCTGGTACGATCCTGAAAAATATAGTCCGGTTTCGCTCAACCCTAGATATAATCTAAATGGTAGGCTCTTTGCTGATCTGACATTGAATCTAGATAGCCAAGAATATAAAGTTAAGAATACACTTGGGCATCTGCAGCTTCATCATAGGTATGCACAGCCTATTGCAATATACAGCTGCAAGAAAACGTATGTGAACCCTTTGGAATGATATGGATTTCTGCACAAATTGGTCATAAAATGTGATCTGATCATCATCATCTAAGTCACAACAATAGACAATCACAGTCTGCTTAAACTAATAACACACAAAGAATGAAATGTTGCCATGTTTTTATTGAACACACCATGTAAACATTCACAGTGCAGGTTGAAAAAGTATGTGAACCCTTGGATTTAATAACTGGTTGAACCTCCTTTGGCAGCAATAACTTCAACCAAATGTTTCTTGTAGTTGCAGATCAGACATGCACAACTGTCAGGAGTAATTCTTGACCATTCCTCTTTACAGAACTGTTTCAGTTTAGAAATATTCTTGGGATGTCTGGTGTGAATCGCTTTCTTGAGGTCATGCCACAGCATCTCAATCGGGTTGAGGGCAGGACTCTGACTGGGCCATTTCAGAAGGCATATTTTCTTCTGTTTAAGCCATTCTGTTGTTGATTTACTTCTATGCTTTGGGTCATTGTCCTGTGGCAACACCCATCTTCTGTTGAGCTTCAGCTGGTAGACAGATGGCCTTAAGTTCTCCTGAAAATGTCTTGATAAACTTGGGAATTCATTTTTCCTTCGATGATAGCAATCTGTCTAGGCCCTGACGCAAAGCAGCCCCAAATCATGATGCCCCCACCACCATACTTCACAGTTGGGATGAGGTTTTGATGTTGTGTGCTGTGCCTCTTTTTTGCCACACTTACGGCCTGATTTAAAGAGATTGCAGCTTCAGACATCCATGACGTGTTTCATTTTCGCCGCTTTCAAATCAATTAACTAGCGCTGCGGCGAATTGGCTAGTGAAACAGCAATAATGAATTCCGCCGTCATCGGTATTCACTTACGATCGCGGCTTCGCAAATGAGCATACTTATGTCTTTGTGCTTATAGCAGTTCACATAGTGATGTGGGCTAGTGGATTAGTGCACACATCACGTCTGTAATTCATCTCCCTCTGCTGTAGGTTCGTGGCTTACCATCTCCACCTAACTTTTTTATTTTCTTTGTTTGTTTATATTTCAAAAATGTAACGGATTACATCATATATATTGCTAAATAATGTTACACTCAGAAGCGCTTGCAAACTTACAGCATTTTAAGTGATTTTATGATCTTGTCTGTGTGTTGAATCGATCTTATGATTGAAAGTACCAAAGGCAAGTCAACAAACGAGATGAAACCTCATAATTTTACCATGGTCTTCTTCCCAGATTCCATACAATGTTTAGTACTTTAGCTATATGTGCTTTTTAGCCTTAACACACTCAGTTTTTTCACCAAACATCTCTATTCTGCACAATAGCTAAGTGCTTTGCAACTTCACTGCAGTTAACAACGTCATGGGTTCAAATCCCAACAATCACTACACTTGGGGTCTCTTTTCACTCTCATTTTTTTTAGATTTTTTTTAACTATCTCGAATTTGGGGGGGGGGGGTGTCCTACCCAAATTTCAAGCACATTAATGGAACCAACACAATTTTGATTTTATGAGTGTGGTCCTAGTTTGCTCGAGATGCAATTCTTTACATATTTACCATGGTTCTTACAATTTCTTGACCAATAAACATAGGTGTCTGATATTGGACTCTCTCCATATTTCAACAACACAGACCCTCAAAGTCCAACACTACATTTGCCTCACACCTCAATACAACACTGTCACATCCCTACTCTACATTCCAACCCCTCACATCACCAGTACAAGCAGCATGCAAAGTGCAAAGCTCCGGCCTTGGCAGCTTAATGGGCCATACACTAAGAATTTTTCAAGACTTTTTCCTGTAGACTTAACCAAACCATATAATATGAGGTCAAACCTCAACACTTTCAATTTGTATGCAATCAGGCAGGCCCTTGCACTACATAGAAAATGTCAATCTGAAGGATAAAGTCTTCTCTAAATCTTACAGTGTGTATGGCCCTTTTGTCTGTAGGCACCCACACAAAACAAAAAACACATGTTCCGTTCAAAAGGGTTTATTTATTCTAGAATGACAGCATAAGGAGGGATGCATCAAGATAATATTGTCGGTCTCCAGTCCGTGTGCCTTTACAGCGCCAGCCCAGGATCTTTGCTCCATGGCTACGGGATTCTGATGTCTTCCCCAACTTCATGCAGAGTTCAGAATCCATTCTGCACCTCTACCAGCTCATAGGGGACAGGCATGGCCAGGTTGCTGGTCAGCTTCCAAGCCACTTTGGAAGTTCCAGGGTGTTCATGTTGGTCATTGGCCATGTGCCTTACCAAATATCCACTGACCACAAAAGAAGATGAGTGGAGTCCATCAAGGTGGGTTTCTACTAGCTACAACCGCAAGCAGTACCACTCCTGGAAAAATAAAACAAAGGATAAGACATTTCATTATGAAAATCACATCTTAATGCCTGTTTGCTTCATTCTGAACTTCATTTAATTTCGACATCACAAGTGAAATAACACATTTTCTGACAACTTACACAAACCAGAAATCATTAATGCAAACATTTGAATACACACCTGT
Source organism: Pelophylax lessonae (assembly GCF_965119305.1). Lineage (NCBI taxonomy): Eukaryota > Metazoa > Chordata > Amphibia > Anura > Ranidae > Pelophylax > Pelophylax lessonae. The sequence continues at coordinate 103,299,932 of NC_138777.1, read as the reverse complement.
GACGCCAGACAGCCCATCACCACAGGCTTCTCATGGTACATGCCATGATTCCAAGATGTTCACGTTCTGGAAAATTAGAACACCATAAGATACCAAGCAGCCGTTCATGTTATCAATAACTACACAGGTGGCATAGACACAACTAAACACCTGCCAGCTCTTCTCAGCCCTTTCCACAATTCACAATACCAACATGTTTATGGTTAGAGGTGCATGTTTTTGCTCAAGTAACACAATTTTACCAATGTTGACTACACTTTATCTACAATGGCAAGTGTCATTGGCAGATGATAATTACCCTCTGTCTCCCTGTGAGTGGCACCTCTGCTAACTAGCAAATTAATACACATGCCCTATCTTGACCGCTTACAGTGCTTACATGTAAAGTGGCTAGCAACCAGGGTATTCCGGGTGGCAAAACCTGCAGCGGTGCTCCGCCGCCTGGGGGCCGCCGGCTGATGGACCTCTGGCTCCCTCTCCTCCGTCAGCTCCCAAGATTCATCCCGGGCAACGCACATGTTGTGCAACACGCAGCACGCCAGGATGATCTTGGAAGCCTTTGTAGGAGAGTACAGGAGTTCACCCCCAGGCCGGGCCAAGCAGAGAAACCGGGATTTGAGAAGACCTATGGTCAACTCGATGATACTCCGGCTTCTCCGCAAGGCCCTGTTGTAATTCCTTTCTGCTGGGCCCTGGGGGTACCTGATTGGAGCCATCAGCCACGTCAGCTGCGGGTAACCAGCATCCCCTGAAAAAAAAGAAAAATAAACATTAGTTCTTCATATCATGTGACTTTAGATGACTCCTCAAAATGGGAGACAATTATGCATTTTACTAAACAACCTGCTCGTCTGTTTGCAAAAACTCATATGAAACATCTTAACTCTGTCTAACTGCCTAAATCACTAATACAAATGGGAAAAAGGACACACAAAGTGGTGTGTTTCTCTTGCAAGTTCCAACTTGGCCCCTATTTTGTTCCTATTACATTAGCCTAGGTCTTACTTCTGGAATATATCTGCAACTAGAGTGAGGAAACCAATATTGACTCACTTATGCAAAGTACTTTGGGGATATGGCAATACCATTGGAATCATTTTTGGTTTTCTTTGGGTGGCTAGAGGACACTATTTACACATTGGTTAACCACCTTCATTTGACTCAAAGACAACTTTGGAAATATTTCTGTTGTGAGCTGCTAAGCTGCTGATCTGGTTGTGTGTGAACAGCCTGCCAACTCCTAACACATCCATTTTAGGTAGGCTTTGCTTAAATCAGGGTGTACACCGATGTAGCTTATTCCTATGTCTATGTAATCTTACAGTTTATGTTGTTAAGACAAAATACTTTACCAATAAGCCACCCTTGGGGCATTTCGCCACTTTCAAACACCTCGTACAGAGTACTGGTTCTTAACATACTGGAATCATGGCACGACCCTGGGTGACCAGTGTTCACACTCATGATGCGCTGTTTGGCGTCACAAACTAATTGGACGTTCAGGGAGTGGTACTGCTTGCGGTTGCGGTACTCCACTTCGTGGCTCCTTGGTGGCCTAATGGCTATGTGGGTGCCATCGATTGCCCCAAGTATTTGGGGCATGTGTGCCCGCAGGTAGAAACCCAACTTGACTTCATTCCACTCATTGTTATTCTGTGGCCAGTGGATAAAATTGGGCACTAGATCCACTATGGCATTAATGACCAACATGAACACCCTTGAAACTGTGGGCTGGCTAATGCCCATGATACTTCCCGAAGTGGCTTGGAAGCTGCCACGCCCTAAAATATACAAAGTGGCCAGCAATCTGGCCATGCCGGGCACTGCATGGCCGCGCTGTGTGTCCAGATCAATTTTGTCTGATATGAGCTGGTAGAGGTGGAGAATAGTTCCTCTCTCGAGCCGGAACTTCCTCCTGACATCAGAATCCCGCAGCTTGTCCAAATAGATCCTTGGAGCAAAAATGCGTGGCTGGCGAGGTAAGGGCACACGGACTGGAGGTGCTGCTTGAGGTGGTGCTGCTGCTGCTGCTGCTTCCCCACCTTCTGCTGCCTCCTGTGCTAGGGCCTCCTCAAACAAGGCACCAATGAATGCCAACATTGCACCATCTAAAGCGTCTGGGATATCGTCCTCCATTTTGAATGCGCAAATTCGCGATTGCGCAGATATATATAGAAACGGCCGCTAATTATCACACCTGTGAGCCAGCTATAAAAGGAGCACATGGCCAATATGGCTGCTGGATGTTATAAATCGATGTTTCTTATGTGCTAGCAAGACCCTGTGACCCACAACGTACATTCTCTTGAGGTAAGACAATTGTATCTCTCTCTCCCAAAAAAACAAATCAACAAATTCTCTCTGTCTCTTTCTCTCTCTCTCTCTCTATATATATATATATATATATATATATATATATATATATCTCGATCTGTCTGTTTGTGTGTTCTTGCTCACCGTTATTGTTTACTGAAGGAGAGAATTTGTACTTATCTTGTGTATGCTTAAGTTGTCTATGTTGAATCCCCTCCAACCCACAATAGCTTGTGAACCCCTCAAGTGTCTTTTACTCATTGGCAGTTGGCCCCATGTGCATGTGGTTTGGACATGTGTTTTTTCATGTTTGTTAAAGGTGTGCAGTCTAGTTTTGGCATCTAAACCTGCCCCCTTTCCTTCCCAGCTTCCAAATACACCATTTTTGCTTTCCTGATAACTGTAATTTATTATGTGCACGTATGTAGGTCATGCGATTTCTCATGTATGTTTAATGTTTGCAGCCTCCTTTTGCCTCTAAAGGATACCACCACCACCACCACTACTACTGTGTTTGTGCCATTAGGAAAGTGTTTGGAGGGCCTCGTGTGATTTCTGCCTATATGCGTTTTCTTATGTGTTTTTTTTTTCCATTTCTTTGCAGCCTCTTGGGCTCTTTGCCCACCACCACCACCACCACTACTACTGTGTTTGTGCCATTAGGTAAGTGTTTGGAGGGCCTTGTGTGATTTCTGCCTATATGAGTTTTCTTATGTGTTTTTTTTCCATTTCTTTGCAGCCTTGTGGGTCCGTTCGGAAGAAGCTAATTGCATGGGCTGCGGAGGGTCTTTATGACCGACAAGGTCGGCTGGATGAACGTGCATGAAGTTCTCTCTGGGATTATCAATTACCTTTCTTGCAGATCATAGGACCCGATACCATCTTTCCCAGAGAGGACTTAGATTCGGATGCTTTTCACCGAGGTAGGATATTATCTTGGATGTCAATTGTGTGAGTTGTTTTGAAAAGATGAACTACTATCCTATGTGTGACATGAATAGAATTTGATACTTGCCCTTCCAATTGTCCTTTTTTTGTTTTCCCCAACCTGCAATTTGTTCATCTGTAGCACGGATCTCAGCCCCTCCATAGCCCATGCAGCTTGGCGACCCAGACGGACTCACGGGTGTTGACATCAGTGCTGACCCTCCTCCTGGTAGGTCCCATATCATCCTGTGCCAAACAATGTAGATGTATATTTTATTCTTTCCAAGATAGCTCATATTGCTATGTCCTTTACAGAAGATCCGCAGCAGGGAACACACCCAGTGCAGCAAGGCCTGGAGGAAGGTGTTGGTATGTCTAGCAAAATATATATTTTTTTGAATCTTAACCCCGTTAACACACGTTTTTTATTATGAAAGAGTGTTGCCTTTTAGATGTTTACCCTGCAAAACACCATTGACAGCATTAATGGGTGCCGTCATTAGTAGGCAGACCAAGCCTTCTTAACCTTTGGGAGGGTTTAGCAAGTGTCCTATGAGCCCAGGAAAGCACTTTTGAATGTTTGGCCTCAATGCTTCATTCCTGAAGCTAGGAGGGCAATCTGGCCATAATCATTACTGCCTAAGGTTATGTACTAAACATGTTTTTTTTTTTTTCAAAGAACATCAGGCCCCTCTTGACGTAGCAGCTGGAGTTGGATCAGGAGCTGGCGACGATTCTGCATCCAGTGCTGTGGTATGTGATATAAGGGAACAAGGTGCACATGTAACATTTCAATGGTAGTAATGATTTTGGGCTAGATGTGGCTTACATTGTGTGTGTTAAATTAGTGCTATGACATTCTGACGATGCACCAGCACAACAAGAGTTTGATCTTGAACATCAGGGAATTATGTTATAATTTGGTGTGCCACTAATGTTCCAAAAACATCCAGGACCTTTAAAGTCCGGCCAGTCTTTGATTTTCCAGGTCCAAATTCATGTGTATCGTTTGGTTGGGTTGTCCTGTAGCCGATTGATAGCGAGATTTTAGACAACATACGTAGATGTAGAAAGTCATTGGTGTAGTAACAGATTTACCAAAAGCATAAACAACCTACCACACCAGGGTTAATTGTGAACACCTTCATGTCGAAACTTTTTGGCCTTTGTCATATTAGTCCTACCAATATAATATGTACCCATTATCAGAAGTGTTGCTAGCTTGGATAATATTACAATGAACAAGTACTTATTAGAAGCACATCAAACTTTTCAACGTTCTGCTTGGGGTGTTAAGTTGTCAAAATAATCTGAACTATTTAGTCATGATGTTTGATAATGATTTGGTCTATTTCTTCTGCTTTCAGGTAGCCTTCGATGCAGAGGGATTGTCACCTACCCAACCTCGTCCATCTATGCTGGATGTAGCCGAGAGGCTGCTTGATGAGTATCGGATCCAAAATGAGTTAAGGAGGCGTACTCTGCAATCTACTGAGGTAGTACGTCTGCTCGGGCTCATACAGGAATCTGTAGCAACAATGGTACAGGTTCAACAGGATATGCGTAACAGCTTGGTAAGTTTAGCAGACCAGCATCAACGGGATCGGCAAAGTGTTGACACTCAGGTGCTGGCCACACGCCAATGCCTGTTTGAATCTGAAGATGCCCCATTGGCAGAGCCCTCCCAAACATCTCACTCACCTGCCACTGCAGGTTGTGGTAGTGGGAGGGTAATGCCAGTGTTTGCTACTTGTCAGGCAGCTGGGGATGGGACAATTTCTCCTGTAGCCACTCCTAGCACTTCACACTCCGTTCGGACTCCCACACCCCTCAATGAGCAATCCTCCTGCACAACCTCATTGCGCACTGGTTCCACAATGCCCCTTCCATTGGACTACATTCCCTACACACCTTTAGAACATCACTCCTACCCAGGCCATCGCCCTTTGTCAACATGCCCACATGCCATTTCCCCCCTCACCGTGGACCACAACAACCAATCAACCACCACTCCCCACACATCTTCACAACCCTTGCACCACCAGCAGCATCAAATAGCCTCGGGGCAGCAGCTAACAAATTTCATGGTAATGGCACACGTTCCCCAAATTCTAAGGCTGAGCACAGAGCAAATTGGACTATTGGCACAAGATCTTCAGTCTGGGACATTTCCAGGATTCACCACCCTGCATCAGCAGCAGCCTCATACACAAGGTCTGATCATAATGGGCCACTATAGCACAACTCTAAGGCTAACCCCAGAGCAGATGGGACTATTGGCCCACCATTTGATGGCAGGAACCTTTCCAGTGTTCACCACACTGCTTCAGTCACCACCACCACCCCCACCAACTTAATTTGATATTTTTTTATTTATTTGTGTTAGTTTTGTTAATGATTGTTACATTGGCCAATTTGTGGGGCCATTTTTTTGTTTAATTTGAGGGTGGCACAATATGATTTAGTATAGTGTTTTTTTTGGTGATGAAATTAAATTTTATGCAAAATGATTAGTTTGTGTTTGATCTTTGGTTTTTTAGGAGTGTTGGTGGCCAAGTAATGGCCCTGGTTAATGTAGGCATTTATACACACGTGCTTCTCTATCTCCAAACATATGATTTCATTTAAATTTGGAAAACTCAATGTTCACATAATGACCCAAGAAAAGGTCTCCCTTCAAATGTAGCTTCAAAACAAGTCTCAAGGCTAACATAAACCAAAGCCAACATACTAACAATTACAGACCACACCACTCAACTAAACAAATACAACACAAAAGACATTCGATGTGTACACCAAAAAGAAAACTTTGGTAAGAAAACATAAAATCTTTTTAATCACACATGTAGGTGTGTAAAACTTTAGCATAAAAAAATATATTCTTCAAATATATAATGGGCAACAATTACAAATGTTACATTTCTTTGTGTTGCAACGTGCAACATAAGTAAACAAACAATTTAACTAAAAAAATACTAAGATCTTTTTAAAGGTGTCACATTCCTAACGAATGGCTCCTTAGGGTCTGGATCCACGCCACAAAGCTGTTCCAAATATATAATTCGGTCTCCACACCACCTCATATAATCCATGAGGACCTCGTTGGTGAGGTGGGTGTGCCCTGGGTAGAAAAAGACATGACAATTAGTTTTATGCAAAATGATCCAAACAAGGATTGTAATTAATGTGCCTCAACAAATATGCTTAGGAGTCTATTGGTTGGCTTTTATCAACACTCTGAAGCAAATATGCTAAATTGCTGTTGTAAACCTTGAACTCAAACTTTCACAGCAAATTGTTCAAAAGGTTACATAAGATGGCTTGGAATGTTAGTAGCAGTTCCACCAAAGCTAAGTAAAAGGCTTTTCTTCATGTCAACACAAGCAATCATTTAGAAGAATGTAAGGTGTTTTGTGTTCAATTGGTCAACACGATACATGTGCACACATTTATCTCTATCACCATTGGAGTTTGTGTAGCGTTCTCTCTCCCTCTTACTGTCTATAGATTGAACCTGACACATAGTAGAGACTCACCCTTTGGAATTCGGAGGGCCAGTTCTGGCCGGAGTAGATGTGTCAGCTCCCCTGACCTCCTTTCCGCCATCCCAGCTGTGTTAAGAGAGAAGAAAAAGATTCTCAACAAATCGACTCACGCTAACTGTAGGTTACGCAGTCATGAAAACGCTCTAACACACACTCCTTACCCCTCCACACTTCCCTGAAAGTTTGATTTAGACATTGATACGGTGGTGATGCAGATTTGTACAGTACAAGCGTCATTCTTCTGGGTGAAGCTTGTAGCGTTAAGGATACGTACTCCCTGCTTTTGTGCTGATTGTGTTTCTCTGATGTTTTTTGTGCCTCAGCCCTGCCTGTTCTAAGTGTTGGTAACATATCATTTTTGGAGGGCTGCGGAAAACTAATCAGGTTAGACTTACCCTCTCTAGCTTTTTGGGGACGAGAGAAATCACGATCCTCCTTTTTACAAGGCTCCTGTACACACCTCTAGGCACCTCCCTCCTGTTGGTTGACCCCACAGCAGGCAGCTTGCTATGGAGGCACATGAGATGAAGCCAAGCACCCTGTGCCTGTTCAGGCACTAGGCTGTGAGCCAGCCTTGCCCCCCTCCCTTCCGATGGTCTCAATGATTAGGAGTGACAGCATCAGAAGTCAATATTGGCATGCTGTCACCTCAGTTAAGGAGGAGGGGGAGTCTGTTCCAGACAAGTATTTGTGCAAAATTTTGGACAGTAACAAAATGGTCCCAGTAAGTCTTAGGAGGAATATGCACACCTATCACTTGGAATACTAATGCATAGAATGCATTCACATAAAGAACCTGCTGCCTTTAGAACAACTTGAAGCCTGAGCGGGGACATACACAGTTACCATTTCTCCACTTACTAAGTAGACACATTACTGCAAAAGCACACAACTTACCATCAACAAGGTTTGGTTGGCCCCCAGAACTTGATGGGATTGCCGGCTCAGGAGAAACTGCACAAAAAGAACACAAATTGTGAACTGGAATGTGGTACATTACCGAGGAAGAGTATTTATTAACCGGTTGCCGACCGCCGCACGACTATATACTGCGGCGGTCAGCCCCGGCCAGGCAGAGTGACGTATCGGTACGTCACTCGCCTGTCACTGACTTGCGAGCCTATAGCGAGCGGGCGCGCGCCCGCCGAGGCGCGCGCCCGCCGCGGCTCGTTCACAGGCAAGTCAGTGCGTGTGACCGGCGGACTCGATGTCCGCCGGCCACACTACGATCGCTCCTGTGAAGGGAGAAAGACAGAGCAGCTTGTGTAAACAAGCTGCCTGTCAGTTCTCCCTGTGTAAAAGTAAAGATCTGACCGTTCTACTATGTAGAACGGTTGATCTTTGCTTTTACACCAATAGCAATGTCCCTACACAGTAGAAAGCACGCCCCTAGGACACACTTAACCCCTCCCTTCCCAATAAAGTTAACCCCTTCCCTGCCAGTGTCATTTTTGCAGTAACAGTGCATATGTATAGCACTGATTACTGCAGTAATGTCACTGGTAACCCCAAAAGTGTCAAAAATGTCAGTCAAGGGTCCGATCTGTCCGCCGCAATGTCGCAGTACCGAAAAAAAAATCGCAGATCGCCGCCATTACGCGTTAAAAAAAAAAACACCAAAAATGACAAAAATCTTTCTCTTTGTTAGTAAACGCGATAACTTTTGCGCAAACCAATCAAAATACGCTTTTTGCGATTTTTTTTACCAAACATAGGTAGCATAAAACAAATTGGCCGAAAAATGTTAAAAAATTTTGATTTTTACTTTTTTTTTTGGGGAATTTCATATAAAAAAATGTGAAAAATATTGTTATTTTTGCAAAATTTACGCTCTTTTTTTGTTTATAGCGCGTGATCAAAAAATCGCACAGGTGATCAAATACCACCAAAAGAAAGCTCTGTTTGTGGGAAAAAAAGGACGCCAAATTCGTTTAGGTACAGCGTCGCACGACCGCGCAATTGTCCGTTAAAGTCACGCAGTAAAAAATCGCAAAAAAACCCCTGGTCCTTTAGCAGCCAAATCCTCCGGGGCTTAAGTGGTTAAAGATTGATAAACACGCATTTTCAGTGTTGACTAAATCCGGACATGAGTAAATTAACATGGCCCCCCAAAATTTCGAAATACAAAGCACACCATTTCCAATGTCGAGAAACTAACACCAATGTAGAATAGGGTGGCTTGAGAAAGCTTAAAAATAATAACATGTCCTGTAATGCTCCCCAAAACCACCTTTCAAACATGAAGGTTAAGCAAGAGTGTTTCATGACCAACCTTACAGTCACATATAGCAAAACTGCACTTGCTTTGACTCCAACTTAGATTATCCAAGATACACATCATCCTAGCACACACAATACATGTGATAATCTAATTTTATGTACTTACAGACTAGTTCAGGGGAGCCACAAACATCATCCGGCTCCACCCCTGGAGTGGGGGAGGATGGGGGAGACCCTTCATAGGGGGATGGTGTCCATTCATGGGGGGATGGTGTGGTATCTCCTAAAAACACAAAGACACAAATACAATCCTTGAACCAAAGCTATTTGATAAAGGCACACAGAAAGTATTAGGGAAACATTGAAGGTAGTAGTTACAGTGGACTGGGTAAGCAGTGGCCCCTCTTCCCCAGTCCTCCACAACAAACATCCTCAATGTCAGCTGCTACATAACCCGAATGGCAAAATATATATATTACAGCACTTATATTTCCCATGACACATTGAACACACAAACACATGTAGAATACTTACTTCCCATTTGAGGAGAGCCCAGGTCCTCGTCATTCCCCGCAAAATTGGCCTCTTCCTCCTCCTGGCCCGGATCCACAGAACTTGGCCCTGCCTGAGGCTCCTCTGTTGCTGAAGCGACATCAACCACAAAATAACAAAAAAAAAAAACAATAATTCCTCCAAGTTAGACCCCATACACAACACACCAGCACATCCACATTACTTACAGTGGGCCTGAGAAGGCTGAGGCTCCCGATCCTCATCACTGGTTTCTAACAAAAATAAAAAAAAAATCATCAAAAAAAAAAACATTATATATTATTTATGGACACAAATAGGCAGTAACCTCTCATCATGCTAGCACTATACTCAATGCCCCTACAATTCAGCACATAAAAGTGCACTTACACCAATGAGATGCATTGACCATGTTTTAAAACAGGAGGGCACCATGCAAATTAAGCGGTCGCCTAAGGCTTCGCACCTACAGGGGCCTTGCGGCCAGTGGGGGAGCACCAACATTTCAAAGGGCGCAGTCAGGGAAATCTCCCAAGTAAAAGATTGCTTTCAATCCTCGGATTTAAAATTTGCAGCAGTGTGCTGCAGTCCCTTCACTGCGTCTGCCAGGTGTCTGTTGTCCGCTGACACTTACTCCTCCTTCTCTGAGTGGGGATTGGCCGTCTGATCATGTTATCCTAAGATGTTGAGGAATCGGTAGGTGTGTACCTGCACCAGTAGGAAGTGACTGCCCGGTCAACTCACTCTGCTATCATCAGTTGTTGCTCTGGGAGGAGAGCTCCGCCCTGGACCCAGAACATACAGGTAACCAGGCCCAGACTAGATATTTTGCAGGCTGGTCATAGATTTGTGGTGTCTACTATGCAAAGGGGGTGAGTAGCCCCAGGGAAGTTGGAAGTGTCTGAAAATGGTAGGTGGAGGAGGAGGAGAAGAAGGCCCTGGGTGGCTGGGGGACAAGGAGAGGGCCCCTGGGTGTTTTCTAGAGGAGGAAAGATCCCCAATGATGCCAGAGTCAGTTGCCAGGGAAGAGAGTGGAGCTGAGCAAGTCCTGCATATCTGACCTGAAAGCCAAACATGGTGTAGATGGAGCCCTTTGCCCTACACAATGACAGCATCGGAGGTGGAAGGTGAGTGGTAGCGGGTCTTTGACATTATATAGCATATGGACTCTGTCCATTATTGGTAGTTTTGTTTGGAGTTGTCCTTTAGATGTTTAACTCTGTTGTTTTGGACCCGAGCTGTGAGGGAATGAGGTATGACAGCCCACTATGCTGAGACTTATAGTGCCCTAGAATGTTGAGGACTGAGGAATCCTTAGTCCCTAACAGAGGGCACTACAAGTCTTAGCATAGCAGGCAGTAGTTCCTCAGTCCCCTACAGAGAGCAGTACAAGTCCAAGCAGGTAGCCTTCTGCGTTGGGACTTGTTGTGCCCTTGACTGTGGTGGACTGAGGAAGGGAAGTGTAAGGGGGTCTCTGTAAGCTCAGATGTATGGGGGAGCTTTGGTGACCACATAGTTCCCTTTTACACCAGAGTCCCCAGCTTCCCCCCTCAAATAATGGTTCCCAGAACTCTCCTTACATCAGAGTCTTCACACTTCTACCCTTTTTTTTTATCTACTTACGATCCACAATTTCGAGCTGCTCAAATGGCTCGCTGTCTGGCAAGGCATATTTGAGTGTGGCAGTCCTCCTCCTCCCCTTCTTCACCAAAAGCACAAGAGGGTGCCGGCCGTCCGCTTTGGCTAGAAGCAGAAGAGAAAAAAGAAACGTAAAAAATATGAATGTACATAGTAGTATTAAAGGTTGTGAAGAGACACTTGATGGAGGTAGGAAAGGTAGGAGCAAGAGGGAGGGGAGGGGGGGGGTGTTGGTATTTGTGTTGTTGCATACCTAAACACATGTCCACCTACCCAAAAAATTGTAACCTATCTGGTCACATGTAATGTATATTTTTACTTACCGGAGATTTGCTCAACAGCCTTTAGCAGGAGCCTGGGTGATCGCCTTTTGGTATCACTCCAGGCCCGCTGCAGATCCACCACCCGAGGCCGGAACTGGAATCTCCGCCGCAGCCTCATCCGGACACGACACATCATCTTGTGCTTTTGGTGAAGATGCATATTCATTTTATCATACCCCCAGAGGAGGAGGAGCTGTGGAAAGAGCAGTGTATGTTTGAGTCCAAGTATGTCCAAAATAGTACAGTCTTCCAAAAACATGTTAGGTCGTCTTTGAGATATTGTAGAACAAAGAATTCCATTTCTGGTGATACATATACATCGATGTCCAAATCTACCTCCCCACACTGGTGATTTCCTCTACATGATATTGCCATTTTCTCAATTGGCCTTTCATTACACACCCAGGGCCGCCATCAGGGGGGGACAGCCAGTCACTGTATTTACAACCTTATTGCTGTCCATTTAGCAGGGTGAAAGTAACTTTACACACATGTAGCATAAGTATCAACTTTTGTCACCATGTTAAAAGGACAGCAGTATGGGTAGCATTACAGTGACTGTTATTAGTCCAGGCTCACTAAACTAGCCAATGCTTGGAAAAGCAAGCCATGCAGATTGCTTTTCAGGTCCCTTTTAACATGAGCTGTCTGATTGGGTGTGTCTGTTCATTATGCTGTGCTGAATTACCCAGGATTTGCAATTCCTGCAAGAGTTGCACATGGTATGTGTGAGATGCGAATTTAATGTGGCCGAATTATCCACACAATCACACATAATCCTTTTTAAAGGTCCCCAGCAGAATTTGATGGCATAGTGGTTCACTGCAGTGCCATCAGATTCCAGTTAGATCTGTAAATTAACAAAGCAATGGGATCTGGGGGTGTATTTAACTTGCAATGGACACCCCCATTCATTATCATATGGCAGTGTGAGATGGGTGTGTTGGGAATGTGATCCATTAAGACAAGTGATTATACACTCATGTGTTTCGTTTAGAGGTGATTTGTTCAAGGCAATCCTTTGAAGATATGACCATTCCAGATTTTTGTGATCACTGATTCCATCTCAGGTGAACCAATTAGCTGCTGTGTGCAGATCCAGCTTATGATGGTGAGAGTGTCAGACAAGACAAACGGTGCAGAGCTTGCAGTGTGTATGTATGTTTTTAAGGCAATAATTTTTGGCATAATTTATTTAGGGAATATAATGTTTCTAATCTTGCATATATGAAAAGGGGCAATCCATTTGTCTTTAAGTAGACAGATTCCAAAGCGTCATGGCAATCTGTCAGAGATAATTGTGTTTCATTTTGTGTAAAAGTAGAAAGCAAGCAAATCTATCTATATACAGGCATACCCCCCTTTAAGTACACAATGGGACCAGGGCATGTATGTAAAACGAAAATGTACTTAAAGTGAAGCAATCCCTTTTTTGTTTTCTCAATGCATGTAAATACACCAGCTCCCTAGGAAATTTTGTGCACCTTGACATTGCCTTGCTCCCAAACCATGTGGGATCATGTTAAGGGGATCCAGGACAATGACATGATAGATTACCTAGGCAAGCTGGCCAGCAACAAAAAGGATATGTTGCAGTCCTGGGTACCCTCTCGGTGTTCCCTAAGTTTGTTATCCCTGTCACTTATGGTTTGTGAGCAGTGTCATGCCAAGCTGAAGAAGCTTTGTCCTTACTCACGAGTGTGTGTGTATATATATATATATATATATATATATATATATATATATATATATATATAAATAAATATAAATATATATAAATATATAAATAAATATAAATATATATAAATATATATAAATAAAAATATATATATATATATAATAAAAAAAATAAAAAAAAAATATATATATATATATATATATATATATATATATACACATACAGTAGGGAACAGGTTCACATGTAGGAACTTTATATAACAGGAAGCTTCTATATCACGTCTAATAGGCAGAAAGTGCATGCGCAGATCTGCAGACCAAAAGTTAACTGCACACCCGCTAGATAAGCGACACCCCCCCAGCCACCATCCCCCCCATCTCGCACATTCACCCCCCCCTCCTTCTTACCTTACAGATAAATGCCACAATCTCGTGGGTAAATAGCGCTGGAGCCATGATCAAACAACTTTCCGAACTAACTGTACTGTTTCCGGAAACGTGTGCAACCTAAAATAGTTTCGTTTCCGGTTACATTTACAAATGTGATAACGCAGTTTTTTATATTTGCGAATTCGCCAAAAAAAAATAGTCCGCTTACACAAACATTAAGCATATCTAACAAATAGACAAAAACATACATTTGTGGCAACCAGAAAACTTTATTTAGACACATGAAGATATTTTGAAACATGCTCTTTATTACAAACACAATACACAGCTCAAACATTTCACATTACATATTTTTGGCACAGTCTCCACAGTATACCATTGAAGCCACAGAATTGAATATTTTAAAGCAAAACACACTTTGTACAACTTTTCTAGCATATACATCAACAAAGAGCACATAATCCGAAGATACATGTGCAGATTGACAGAACAATACACAATTATGTTAACAACAAAAAATACTTACAGAGAGAGAGAGTCAAGTGCGCTATGTGTCTTTGAACATAACAGACAACACAGCAAAACCCAACCTCCATAAATAACAAAGGCCCCCAAATTTTACCCATAAAGCATGTGACACACAATATATTTGACCTCTTGCTAGGCCAAATCTTTACTACACTCTGAGTGACCTATATATAATCAAGGGGAAGACACACCCAGTAATGGTTCCTCCCAGGCCAAAAATTAACTGTGTGTGTCCTGTGTGTTTGGAGCATGCTCAGTTGGCAAAAAAAAGGGAAATAGAAATGTGAATTGAGAAAATTCTCTCTTCAAGTTTGCTAGTAATTATTTAGAAGGTTTAGATACAGGAATACATACAATTATATGAGAGAGCGAGAGAAAGCGAGATATATATTTAGGGAAACAATTGAAACACACCTTTTTGTAATTGGCAGTTTAGATTGTGAAGATTGAACAGATATGTAAGCCAACAATCTGACTCATCACTCATGAACATCCCTAATCTTGGCGTGGCAATTATATCAGGCGTTCTTATGGGCATTTTTGCTGGCTTTTTCCCAGGCGTTTTGACATGCATTTTTTGGCAAGGCATTTTTATATGAAATAACGTTAAAAAGCCCCACAAACAGACCACAACACCTACATGTGAACGTAGCGCGTTTGGTGGCGTTTGGGGGGATTTGTACAGCTCAAGGATCAACTCCCAAAACAGCCAAAAAGTCCAATCCTATTCAGTTCAATGGCCCCTGTTCCCATGTGAGCATTTTGACAGCATGAGAAAAACACCCAACGCTCACAAGTGGACAGGAGCTTGTTTAACGGCAGTAAGGACTGAGAAATAGCACAATCATTAGGGAGTCTGCCTTCATGCTGTAGGTTTGTAAGCTCGAATCCAGAAGGAGCCCTCTGTATGGGCAACACTTGGAGGTCTCCAAAACTGCAAATGTTTACATCAATAATTTTGCTCATGTTTGAAAAAGGCATGTGTATCAGTAAACTTTTAATCTAAAGACATGAACAAAATACAAAAGATGCCACATAAGTGAATATGTAGCAGTATTGTGAGTGAGCTAAAGCTATATTTGTTTGTTGGGCATACTTTGCTAATTAGCCAAGTATGGGGATATATATATACCTTCAGTTAAATGGGTAGTCAAATGCTAACACTTGGCCATACCCATATGGAAGAAAATGTTGTTATATTTTAGAAAAACATTCTTTGTAAACACATAGAATATTGGCAAAATTGTGACATTTCCTTTATCTTTGTGAAATGCTAATAATCTTTATTTGAAATATGTTTTACATCTTTTTTTGTTCTATATGACTACCCATTCCCCAATGTAATATTTGGTTGGATAATTTAGATAATGTGGAGGTTTTATATAAACACTGTAGATTTCACTGTTATTATTTCAAAGTTAGCAGGAAAGGTGTATGTAACGTGATGGTGTTTACTAAGGGATCCCCTGTTAGAAGTGTGCATGTTTTTCCAATCCGCCGGTTTTTTCCATTTTCTATGGGCGAGCCAGCGGATTTTCAATCGGTATTCAAAGAAGAAATTGCCCAAAATCGCGCTAGCGGAATTTTTTGAGCCTATTTGGCGTTGCGCATGCACACATTCGCGCGTTCGCAGCTCGGGGCTGGAGGAGCTTTTTAACCTTTCTACACTTTTTCAGATATCTCTCTTTCTAAGTCATTTTTTGACATTTTTTAAAAGCCAGTCATCTCCAAATTGTTTTCCACACCTTCCACAGTGATTTGGGATTTTTGGGGGTACAGGGGAAAATTTGGCAAAACTTTAGTCGAGCTTTTAGCTGGCGTGTTTTTAAGTCGCGCTCTGACCTTGTTGCATCTTAATGAATCTCACACTATTTTCCGGCCGCCGTTCTCTGAATACCAATTCTGACGTACGAATTCGCCGGTTCGCAAAAAACCCGCCAAAACGCCAATTCGCTGTACTATGAATTAGGCCCATAGTGTGGTGTGTTTCTTCCAAACAACTCAACTTTTGTTTCATCCGTCCACAGAATATTTTGCCAGTACTGCTGTGGAACATCCAGGGGCTCTTGTACAAACTGTAAACGTGCAGCAATGTTTTGTTTGGACAGCAGTGGTTTCCTCTGTGGTATCCTCCCATGAAATCCATTCTTGTTTAGTGTTTTACGTATTGTAGATTCGCTAACAGGGATGTTAGCATTTAGTCTAGGGGTTCACATACTTTTTCCACCTGCACTGTGAATGTTTACATGGTGTGTTCAATAAAAACATGGAAACATTTCATTCTTTGTGTGTTATTAGTTTAAGCAGACTGTGAGTGTCTATTGTTGTGACTTAGATGATGATCAGATCACATTTTATGACCAATTTGTGCAGAAATCCATATAATTCCAAAGGGTTCACGTACTTTTTCTTGCAGCTGTATAAGACCCCAGCATGGGCGTAGCTTGGTGCGCAATGGGAATGGCAGCACATTAGAGGAGCCCCTGAGATCTCTCAGCTCTCAGCTCATTACCCTGCGATCTGAACCCCAGAAATGGGCAGACTAACCCACGCAACACCCCACGCAAGATCCCGCCGCAACTCAGCTAGCTCGACACAAAAGATCTCGGATCTTTTAAAAAATCAACTCAGCACTCGAGGAAACACGGCATGAGGTAAGATGGCGCTGGTCCGCCACAAGGAGGTCGTCAGTGAGGAGTCACTGTCCGCTTCAGAAGATACAGGTAGAGACACTCGCACATCCGATCCACTTACCTACACTGACATGTCAGGGTTTACGATGAATATTAAAGTGATCTTCTCTGCAGCCATAACTGACCTCAAAACCAACCTGTTGGTCCTTACAGAGAAGCTGGCTTCAGTGAAAACGGTGGGTAAGCGCAGGGAAAAAGCCATATCTAGGCTGGAGAGAGTTACTGTCTCACGCTCGCATCATTTTATTGAAATGGACCGCCACTTAGAGGATTTGGATAACAGAGGTAGGAGGAATAACATCAGAGTAAGGGAAATTCCTGAATCTGTGGAAATAGACCAAATTATACCAGCTCTACAAAGAGTTTTCAACAGCCTCCTAGAAAGGCCTGAGGATTTGCACATAGACTTTGTGCGTGCACATAGAGCTTTGTGGACTAGGGGCCCTGACACAGAACCCCCTCGAGACATCATATGTTACCTTCAAAGCTTCCCACTGAAGGAAGAAATAATGCTTAAAGCAAGAAGCAATGATCAACTTATTTTTAATGGTGCAAAGTTGCAAACATCATGCTTTTCTATGAGCTATTGTAGATCACTCTGAAAAACAGGAGAGCACTGCACCCTCTGCTGGATAAATTAAGGGGAAAAGATCTGAGATATTCCTGGAGATTTCCTTCTGCCTTGATGGTTAACCACAACGGAAAGCAACGCCTTCTACGCACACCAGCTGACCTGCCTGACTTTTGTGTTGCACTACAATACCACTGGTTAATTTAACCGATTTGTACTATGAATTTCTCCTTTCAGCTCTGGAGAGAAGTCCCCCTCAATCTCCTCTTGCCACCCCGGAGAAAAAACACATGAAGAAAATGAAGCATTCCAGAATGGATGGTTCCAGTACAGGAACCCCTAGACCTAGGCACTACTCCTTTAGGAACCAAGAGGATGGCTGACTGTCAATCATAGGCCTTTTGGAGATAATACCCTATATATAACTCGGACCTTCTCCTTTTTCCCCCTCCATTTTAGGAACTGACTATCTTCATTTTGGTTCATTGGAACCGTCCCTTTTTTCAAGCAATTTGGACCCTGTTACCTTTTATTCCATCAGTAACACTTAGTCTTTCCATTTTTCACTATCCGCTTCCATTTTTGCAGTTACCTTACACCTAAGAAGCCTTTAGACACATTTATTCTGGTTGACACCGCCCATACCCCTACCAGAGTCACCCAGGTGGACACTTATAGTGCAACTGGGTCACTGCTTACAAGCCTTGTAATAGCTTGATGTCTATTTGAGGCATTTAACTGCTTCTTCTCATCTTCCTTCCTTCTACTTTCCCCCTTTCCTATTTTTCTTATCTCATCTCTAGTTCTAGAATACTTCTTCTCAGGGAAAGTTTATTCCTTTAAAAGAACACATAAATACTAACGGCTTGTTGTAGATTTCCTTTCAGGGTTGATCCATCTAGCAAACGCTCTGTGCTTCTCCAATGGCGTACTCTTCACTGGGAAGATGCTCTATGGTAATCTCGCATAATGTGAAGGGCCTGAATACCCCCAAAAAAGATCCACTTTTCTGGGGGAACTTAAAATAGGTAGGCCGCATTTTGCTTTCTTACAAGAGACACACTTCAAAATGGACCAGGCCCCCAGGTTAACCGATTGCTTTTTTAACAGGGCTTATCATGCAACCAATGCTTCCTCGAAGTCCAAGGGCGTAACTATCTTAGTGAGCAGGGAGGCCACCTTTTAACAGACTGACTAATTGATCAAGAAGGGAGATATATGTTCCTTAAGAGTGCTTATAATGGAACCCCATCACCTTAGCAAATGTATACTTACCTAACACTTCCCACTTGACATTTTGTAAACGTATGATAAAGGATTTGGAAGGCTTTGCACCTGGATCTGTAATACTGGGTGGGGATTTTAATATTCCTCTAGACCCCTTTGTGGACATGTCCTCAGGAAAAACATGTATCACTTACAAAATACTGTCAGGTTTACCTGATCCGAGGTGCTGAGAGGGCTCCCCTTGCGGCTCAGTGCGGCACACCCCTGGAGATGGTACAAAGGGTGTGGCGCCCCAAGTGGCACGGGTTACCAGCTGCAGGCAGGTAGGTAGAACCAGGAGTAATCCGAGAGTGAACTGGAACAGGCTGGAATCACAGCAGGGTATGAGTCTACAAAAAGGCTCTGAAGCAGCCGGGCTACCTTGTGCCAAGGAATAGTCTCTAGTAGCAGAAACCATGGTACAAGCCGAGGTCATGCACAGGAGACAACCAGAATAGCCGAGGTCTTGAAGCAAGCCGGGGACATACATGGTAGGTAAGGGAAGCAAGGTCAGTGGGAGAAGCCAAGGGTCAAACCAGGAGCAGGAGATCAAACGGAATCAGGAACAAGCCAAGTCACAACAGGAAATCTTAACACAGGAAGCTGAGAGATAATCCAGCAATGAGTCTGATCCTATGGCCACCTTTTATAGGCCATTTCCCTGACAGGTCAGCAGAGGGCTGTGTCAGTTGAGTCAGGAGAGTCCATTTCTATTACTGGCAATGTTGGCAGTTCTCCTATGGCCATTTCCCTGACAGGCCAGCAGAGGGCTGTGTCAGTTGAGTCAGGAGTGTCCATTTCTATTACTGGCAATGTTGGCAGTTCTCCTATGGCCATTTCTCTGACAGGTCAGTAGAGGGCTGTGTCAGGTGAGTCAGGAGCGTCCATTTCTATTACTGGCAAAGATGCCAGTTCTCCTATGGCCATTTCCCTCAAATACTCAAGTCCATCAACAAATTATTACACTCCCAACAATTGATAGACTTGTGATTCTTGAATCCAGAGGGGAAAGATTATACTTTCTACTCTACTCCACATGATAAATACTCACATATTAATTATCTCTTTATGCTCCTAAGAGACCTGCTTAAACTTTCTGATGCACACATAGGATTCCAAACTCTGTCAGACCACGCTCCTATATCAATTACAATCAACTTTGCCCCCACGACGCATAAATCCCCCAATTGGAGATTGAATTCGGCCCTACTGACTGACCCCCTTCTGCTACCTAACATTTCTAAAACACTGACACAGTTCTTCGAACATAACGTGACCCTAGATATGGATCCTCTAATGATTTGGGAAGCCCATAAGTGCTACATCAAAGGGGAACTGATCAAACTGGGAGCTTGGGGCAAAAAAGCAAAGGAAATAGAAACTACGAGACTAATTAACAAAATTAGAAGCGCTCCCTAACCTTACAGTCGGCACAGGAACTGCTTGGCACTAGGAAATCCCTGCGACAATTGTTGGACTCTAAAGCTAAATAATTCTTGTTTTTCAAGAAGAAAATCTACTATGAATTGGGGGATAAGACAGGTTGATTCTTAGCCAGAGCGTTCAGGAAGCAAATAATATTCACAACATAGCAGGCATCAAAAACAAAAACGGGAAAATAGACGAGACAGCACAAGCCAAAGAGTATGCTGGGGAACAGAATGCAAATCATCCATGACTACCTTACTACTAGTAATATCCCAATCCTCAACAAAACAGACGTTGCATCTCTGGACAAACCTATGGAAAAACAATAAATCCATGACGCTATTGCAGACTTAAAAACAGGCAAAAGTCAAGGACCGGACAGGTTCACATCGATTTACTACAAGACTTTTGTAGCTACTTTAACCGACGCCCTACAAAAAGCTTTCAACTCACTGTCATTGCCAAAAGAAGTACCACCTGACTTTCTTATGGCTCACATCACGATTATCCCCAAACCGAATAAGGACCCCATGGAATGTACCAGCTATCGACCTATTTCACTTTTAAATTTAGATGTGAAGCTGCTAACAAAAATATTAGTTACCAGTCTTAAATCAGTACTCCCCAAATTAATAGGTCTTGAACATGCTGGTTTCATGCCGCGTAGGGAGGCAAGGGATAATGTCACTAAGTTCCTTAATTTGATACATGCAGTCTCTGTGGGGAATTTCGAGGGTCTTCTCCTGTCCACAGACACGGAGAAAGCCTTTGACCTCATGGCGTGGGACTTTATGTATGATGGAAACGTGTAAATATGTGGGGTTGGGACAACATATGCAAATCCTTCAGCCAAACTTAAAATCAACAGATTCCTATCAGAGAAGGTGGTTGTCTCTAACAGTACTAAACAAGGATGCCCACTCTCACCTCTACTTTTCACACTATCCCTAGAGCCTTTCATCAGAACAGTCAATGCTAATCCTGACATATCCAGATTTAATGTTTCAGAGAGAGAAGTCAAGATCGCTGCTTACGCAGATGATTTGCTATTCTTTCTGACCAACTCACACACCTCAATTCCCAACCTATTGCAATAATTTTTCATCTATGGATATATTTCGAACCTCAAAATAAATTACTCAAAATCAGAGACCATGAACATCAACCTACCCCCACATGAACTGGACAGGGTCAAAGCAAATTGCTCATTTAAGTGGGACACCTCTGCTCTTCAATATCTAGGGATAAGGTTAACACCAAACTTGAGATCGACATTCAAACAAAATGTCCCACCATTTACTTAAAAGTATTGAAAATATCTGAGGAACTGGCACCTCAAGCACGTTTCCTGGTTCGGTCGAGCTGCCATTATTAAAATGACGGTTCTACCAAAGGTCTTAATTCTTCTTCGTACCCTGCCAATTAAGATACCACAACGTTTCTTCAGGGCCCTCCGATCCATCCAACTTAAGACTTGATCCCCGTGGATCACCTTTAACCACTTAAGCCCTGGAAGATTTTACCCCCTTCCTGACCAGGGGGTATTTTACTAGACCCCCGGTATAAGCAGAAAGTGTCTGATATGTTACCGAATTACCAGCAGTCGCAAAGGATGCAGCAGTTACAAAACAAGTTAAAAAGTATGCTTTACACAGCGTATAAGGTTGATGTCACAGCACAACGGAAATCCAACAGGGGAAGAGGTGAAAGTAATCCTCCTCCTACCACAACCACGCCGGCAAGGACAGGACGCTTTACAGACGTCTTGTTGATGGAGGACATGCGGAGCTTTTTTAGTCCTACGCATCGCCACAGCCCTTCGGGGTCCATCCTCAGAGAACGACTCGACCGACAGGTAGCAGACTACCTTGCCTTAACTGCAGATATCGACACTCTGAGGAGCGATGAACCCCTTGACTACTGGGTGTGCAGGCTTGACCTGTGGCCTGAGCTATCCCAATTTGCCATTGAACTTCTGGCTTGCCCCGCTTCAAGTGTCTTGTCAGAAAGGACCTTCAGCACAGCAGGAGGTATTGTCACTGAGAAGAGAAGTCGCCTAGGTCAAAAAAGTCTAGATTACCTCACCTTTATTAAGATGAATGAGGCATGGATCCCGAAGGGACTGACAGTGGGGGATGCATTTGACTAAAAAAGGCCTGATGAGATGCCTTGGGCTAAAAATGGTCCACACGCTGATGTATTTAATCTCTGCATGCCAGATGACTTACGTGACTTCTCCGCCACCAACTACAGTTCAAGCCGCAATGTTTTAGTGCACTTTCTGCCTTGAAAACCTCAATTTTTCCAGCCACTGCTACAGCAGCGGCTGCAACAATACCTCCTTTTTCAGGCATGTGTACATGCCTAATTTTTCTGGCCTCTGGTGCTACACTGTGGCTGCAAAAAAACAAAAAACAAAAAAAAGGCACATACATGTGTCAATTCCCCTTCGTGATCATTACCTTGTTGTGGTGAAGGGGCTTGCGTATCACAATGAAGCGATCACCTCTAGGAGTGTGTTGGCACACCCCAGATGATAAGGTCATTGCTTTATTGTGAACAGACCAAAAGCGATCCGCGGGATAATTTTTCATAGAAAAAAACATTAATTTTCTTTAATTTAAAAAAAGAGGACAGCCTCTGCGGAGTTGGGTATTTTTTGGCCGCGTTACTGAATGCTCATGCACAATGGCTGTAGGCTCATGCGTCCTTTTGCAGAGGTGACAAACCTGGTCAGTCAAACCCAAGGCAACATCATCGACCTCATCCCATATGCGTTTTTTCTGGAGCGTGCCCTGCGAAGAGTGCTGGATCATGCCGTAGTGTCACCAGAAGCAGCCTTGTCGTTGTCGTTTGCTGGACCTGTGGCAACGCAGAGAGAGTCTGAAGAAGAGAAGTCAGAGGAGGAAGGTGGCTTTGAGGAGGTGGAAGACCAACCACAGCAGGCGTCCTCCTAGGCGGGCTTGTTGTCACCTTTCGGGGACCCTTGGTGTTGTACTTGGCTGGGTGGAGGAAGAGACCTTCAATGACGTCAGTGAGGACAAGGAATGGGACATGGCTAGCTTGGTATCCAACCTTGTGCAAATGGGCTGACTGACTGACTGACTGACTGTTAAACGGGGAGTTTGGTCTGTCAGAGTTTGGTCTGTAACTGTGAAGCGGGCGTAACCCTTACACTACCTGATTGATACAACATCATACCTGATCGTATACACACACTGGATGTTTTAAAGCACGTTATTCCAAACAATTTAGGAATGTTAGGTGATTTATGCCCTTTATGGATTAAAACCCGACTCTGCGTCAACTACCTAATTTTCCGTGGGAGTTTTGCCATGGATCCCCCTCCGGCATGCCACAGTCCAGGTGTTAGTCCCCTTGAAACAACTTTTCCATCACTATTGTGGCCAGAAAGAGTCCCTGTGGGTTTTAAAATTCGCCTGCCTATTGAAGTCTATGGCGGTTCGCCCGGTTCGCCGGTTCGCG
This sequence comes from Pelophylax lessonae, assembly GCF_965119305.1. Lineage (NCBI taxonomy): Eukaryota > Metazoa > Chordata > Amphibia > Anura > Ranidae > Pelophylax > Pelophylax lessonae. The sequence goes on along the minus strand of NC_138777.1, from coordinate 103,276,396 downwards.
AACATATAAGTGTGTGTGTATACATACCCCTATACAGAATTTCACATGTTTTGCCTGCCTCCAAAGACCCCCAAAAAATGCCCAAAAAAAAACGCCTGCTGCAAAAACACACCTGGGCGTTTTTGTAGCTGGCGTTTTTTTGGGCATTTTTTAGGCGTCTTTGGAGGCAGGCATAACATCAGAACTTCTGTATAGGGGTATATATACTCACACACACTTATATGTATTTATACACATACACACATATAGGTGTGATAGGAGCGGAGACATATGCCTGTTAATTATTTCATTAGCGCAAGCATAGGTTTCTGCTACTTTCACACCTATTTATGTGTATGTGTATATATACATACATGTGTGTGTGTGTATATATACCCCTACACAGAAGTTCTGATGTTATGCCTGCCTCCAAAGATGCCCAAAAAATGCCCAAAAAAACGCCTGCGCCAAAAAAAAACACCCAGGTGTGTTGTTGCAGGCGGGTTTTTTTTGGGCATTTTTTGGGGGTCTTTGGAGGCAGGCATAACATCTGAACTTCTGTATAGGGGTATATATACACACACACTTATATGTATTTGTACACATATATAGGTGTTATAGCAGAGAAGCCATATGCCTGTTAATTATTTCATTAGCGCAAGCATAGGTTTCTGCTACTTTTGCACCTATATATGTGTACCTATATATGTGTATATAAGCCCGCCACCAACTTGTGTATACTGTGAATGCCTACTGTACCTCTAGCCATCATATACTACGTTCTTTGCTGTCAGTTCAACCCATGTGAGCTCATGTTTGCGGCCTAAACAGCCCGCCATCAACTTGTGTATACAGTGATTGTCTCCTGTACCACTAGCAATCATATACTACGTTCTTTAATGTCAGTTCAACCCATGTGAGCTCATGTTTGCGGCCTAAACAGGGCCGCCACCAACTTGTGTATACTGTGAACGCCTACTGTACCTCTAGCCATCATATACTACATTCTTTGCTGTCAATTCAACCCATATGAGCTCATTTTTGTGGCCTATAGTGGCCACCACCTACTTGTGTATACTGTGAATGCCTACTGTACCTCTAGCCATCATATACTACGTTCTTTACTGTCAGTTCAACCCATGTGAGCTCATGTTTGCGACCTAAACAGCCCGCCACCAACTTGTGTATACAGTGAACACCTACTGTACCTCTAGCAATCATATACTACGTTCTTTGCTGTCTGTTCAACCCATGTGAGCTCATGTTTGCGGCCTAAACAGCCCGCCACCAACTTGTGTATACTGTGAACACCTACTGTACCTCTAGCCATCATATACTATGTTCTTTACTGTCAGTTCAACCCATGTGAGCTCATGTTTGCGGCCTAAACAGCCCGCCACCAACTTGTGTATACAGTGAACGCCTACTGTACCTCTAGCAATCATATACTACGTTCTTTGCTGTCAGTTCAACCCATGTGAGCTCATTTTTGCGGCCTAAACAGCCCGCCACCTACTTGTGTATACTGTGAATGCCTACTGTACCTCTAGCAATCATATACTACGTTCTTTGCTGTCAGTTCAACCCATTTGAGCTCATTTTTGTGGCCTAAACAGCTCGCCACCTACTTGTGTATTCTGTGAACGCCTACTGTACCTCTAGCCATCATATACTACGTTCTTTACTGTCAGTTCAAACCATGTGAGCTCATGTTTGCGGCCTAAACAGCCTGCCACCAACTTTTGTATACAGTGAACGCCTACTGTACCTCTAGCAATCATATACTATGTTCTTTGCTGTCAGTTCAACCCATGTGAGCTCATTTTTGCGGCCTAAACAGCCCGCCACCTACTTGTGTATACTGTGAATGCCTACTGTACCTCTAGCAATCATATACTACGTTCTTTGCTGTCAGTTCAACCCATGTGAGCTCATTTTTGCGGCCTAAACAGCCCGCCACCTACTTGTGTATACTGTGAACGCCTACTGTACCTCTAGCCATCATATACTACGTTCTTTGCTGTCAGTTCAAACCATGTGAGCTAATTTTTGGAGCCTATCTGAGTATACTTTTACAAGTGTATTTGTGACCTGCAACAATATTGCTTCTTTTGCTGAGTGAAGTCTGATACACACAGTGCCAAACTCACTGGCCAATTTTTTGAACAACTGGTGTGATAAATCAGTGGCCCCCCAATACCACATATTGACATGGGGTGTCATCTGAGTATACTTTCACAAGTGTATTTGTGTCCTGCAACAATATTGCCTCGTTTGCTGAGTGAAGTCTGATACACACAGTGCCAAACTCACTGGCCAATTTTTTTGAACAACTGGTGTGATAAACCAGTGGCCCCCAATACCACATATTGAAGTGGGGTGTTATCAGAGTATACTTTCATAAGTGTATTTGTGTCCTGCAACAATATTGCCTCTTTTGCTGAGTGAAGTCTGCTACACACAGTGCCAATGCCAAACTCACTGGCCAATTTTTTGAACAACTGGTGTGATAAACCAGTGCCCCCCCCATACCACATATTGAATTGGGGTGTTATCTGAGTATACTTTTACAAGTGTATTTGTGACCTGCAACAATATTGCTTCTTTTGCTGAGTGAAGTCTGATACACACAGTGCCAAACTCACTGGCCAATTTTTTGAACAACTGGTGTGATAAATCAGTGGCCCCCCAATACCACATATTGACATGGGGTGTCATCTGAGTATACTTTCACAAGTGTATTTGTGTCCTGCAACAATATTGCCTCGTTTGCTGAGTGAAGTCTGATACACACAGTGCCAAACTCACTGGCCAATTTTTTTGAACAACTGGTGTGATAAACCAGTGGCCCCCAATACCACATATTGAAGTGGGGTGTTATCAGAGTATACTTTCATAAGTGTATTTGTGTCCTGCAACAATATTGCCTCTTTTGCTGAGTGAAGTCTGCTACACACAGTGCCAATGCCAAACTCACTGGCCAATTTTTTGAACAACTGGTGTGATAAACCAGTGCCCCCCCCATACCACATATTGAATTGGGGTGTTATCTGAGTATACTTTTACAAGTGTAATTGTGTCATGCAACAATATTGCTTCTTTTGCTGTGTTAACTCTGATACAAACAGTGCCAAACTCACTTGCCAATTATTTGAACAACTGGTGTGATAGACCAGTGGCCCCCCAATAGCACATATTGAAGCGGGGTGTTATTTAACAGTATACTTTTCTAAGATTGTATTTTAGTCCTGCAAAAATTTGGCCTCTTTTGCTGTGTTAACTGTGCTACACACTTTGACAACAGATACTGGCAAACTATTTGTAGAACCGGTGTGATAAACCTGTGGCCCCCCAATACCACAAATTGAAGCGGGGTGTTATCTACACAGACACATGGTCTAGCAAACACAGGCAGGGAAGGTATATCACTTTTACTGCCCACTGGGTGAACCTTCTGACGGCCATTAAGCATGCAACCCATGGCACCCGTGTAGATTTAGTTGTACTGCCACGGATTGCAAGCAGGCCTGCCTCTTCTTCTCCTCCTCCTCCATCCTCCCTCTCCTCCTCAGCTGACTCCTCCTCTTCCACTGCTACTATCTCTTTTCCTGCGCCGCCCAAGATCCCCAGAACCTATTCCACATGCCAGGTGAGACGTTGCCATGCTGTGCTGTGTCTGTTGTGCCTGGAAGCCAAGAGCCACACTGGTCCTGCACTCCTTTCAGCTTTGCATTCACAGGCAGATCAGTGGCTGACACCGCTGAATTTGTCAGTTGGTAACGTGGTGTGCGACAACGGTGCCAATCTGCTGAGTGCGCTGAAACAGGGCAAAATAACACACGGCCATGCATGGCACACGTCCTGAACTTGGTGGTGCAGCGATTCGTTGCCAAATACCCTGGGGTCCAGGACGTATTGCGGCAGGCCAGGAAAATCTCGGGCCATTTCCGAAGATCTTACACAGCCATGGCTCGCCTTGCTGAGATTCAGCGGCGACATAACCTGCCCCTCAGATGTCTTATTTGTGACTGCCCGACACGATGGAACTCAACGCTGCATATGCTCGATAGGCTGCTCCAGCAGAAACGTGCAGTTAATGACTACCTGTTCGAACTCAGCGGCAGGACAGGTTCTGGCCTGGGAGCTTGGGTTTTTTTCACCTCGCCAGTGGCTGCTTATGCGGGACGCATGCAGACTTCTGCGGCCATTCGATGAGATCACCAAACTGGTCAGTCACGGCCAGGGCACCATAAGTGACATCATACCTTACGCCTTCTTTCTGAAGCGTGCATTGCGTCGTGTCATTGATCAAGCCGTCAAGGAGCAGGAGCAGGAAGATCAGGAAGTCGCAATGTTGAATGAATTCCCATGGGGTGCTACTCCATCTGAGACAAATCAACAGCAGGAGTCTGAGTAGGAGTCAGAGGAGGAGGATGGTGCTGGGGGGGATGAGGAGGAGCAAGAAGAGCATGCTTTAAACCTTTCTGGGATCCCTGGTGTTATCTGTGGATGGGGGGAGGAGAACGAGGACGACATTATCCTGGATGATGAGCTGGAAGCAGGCCACTATACCGCTTCCAGTTTAGTGGGAATGGGGGTCTACATGCTGCAGTGTTTTAAGGTGGACCCCGGTATAAAACGCATAAAGGCCAAGGACCATGTACTGGGTGGCAACGTACTTAGACCCCCGGTACAAACACAAAATGGTGGCAATGTTACCACAATCACAGAGGGCGGTCAGAATGCAGCACTTCCAGGCCTTGCTGCGGGAAATGCTGCATTCTGCTTTTCCGTGCGCTGGCAGAGGAATTTCCAGTCACAGAGAGACAGTTGCGGGTAGCAATCCAACAGCGCCTGCAAGAAGAGGGCGGTTGGAAGATTACTTGGTCACTTCAGATATGAGATCCTTCTTTCAGCCGAACCATCGACAGCTGTACTCCCGATCCAGCATGAGGGAATGCCTAGACCAACAGGTGTCGGGTTAACGGCCGATGTGGACGCTCTGAGGAGTGATGAACCCCTGGAATACTGGGTGGGCAGGCTTGACCTCTGGCCAGAACTTGCACAATTTTCAATGGAAATGTTGACTTGCCCCCCATCCAGTGTCCTGTCCAAAAGGACGTTCAGTGCAGCAGGGGGGATCGTGACCGATAAGCGCACTCGCCTAGCTCATGACAGTGTAGACTACCTCACATTTATAAAAATAAATGAGGCATGTATCTCTGAGGAATTCAACACATGTGACCAGTAGACCAGGTTTCATCGAAATTCCTCCACCCACAACAATTCCTGGTCCTTGGCTTCGCTACATACAGCGGCATAAAAGGCATTTCATGTCCATTGAATGGCAAATTTTTGGGGCCTTTCAGGGCCGACAATTATTTTTTCTGTGAATGCCTAATGTACCTCCAGCCACCAAATACTAAGTTCTTTGCTGTCAGTTCAAACCATGTGAGCTAATTTTTGGAGCCTATACAGGCCGACACTTACGGTTCTGTGTACTGTGAATGCCTACCATACCTCTAGCCATTAAAAACTAAGTTTTTTGCTGTCAGTTCAAACCATGTGAGCTAATTTTTGCAGCCTATAAAGGCCGTCACTTACTTCTGTATACTGTGTGAATGCCTAATGTACCTTCAGCCGCAGAATACTACGTACTTAGCTGTCAGGTAAACCCATGTGGGCTAATATTTGGGGCCTGGAATGGGCGACACTTACTTCTGTATCCCGTGAATGCCTAATGTACCTTCAGCCACAGAATACTACATTCTTAGCTGTCAGGTAAACCCATTTGGGCTATTTTTTGGTGCCTTTTATGGCCGACACTTACTTCTGTTACCTGTGAATGCCTAATGTACCTTCAGCCACAGAATACTACGTTCTTAGCTGTCAGGTAAACGCATGTGGGTTAATTTTTGGGGCCTGGAATGGCCGACACTTACTTCTTTATCCTGTGAATGCCTAATTTTTCAGACTGGAAATTAAAAAAAATGGGTCTGTAAAGGTTCCGCCAAATTGTGGAATGGATGCGGACCCATTTTACAGATGTGTGAATTGACCCTATATGTATTAGACAATGTATTTACCGGCTGCTGTCAGTTCTGGCTGATTTATGAAAAAAAATATATATTTTTTGCTGTAAAAAAAAATAAAAAATTTAGGGCAACTTTTTCAATTGCAATACTTCTGTTATGACATTGTCCATGTTCTGGGACTATTTGTGCACAGCTAGTATGTCTTTTGTGGCTGAAAAAAATTACCTAAAGGTTTTTAAAGTTCGCCTCCCATTAAAGTCAATAGGGCCCGCCGCAAATTCGCGGTTCGCTGACTTTTGAGCAAATTTGGCGTTTGCAAACTGCCCCGGCCGATGTTCATCCATCACTATTCATCAACCTGAGCCTGCCTTGGATATGTTGTGATTAGACTTTCTACCCTTTTCTTCCTTCATTCTCTCAGCTGACTTTACTTTTCCTTTTCTTGTTTTGCACTAGGGAAACACATTTATGAAGGCACTAGTAATTTTTCCAGTTACAATTTCTACATGTCTAATAATCGGTTGCCTACTGGTTTGGTTAGGTACACTAAGTGTAAAGATATATTACTGGTTATGTGGTAATTCAACTGTGACCACAAGTTTGTTCATTTAATCTTTGGACCATTCTGACTGTTTTCACTAATACGGAAATTTTTATTGGATTTTCTATGTGGCTCTTTATCTATGTTAACAATTCATATGATTTAATAACACCTTAATAAAAAGTGTTGATGTGTAGAAGTAGAAGTGTAGAGCTGACAAGGAGATCTTTTCCATCTCCCTGTCTGCACACAGAAGGGTTGATTTACTAAGGACAATTGGACAAATAGACTGTGCAATTTGTGCTCTGAAGTGCAGTTGCCCTCTGCAAGATCAGTTGCTCCAGAGCTTAATAAATGAGCAAAAACTCTATTGCCTTCCATCATCCAATCGTGTGCAAGCAAAAATGCTGTTTTTTGTAATTTCCCTTGCACATGATTGGGTATTCTTTGCAAAATGAAGATTTACCTTGTTTACTAACCTCTGGAGCAACTGCATTTGCAAAGTGCACAGTCTATTTGCCTTTAGTAAATCAAGCCTGGAGTGATAATGCCCAGGCACACCTGGTACAGCCTGTGTGCACTCCTTTGTTCTTCATGAATTTTCATGTGGTTCCCAGAGAACGCTCTCACAGAGACTGCCCGAGAGAACGCTTCCACATAGATGGCCCCAGAGAACACTCTCACAGAGACTGCCCCAGAGAATGCTTCCACATAGACGGCCCCATAGAACTCTTTCACAGAGACAGCCCCAGAGAACGCTCCCACAGAGAGAGCCCCAGAGAACGCTCCCACAGAGACAGCCCCAGAGAATGCCTCAACATAGACAGCGCCAGAGAGCTCTTTCACAGAGTCTGCACCTGAGAACGCTCTCACAGAGACTGCCCCAGAGAATGCTCCCACAGAGACTGACCAAGAGAATGCTCTCACAGATACTACCCCCAGAGAATGCTCCCACAGAGATTGACCAAGAGAATGCTCTCACAGATACTACCCCCAGAGAATGCTCCCACAGAGACTGACCAAGGGAATGCTCTCACAGATACTACCCCCAGATAATTCTCCCACAGAGACTGACCAAGAGAATGCTCTCACAGATACTACTCCCATAGAATGCTCCCACAGAGACAGCCCTGGGAAATGCTCCCCCAGAGAATGCTACCATAGTGACTGCCCCAGAGAATGCGGAGACAGCCTCACAGAATCCTTTCATGAGACAGCCAAATTGCATTTTAGGTGCAGTCTCACTAAAAGGGAGAATTTTAAAGTTTCCTTGAGTGGCACATTAAAATCGTGCTGCGTTGGTAACAGGGTCAAAGAGTTTATTATAAAATTCAAGTCTTACATAGCCCATGAGTAAGCTGTAGGCAGAAGTGACTGTAATATAATAAAAAAACACAATTGAAAACTATGAAATGAGGAATTGTCCTTTCAGCAGGGGGTACTCTGGAGATGTTTGGCCTGGAACAAGGAATATGGGGAATGTCAAAACATCAGGCCTGTGAGGACATTTGGCTGGAGTCCAGCATGCTGTGCCACATTCTCCTGGTGGAGAGGAGTTCTGGGCACCAAGGACAGTGCCAGCCTGAGCCACAAAAATCCCAGCAATTATGTGCAGATTGGGAAGGGGGAGAAGCCTAACTCAAAGGTGAGCCCAATTACTATGTAGATAATAAAGAAGCTGCCTCACTGTGTCTGGCCCTGCCCCTTCTCCCCAGGAAAGCTTGCCTTTCCCAGGACCATTATGCCCAATTACCATGGCACTGCCCGCCTGAGACATCAGTGTTTCATCTTTAGAACCCCTTATAAAAGCCCTTATAAGCTTTCTCTTATAGAGGTATTAATCTCAAAACAAAATGTAATATATTGCAGTTTACCAATGCTTGGATATGGCGGTGGCATTCATTTTCTTTTCTTTAGGTTTTTGTTCCCCTGGTTTTAATTCCAGTCTTAGGGTGTGTTCATTCTGGATGAAGTAGTAATGCAGATACCTTTGGATAGCATCATTGTCAGTCTGGGAGATGGTAGTGTTAAACTACCATATTTACTGTAAATGAATTTAGCTATAGTTCAGGTATGATTTGTTAGTTCACACTTTATAAGCAGTTACAACAAATTTCCCTTTTGGTATAAGGGCGAAAGTCAGACTAGAAAGGACAGGTGCCAGAGCGCTATACCTCTCCAGCAGCTGTCTGCTCCCGACTGGGGTAGGAGGCAGTGTGGTGTGTGGCCCAGTGCATCACACGCAGATGCCTTTTTTGTGGGGTTTTGTACAAACTTTAAGTGTACAAAAGTACACTTTATTCACATCGCTGTACAGCATCATAATGCGCTGTGCTACTGTACAGTGCCATGTGATCCACTATCAAGGGAAGAGTCATGGAAGGCAGCAATCAGAAGAGTAATCAGTATCTGGGCAGGGTCAATGTAGAGGGGGTGGCTATGCCAGTGTAAACACTTTATCTAGACTATAAAGAATACACAAAAGAGATGGTAGGCATACCCAAAAAGTGTAGTCTGACAGTTTGTTCACTGTAGAATAGGACATCATAGGACAGATCAGACCTAGGATTTGGATCTGTGAACCCCACTGGAAGACTCTGGGAGAAAATGGTCTCTCTTGAGAGCACGTGACATGGAATGCTAAAGTCCAGCAGGTATTCACCAGACCTCCAGATGGTGGAGATGGTCTTCGCAGTGTGCCTACCCCAAGACATGACCCACAAATTCACCTTACTCAAGACCAGGGACTCAGAGAAAGAAGGTACCAAGAGGTCAGTCTGGAGCAGGAAGGTACAGTACACTACAGTGACTGCCCAGAGGACTGGTTTTAGACACAGTAGGAAAGGTAGAGGTATTGGATCAGGTCCAGCAGTGGACTCAGATAACCAGTAATTAAGCCAAGGGTCAAGACAAGTAAGAGCCCAGGACTGAATTCAGGATCGAGGCAGGCAGCAGATTTACTGTAGATAGTCAGCAAACAAAACCAAAGGTCAGGGCAGGTAGCAGACTTTAATAGCCAGTAAACAAAGCTAAGGTCAGTGGACTCAGATAAGCCAGAAAACAAGGCTTGAGGTTGGTACATGGGGATCAAAGAGGAAAACAGGCGGGATAGCAGGCAGATGCAGTGCTCAGAAGCTATCTCGCAAAAGTGCTGCTTCAGCAGCTAGCTAAGAACTGCACTCAGCTTAAATAGTTTAAATAGAAAAGGAACAATATAGAAGCCTTTCTGATTCTCTGAAGCCCAAGAGAAGGGGTAGAGTATCGCTCTGATTCACTGTAGCCTGACTTGAGCGACAGTTATCCAGGCTGGGCAAGAACTAGTTGTGCAGCTGATTATATTACTCATCAGGTGGAACTGATTGAAGCACTCAGTCCTGTGCAGGAACAGCGTAAGAACAGAGCATATATGGAACTAAAAATCCCAGAACAGCTTTGCATATTTGAGCTGTGGAATTACAATTAACCACTTGACTAGGCTTTTTCTGGCACTTTTTGTTTACAAGTTTAACACCTTGCCGACTGCCTAACGCCGATTTACGTCGGCAGTCAGCCCCTCACAGGAGAAGCGACGTAGGTATACGTTGCTAGCCTGTGAGGCTCTAGGGAGCGAGCGTGCGCCGCCAGAGACACGCTGCACCCACTCTCTCATGGACCCCCCCTCGCGTGTGCCCGGCGGACCCGATATAGCACTAATTACTGTAGTAATGTAACTGGTAACCCCAAGAGTGTCAAAAATGTCAGTCAAGGGTCCGATCTGTCCGCCGCAATGTCGCAGTCCCACAAAAAAAAATCGCAGATAGCCGCCATTACTCGTTAAAAAAAAAAACAACAAAAATGACAAAAATCTTTCCCTTAGTAAACGCAATAACGTTTGCGCAAACCAATCAAAATACGCTTTTTGCAATTTTTTTTACCAAACATATGTAGCATAAAACAAATTGGCCTAAAATGTTAAAAAATTTTGATTTTTACTTTTTTTTGGGGGGGAATTTCATAAAAAAAAATTAGAATTTTTGCAAAATTGACGCTCTTTTTTTTGTTTATAGCGCATGATCAAAAAATCGCACAGGTGGTCAAATACCACCAAAAGAAAGCTCTGTTTGTGGGAAAAAAAGGACGTCAAATTCGTTTAGGTACAGCGTCGCACGACCGCGCAATTTTCCATTAAATTAACCCAGTGCCGAATCGCAAAATAGGCCCTGGTAAGGAAAGGGGTAAAATCATTTCCAGGGCTTAAGTGGTTAAATCAGCGTTTGTTGCTAGAAAATTACTTATATCCCCCAAACATTATACTTTTTTTTTGTTTAGCAGAGACCCTAGGGAATAAAATGCTGATCGTTGCAATGTTTTATTTCAAACAGAATTTGCGCAGAAGTTTTGCAAACACAATTTTTTGGAAAAAATAAACTTTTATAAATACCAAAACACAATAGTTACCCCAATTTTTTTGTATAATGTTATTCCGAGTAAACATTTCCCTAACATGTTATGCTTTAAAATTGCGCACGCTTGTGGAATGGCAACAAACTATGGTACTTAAAAATCACCATAGGAGAAGCTTTAAACGCCTTTACAGGTTACCTGTTTAGAGTTGCAGAAGAGGTCTAGTGCTAGAATTACTGTTCTCACTTTAACATTCGTGGTGATACCTTACATGCATGGTTTGAATACTGTTTACATATGTGAGCACAACTTACGTATGCGTTCACTTCTGCGCATAAGCCCAGAGGGATGGGGGTGCCTTACATTTTTTTTATATTATTATTTTTTTTATTTTTTATTTTTATTTTTACTGTCTCTTCAATTTTTTTTAGTTTTAATCACTTTTTTTCCTAATACAAATATTGTAAACATCCCGTGTAATAGAAATAAGGATGACATGTCCTCTTTATGGAAAGATCCGGCATTTAAAAATATCCCAAATCTCTTACTTACCTTTAAAAGCAAAAGATTTAAAACAAAGTTTTTTGATATTTCACTTTCATTTTTTTTTTCTCCAGCCTGGACCGGAAGTGACATCATAGGGGCTAGTGATCTTCGTCCAAAAAGAGGGGAAATGTTAATAATATGGGAGCAACATGTTTCAACATTGTACAGTATATTTTAACCTCCTGGGGCCCCTTGATTACATAGTTAAAAGGGTGAACTTAGCCTCTATGTTTGCTGACCATGACAGACCATGGCAAAATCGTAGTTTATGTGGAAAAAAAAAAGGTATAGCACATACATCATAGTTCTGATAGGATCTTTTAAATTTTTTTTAAACAAATGTACAGTTTCCCTTAAAGTGTATTTATACTTGCATAAAATAATTCTTAGTATGCTAATACATTTTCTTTTAGAAATGTTGCTGGTCCAAAATAGAAAATGGCAAATCCCTACAACAATATAACTATTTTTGTTTATATTTTTTAATTAAAGCTTTAGCCATCAGTAAATTATTTTCCTTCAGTGATTTTACTTCCCAAAACCAATAATTGCATTGTTATAAAGAAATGTAACCTTTTATTCTGATTAATATGCCTAAAAAATGTGCTCTAAAAAACTTCTTACTCACTAAGCAAAGGTTTTTTTTATTTTTTTTTTTGTATACAAACTTTTTTATTAGGGTGAAAAAATTGTGGTACAAAAGCGTATATTAACAGTGAGGTAAACAACAATAAACAATAGTCATTGTTACAGAAAGTATGTATAAGTTCTTGTCAGATATAATTAAAACAACAGGATCAAGAAAGAATAAGACTTAGTATGAGTGGTGCCGAGTAGCGGACCTATGACAATTTCCATAATACTGCCTAAAGCAGTAAAAATACAAGAGTATATAGAGAACATATCGTTAAGTACAAAATGACTACAAATTACCAACTACATCTTTCACAATCACGTCGTAAAGATATATTTGTGATTAGGAACCCATCGGTGGGAATAAAATGTTAGAGTGATCAAACCAAGGTTCCCATTTGTTATCATAGAATTTTGTTGAATTATAAATTACATGGAAAATGTTTTCCATTTGGTTAATCGAAGAGAGTCTAGCCTTTAATTGGGCCTGGGGGAACGAAGAGGATTTCCAATTTACTGCAATCAGCCAATGTATGGCAACACATATAGTGTGAATAAGTCTCATCTGAGGAACAGACAAACCAGGTATCGTAGTGAATAAAAGACAATTGGGGAGAGTGAGGTTTATTTGCCTGTTAGAGATTTTGGAGGCAAAATTATCCAGTTGTTGCCAAATAAAGGATATCTTGTTACATTCCCAAAAAATATGGGTAAATGATCCCGGGGCATCACATCCTCTATAGCAGTAAGGGGAAGAAGATGGGAAGATGGCATGCAGTTTAGATGGGGTAAAGTACCATCTGGTTATTAGTTTGTAGGGGGTTTCACGAATTGTGATAGATCTGGTGCATTTTCTGAGGTTCACAATACATTCCTGCCATTCATCTGATGTGAGGTGTAAATTACATTCTTTCTCCCATTTGTGCATATAAGGGAGTTTTTCCTCCGAGATGGAGTGTGTCATACTTTGATATATTTCAGATATAATACCCCTACCTCTAGGATTTTTAAGGCAATTCTTTTAATAGAATGTTGGGCTAGGGGTGTCAGTTAATTGATAGTGCTTTTGGAAAAATTGCCTGATCTGTAGGAAGTTGTAGTGTTCGCTATGAGGTAATTTATATTTGGATTGCAAAATCTCAAACGATGTAAATGTGGAGTTAGTTATAAATTTATGTAGGAATGTTAAATTTCTATCAATCCAATGTTTGAAAATGCTATAATTATGGAGACCGGGGAGAAATTTTGGATCCCCTAAAAACATAGCACCTGGAGGAGCACATGAGATCAAGCCGAATTTATTACCGAATGATCTCCAAAGAGATAAGGATTGTGAAACTAGAGTATTACGTGATGCTATCACATTAATAGGGACATTTCTGGTCCACATTAGACCTGTTATCTGATAAGGTAGAATAGATTCCTTCTCAAAACTAACCCATGGGATTTTCGAATCAGGGATGTGCCACTGAGCAATCTGGGTGAAGCGAGAGGCCAAGTAATATAACCAGAAATCTGGGAGACCAACTCCACCCTTTGTTGTGTAGTGTACAACACAGATTTGGAGAATTGAGGATGTGAGTCAGCCCAGACAAATTTATTTATTTCTCTCTGGAACTTCGTTATGTAAGTTTTATTAATTCTATTTGGGATTGCTCTAAACAAATACAATAATTTAGGTAGTACAATCATTTTAACAGCGGTAATTCTCCCCAGAAAAGAAATGTGATAGGACTTCAAAGCCTTGAGGGATTTTCTGATTTTCAGTAGTAAAGGTGTATAATTATTGGGAAAGATGTACTTTAATTCTGAGGTAAGGCGTATACCCAGATAAGAGATAGCCTCCATAGACCAAGAAAAAGTGAATGAGCTTTTAAGAGTGTTAAATAAGGAACTAGGGATATTCAACGGCATAGCTATTGATTTAGATACATTAACAGAAAGTCCAGAAATAACAGAAAATTTTTGAAGTGTGTTCAATAGGTTAGGGAGAGAGGTGATTGGTCGTGTGATAAATAATAGCATGTCATCAGCATACATACTCAACTTGTATGTGTTATTTGAGGAGGTATAGCCTTTTATATCTGGGTAAACGATGATTGCTGTGGCTAATGGTTCGATGGCAAGCGCAAAAAGAAGAGGGGAAAGTGGACAGCCCTGTCTTGTACCTCTGCTAACTTTAAAGAACTCTGAGTTACAGCCGGGAAGGCGTATCCTAGTTCTTGGGGAATTATATAGAGCGTGAAAGCCATGGAGGAAACCATTGTTTAAACCGTACCTGGGAAGAAGTTTGTCAAGGTAGGTTTTTTTTTATTTTTTAATATTTATTTGTTTTTTTGTGCAAACAGAACATTACATGGGGCATAAGGGCCTTGAATAACTTAGGTCTTCCAACCAGTACAGGTAAAAGATGCACATAAAAAGATCAAAAGCAAAGAAAAAGAAAATAAAAAGGGAGGAAAAGGGAAAAGGAAGGGGTAGAGGAGAAAGTAGGGGACATATATCCAACGTACAATAGTGTAGCATCTAGCACAAAAAAAAAATGGAATCTTGTAAAATACCCTCAGAAGTGGAAGCATACTGAACTGTGACAAGGTGCGGATCACAATCATCAACATCTTAAGCATAACACAAATGGAAGTATATTCATAAGTAGCCAGAAGGTCCCTAAGGAATATGGGGTTGAAGGAGAGAAGAGTCTAGCAGCTGGTCTGGATCCACTATTTTGACCCTGCCTATGGAGTTAGAGAGATCCTTCCTCGGGTACCAGTCAGTATAGCAAAAAGGATGCATATTGGATGAGAGTGCCTCTTGTGAGAACGTATACTCCATGTTTCCACCATCTAGCAAAAAACGTCGGGTAGTGCAAAAGTTCAGAGTAATAATATTCAGTTTTTCTAACTGAAAGAGGGAGAGCAATGACTGTTTCACAGCTAGGAGACTAGGCGAGGATAGATTAATACAATTCCTCAGAATTGTTCTGTGAACTACCAGTAACCATATATTATCCCATTGTGAGAGGCTAGATGATATCGATGACTGAGTTGAGGTTGCTGGTACTTCGCATCCAAAGAGACAGACCAAAGGGTCCTTGAGCAGCTTAATTTTAAGGACTATAGAAATGTAGGCAAGGATAGAGTTCCAGAAGGTAGAAATGGAAAGGCATTCCCATAGGCGATAAAGTAACACAGGTCATTGAAGCGAGCACCAAGGACACTGTGATTGCAAAGGGTCTGCAGAGTAAGTGCGAAAAGGGTAAAAGGCTCTGAGGAGTATTTTAAACTGGGTTTCTCGCTAGGTCTCCAATATGACAAGTTTGCATATGGTGCAATGGTCAGCTACTAGCTTTCCTTTCAACATCAGCATCATTAAAGATGGAGAACCATTTCCAAAACAGAGTGAGATGGTATTTAGCCGACTGGTGTGTAATAAGGGAGAATATAGGCTGGGGATGGAATAGTCATCCTGATGGAGCACTACATCAATAAAGTAACTTTGAAGAGGATCAAGCTTGAGGCTGAGTAGCTGTTGATGATAATGAAAGAGATGCAATGGCGGTAAAGAATAGTCTTGTGATAGAACAGAGAAGAATTTAAATATGTTAGGGTTGCCCGTAACATAGGGAGGCCACTTTGGTGAGACCACAGGTATGCCATTGTTTAAATGTTCTATATTCAGGAGATGGGAGAAATGTAGGGAGAGATGGATGAGGATAATCCCAGTAGTCTCTGCACTTCCCTCCAGGCAATCACTGTTAGGGATGATCGAACGGTTCGGGTCCACCATCGGTTCGGCCCGAACATTGGGTGTTCGAGGTTCGGTCGAATTTAGAACTTTTTTGCCCAAAAAGTTCGGAATTCGGCAACCAGAACCGACCAAAATGCAATGCTTCAGGAAATGGGCTTTAAAAGCCCGTGATTGGACCAGAACCATTAGCAAAAGCCAATTGAGGGGGCAGGAGAATGCTAGGAATGTGATTGGAGTGACTAGGGGGTCCCTAGACCAATCATTAGTGAATACGCCCCCCAGTATATAAGATCGCCCCCTCCAAATTCCTAGCATTCTTGTACGGGACATGGAAGAGAGTGGAATGCTGTTCTGTTCTAATGTGTTACAAAGTGTCATTTATCTATTTTTAGTGTGAGGAAAGGGATATCTAGTGTAGTTAGAGTGCTCCTTTACACTTAAGTTAGCTTCAAAAAATTAGTTTCTGTAGGGAAAGTGTTAAGTGTAAAGGGACCGTAGTGTAGTGTAGGGTTAACTGACAGTGACTGCTATGGAAGGGTGACAAAACCCTTCCATAGCAGGGTGACCGCTATAGAGAAATGATCATTTCTCTGAGTTGCTTCGGGACAGGAATATGGCTTCTCACCAGCCAAGCATTTTTCATGCTGCAGGGGCTGCCACTGCCAGTGCTTTTTTGAGGACATGTTTGATGTCAGACATGACATCTGAACATGTGTATAGGGGGTATATATACACATATATGTCTGTATATATACCCCTAGACATATATAGGTGTGATAGTAGCAGAAATATATGCTTGCGCTAATGAAATCATTTACAGTAATATATTTCTGCTACTATCACACCTATATATGGCTAGGTGTCTATATACATATAATTATGTGTGTATATATACCACTATACACAAGTTCAGATGTTTTGCCTGCCTCAAAAGAACCCCAAAAAATGCCAAAAAAAACGCTAGCATCAAAAAAAAATGCCCAGGTGTGTTTTTGCTGGCATTTTTTGGGGGTTTTTAGAGGCAGGCAAAACATCAGAACTTGTGCACAGTACCACTATACACAAGTTCAGATGTTTTTCCTGACTGCAAAGAACCCAAAAAAATGCCTGCTTTGAAACGGGCAAGGTGTGAAAACCGAGAAGAGAAGCTAACCCCCTAAGCTGAAAGTGTTCTAATACAAACAATCCTTTTTTTTATGGTTCTGGACATGCTACAGAGCTGAAACTTCACAGGTACACCTTTTAGACCCCCCCCCCCAGATACGAAATCCAAAGTAAAAATCAAAAAATTCTCTCTCTTTTTTTTTTTTTTTTTTAAATTTTTCAATAATTGGCTTTTTTATCAAAAATTACAATTTTTAAGAACTTTTTTTGTGTGATTTTGTGTCTGGGGGGTCTAAAAGGTGTACATGTGAAGTTTCAGCTCTGTAGCATGTCCAGAACCAGAAAAAAGATCATATAGGTGTAAAAGGAGGGTCCCACATCCCTGTTCTACTGAAAAATTATCTTTTTTTTTTTCATGGTTCTGGACATGCTACAGAGCTGAAACTTCACATGTACACTTTTTAGACCCCCCCAGATACTAAATCCAAAGTCAAAATCAAAAAATCTCTCTTTTTTTTTTTCAATAATTGGCTTTTTTATCAAAAATGACAATTTTTAAGAACTTTTTTTTGTGTGATTAATAGTTAATGGGGCATGACCCAGAACCCTAGGGACTTTTTAGGGGCATTTATTGGGTTTTAGGGCTTAAAAATTGTGTTTTTTGATTACCGAAGTTCAGGTCCCATTGATTTCAATGGGGTTCTGAAATCCGGGCCGAACTTTCGGGAAGTTCGGATGTTCTGCCGAACCGAACTTTTCAAAAGTTTGATCATCCCTAATCACTGTATCTCTGAATAAGAT
Source organism: Pelophylax lessonae (assembly GCF_965119305.1). Lineage (NCBI taxonomy): Eukaryota > Metazoa > Chordata > Amphibia > Anura > Ranidae > Pelophylax > Pelophylax lessonae. The sequence continues at coordinate 103,258,627 of NC_138777.1, read as the reverse complement.
GTTAGATCTGAGATTAACTGGTAAATTGGAGTGTAAGACAGCCGAGAGGGCAAGTGGTGGGACCAGAGCATCCTCAAGTAGATAATTAGAGTATTGAGATTTTCAAGTTATCCAGTTTAGGCAAACAGGATAGATTATAGAACTGTAAATTTGGCAGACCTGCACACCCCTCGGACTTAGGGAGACAAAGCATTGAAGGGCCATACAAGGTTTCTTATGAGATTATAGGAAGGCTGTTAGAGCCTTATTGATTTTTTGTATATCAGAATGTCCTAATAAATGGGTATAGTTTGCACTGGATAAGATGGTTGTGCGAACGACATCATTTAATAAAGATGACATCTCCCAAAGAGCGAGAGGGCCGCCCAAGCTTTCAATTGCTTTACAATCTTAGAAATTAAAGGGGGGTAACTAAGATAATACAATGAGGATAGCTCCCAGTCTATTTGTATACCCAAGTAGGTAAGGTGGTGGGTGGCAATAGAAAATGGAGAGATCATTCGCCAAGAAACTGATACACTGGGCTGAAAAGCTAAAACCTCACTTTTGTCAAAATTGATTCTAAAGCACAAACAAAGTCAAAAAGCAGCAAACAATTCCTGAAGTTTACCAAAATCTGATAAGGGATTAGAGAGAAACGACAAAATATCATCTGCATATAAAGCGAGAAAAAAGGTATGATCGCCAATAGTATTGCCGCTAACTCCCTCTGAAGAGTATCCTGGATTAAGGCTCAATTGCTAAATTGTTCCCTTCATTAAAGGAATAGTATCTGAAACTAAATCTGGGGTGACTAAATGAGCCGAGGGGGATGCATACATTTGTTGTATAAAAGATATAACCTGATCCGAAAAACCAAATGTTCTCGTTAATGTAAAAATGCTCAGATGTGAACAGGGGCCATAGAAATGAATAGGATTTGTCTTGTTGGGCGTTTTTAAACTGATCCTAGAGCAGAAAAACTCCCCCCAAAAAAAACAAAACGCCTACATGTGAACTTAGCCTAAGGTGTCGGAAGATAAAGTCACAAGTTAATTTGCAAAAATCTGCGGTATAGCCATCTGGATCAGGGGCTTTGACCGATTTTCAAACTTCTGCTGGTGTGGTAATAAGGGAGCTCGCTGGGGTTTTCAGAGCAAAAATGTAAGTTGGACACCTAGGGCCAGAGCAAAGTTTGGCCAAATGTTTACTGGCTTTGTTAACAAATCTGTGAAATCGTAAAGCAGAATAGGACAGTTTAGCTGCCTCTTGTTAATCCGCCCATAAGCCAAAATTTCATTTGGCAAGCTGTGCTAATCGGAGAGCTTTACTAGCTTGTTGGAATTGTTGGGAATGTTTTATAAATTGGGATGTATAAGAAATAATTTCACCCCTCAAAAGGATTTGTCCGCTTCCCAAAATAAATTGGGGTCAGTAAGGTGAGCCTCATTATTGGAGGCATATGCCACCCATGCAGCATAGTGCATGCGGCGAAAATCCTCATTATCAGCCAGGTATGATGGAAAATGCAAATTAGGCGAGGGAGATGGGAATTTACAGCAACTATTGTCACTTCAATTAAGATCGGGCTATGGTCAGAGAAAACAGTGTCCCCTATTTCCGTATGATAGAGCAAAGAGGAAGGACCCCAGGTGCACTAGGCCGGACGCCAGCGCGATCCACCGAGGGGCACATGACAGAATTAAAGTTCCCCACCTACCGGATGAAGAGTCTCAGTAGCCTGAAGTACCCAGAATATTAGGTTTCAGAAAAAGGAGGCATCTGGTGAGTAAGGAGCATACAAATTAGTTATGGCACCTCTAACGGTATATTGGAGGTTTTTATGTAATAAAATAGCTACTCCAGCCTTATGACCTACAGCAGGAAAGCCAAAAATATCACCCACCCACAATTTGTGAAGAGGGGGAAGATCGTCTGCGGACAGGTGGGTCTCTTGGAGGAGTACAACATCAACCTGGAGACGCTTCAAGTGTCTTAAAAATTACATTCACTTATTTGGGACCAAAGCCCCTTGACATTCCAAGAAATTACCTTCAGGTGATCCCCACTTCTTTGAGGAGCCATGGCTGCCATGTATAAGAAATGTAAAATAGGTAGAAGAAGGTAATCTACCTGATATATCTGTGTTAAACGTACAGTAACGCATTGATATATACTGCATTAAACACACAGTAATGCACTGATATATACTGCAGGAAACCTGCCCTGACAAAGTAAACTGACACTAAAGTAAAAATGAACACAAATGCCAATATCACGCTGCAAATGGCCACTAAGGGGAGGATATTTTTATAGTGTGGGGCAAGACTAAGAGCAATGATTGGATGGAGTTATCATTACTTTCTCTAATCATGGCTCTGACAGTGCTCTGTGCCCTGATTGGGCAAAGCTTTCATTGCCAATCTAGGCTTCCAATGCACTGTGTGGTGGAGCAGTACATTGTGGTCATTCAGCAGGCCGAACAAACGGTCAACCACCCTGATAATTTGAGAGTATATCAAACGGGCGAGCAGCCAATGTTCAGCCCAAACTCATGCTCAGGTCAAACCATTTGCCTAACTCTATTGGTGGAGTTGAAAAGGGAATTAGTCACAGAGTCATGTTGATTAGTATCCATGTAAGAGGCGTTGCTGACATAGCACTTCGCTTCTGCTGAAGAAGTAAAAGAGAGGTTCTCTCCGTTTGATGAGTGGATGTGTAGTATAGTTGGATAAGCTAGAGTGAACTTGATGTGATCACGATACAAGCTCAAGCAGATCTCAGAAATGGCTTTGCTCTGTTGGAAAACTTTAACAGAATAATCAGCAAAAAGCAGCAGGTCAGCCCTGTCTATAGTATGTGTGCATCTGAATCTCTACAGAATAGCATTCTTGTCAACATAGTTGAGATATCGCACTATGATAGCTTGAGGTTTGCAGTGACTCTCAGAGGGTTAAGCAAAACAGTGTGCAGGTTCCACCACGCAAGGACTGCGGAGGCCGAGGTGTTGAGGAATGGTTCTAGCACAGAGTTCAGGGAGCATTGCTGTGAAAAATGACTCCGGAAGCCCCATAATATCCAAATTGTTGTGCCTTCAGTGCTTTTCAAGGTCATCTAGTTTGTCATAGAGTTCCATGTGTGATTAATTGATACGTGCCACAACAGAAGAATGGGCTGCTGTTTTATCCTCCAGGGATAACATCCGTTCTTCAGTTTGAGCTATCCTTTGAGTTCGTACCTGGAGATTTAGCTGCAGCAGTTATAGTTCTCTCTTGACTGCCTTATCCACTGTCTCAGTAAGGGTGGGAGTGAGGAGGGCCATGACAACCTGGGCCATGCCCGCAGACGAGGCTGGATCAGGTGCAGCCTGCTCTGTCAGTCTGGGAGCCTGTGCACTGTTGTCGGCATGAGGTGCGGGCACCATCTTGGCTGCAGCACCTGTTGTGTCCCCTGTGAGCTGCTATGAAGAGGAGACTGTCTGGCCATGGGATCGCTCCAAAAACCGGTCCATGAGGATCCAGCTGGGTAGGGGGGGAGGGGGTTCCCGGAAAGGTAGCGGGCTTGAGAGGCCAGTTTATTGGAGGAGAGCTGCAGGGAATGTGACTTCCTACCTCCTCCTCATGCGGTACCGGAACTGGAAGTCCACTAAGCTGTGTTTTTATAAAAAGTTAACAGAGCTATTCCCCCTGCAAAACTTCATGTACATTCATTCTATGTGAATGCTGGAAAAATTATATGTTACTAGGCTATTTGTTCTTCAGGTTATGGCCACTAGAGGAAGCTGGCAACAACAGTTAATATGTAATTTTTTCCTCTGGTCAACAGCTCCATCTAGTGACCATAATGTGATATTTTTCTCATTCACACTATTCTTATGAATGAAGAATATCCAACCTAAAAAGCAAAAACTCCTAGTAACATTCCATTTTGCTGGCACTCACGCAGAATAAAAGGTACGTGTAGTTTTGCAGGCTGAATATCACTGCAATTTTTTTTTTTTTTTTAAATTCACCCCTAAGATATAACAGAAGATAATCCTCCACTCATAGACACAAACTCCCCACAACTCAGGAGCTGGCTGAAAGGGAGCCATCCATGCTCCAAACACATTCTGAAAATAAACCTAGCAGCCACACACTGATGTCATATCAAGCATGAAGGCTTTATTCCAGCATAGACCTTTTTTTTTTATTTTTTTAAAGGTAACTCTTATTGTTCAGTATATAAAACATACACATATACATAGAAAACAAGAGCAGCAACAAAAAGAGAATTTAACAGTCACATTTCAAGTATCACTATAAAATGCACATCAGATGTCCACTCTACAGTATATATCGATAATATATAATGGAAGGGCAGTTATAAAACACTAGTTCACCAAAATACGTAAAATATAAATAGTCAAAAAACAATCCATATAAGCAGCTGAAAAAACCCTAGTCCAATCAGCGCCTTAAGTATCACCTGAAGTACCTGGTGGTATAGTACAGCTTGAGGTGACCCAAGGGTCACAAATTTTATTACATTTTCGGGGGAAACCCCTAACTTCATAGGTCAGTTTGTATAATGGGAGTGCTTGATTAATAAGGTTCAGTCAAAGGCTACAGTAGGGGGAGCTGAAGATTTCCAGTGCATAGCAATAGATTACTTGGCATAGAAAGCAACTAAAAAGTAGAAAGATCTGGGAACAATTACGGAGAGAGTCATCATCAATATGTCCAAATAGGGAGGGGGGTGGCGTGGCTTGCATGCGCTCATGATGGCAGCTTAAGCCTAGAGATCTCGCCAGCCGACCAGAGATTCCAAGCACAAGAGCAGGCATTTGACACCTCACGGTCACCAAACGGCTCCCCAAACACACTCAGATACCCCCCAGCCATGTCCCACAAGAGGAAGGGTGAACGGTGCCCAAAAAATCTCTAACAGCCTTCTTCCTAGAGCTTGCTCCAGGAAACAAAAAATCCAAGATGGTGCTGCTGCCCCAGCCTAGCGCGGCCCTGCTGAATACACAGACCTACCAGATGCAGAACATGAAGAAATTGCTGATGGCACAGCACCCTTATCCCCTCTGAACTCATCTCCAACCAGCCCAGTCTCACAGAGCCCAGTCAAGGCCAGGATGTGGATAGATTCTCCTCTACCGGCCGCAACCGCAGTGAGTACCACCAGCCAAGTAAAGATCTAAGATATCACTCTGCAATCACCCATAGCAACCTTCCCCACATCTGGACAACCTGTCCTTGATACCACACTGAAGGATATGCATTTATCTTTACAATCCTTCCTCATGGTAATTTTCTCTAACCTCATCCACAAGTTTACCTGCACTATATAAGAACCAAGATGGATGAATGCACTAACACTGTAAATTACCTAGCGGATGCTTATGTAGAACAAAGAAAGGATAACAGGTGGACTAGAGAAAAGCTGGTGGACCTTGAGGACCGCTTCCACTGTAACAATTTTAAGCTAAGAGAAGTACCTGAAGCTACCCCCCCACCTGAGTTAAACAAATATGCTAAGGAACTGTAACAAGTAAAAGAGAAAATATTAGCTAAAGCAAGAGCCCTACGCACTCTCCCTGCACCATATTCGGAAATTCAAATCTTTGCAGATTTCTCTCAACATATTCTCCAACAATGGAGACAACTAAACCGGTAACCAAAGCTCTTAACAGCCACAAGTTACCAAACAAATGGCGCCACCCTGCTATATTACTAATAACCAGGAATGGATCCTCCCACGCAATTTCCTCTATTGACAAAGGCATGCAACTACTGCAGTCATGGGGCATAATTCTAGAGCTTCCCAATGATAACAAGCTGAGCCTCCAAAGGGGACCGCCATCTCAATTTGAGCAGCAAAGACGTGGAAACCATGGAGGCAAATATAAATGATAATGCCTGCTCTCCATCTATACAGCATCCTCTTATCCAGTCAGGCACTACCCTTCAATACTCTTCTGTTGAACTTTAAGCCCAATTTGCCGGGCAACCCAATTTTTCTGTTTGCTAATATTTCTCTTTCCTTTCAATCCCTTGTTTTACTTATCCCTATACAGATCATTCAACCTATGATACTCGATTACACCAAGGTCTTTATCTACGTCTCTTCGTACTTCAAGAACTAGTTTCTTCACCTTTTACTATAGACTTCCAGGTAACCACACATTTTTCCTCATCCTCCCCTTGGACCTCCTGGCAAGAGCAGAGTACTTACCTAACCCTTCAGTACCCTGTTTGAACCACTACATACACAGACTTCAACAACTATTCCCACACAGTAAACTCACATCTCTCTTAGAACCGTCCTCAGGAAGATTCACGGACCAATACCTAGTTCCTCTTCATTATACACAATATACCAGACACAGAGCATGAACTTTAACATTCTCTTTCATTCTCTAAAGGCCTCAACTATCCAGACAAATAGGCCTCAATGTGGAAATCTGCTCTATTGCTTAATTGCAATGTTCTCTGCATTCAGGAGACTCATTTTGACCAAGCTGCCTCACCTCCTTGCTCACATAAGAAATTCCCCCATATATTCAAAGAATCTTATAAAAAACAAAGAGGTGTGCTCATAGCTATCTGAGACACAGTCACATTTCAAAATGCATAACTGCATAACGGATCCAGAAGGTCGTTTCATTATTCTACACTCCCAAACATCACCAGAGTACTACTTTCCTAAAAAAAAGTTGTCAAAAAAATAAAAGAAGTCCAAAAAGGCCACCTCCTATTATGTGGATACCTTAATCTTGTTTCCGACAATAGGATAGATACAACCTCAGGTCCTAAGAGACATGAATCTCCTTTAAGCAAATACATTGCTTCCAATGATTTATATGATGTGTGGAGGTGTTGTCATGCTGACGAACGTGACTACACGTACCTGTCCCCGCGTCACAACACCTACTCACAAATTGATCTCTTTATAACTGATAAATAAACTACAAAAGGTATCAGCCACAACAATCCACACTGTTACTTGGTCAGACCACGCCCTTATTAGCATCACCATATCAAGTAAACCATCCCATCCTCACGCATATCTGGCATATTAACATTTCCCTTTTACAGGATCCTATTAGCGCTGCTTTCCTTTCACAACAATTTGATAATTTTTACTGCATCAATTCTGTTTCAGTGGCTGACCCAGCAACAGTGTGGAATGCTCATAAAGATGTAATTAGAGGTGTTTTTATTCAGCTAGGCTCCCATGCAAAGAAAAAGAGGACACAGCGACTAGACGAACTTACTGCAGCCATATCAGCTTCAGAATCTATCAATAAAACTAACCCCTCACCCTTTCCCCAATCTAAAATGTTCTCATTGAGGCAAAAGCTTCATTCCCTACTACTAGATTGAGTCTGGTAAAGCCATGGCCCTGCAAATTAAAGGGCAGCGTCTTAAATCCAAAAATATGTGTGGGCGTGGCCTGGCGTGGCATGCTGTGAGTCGCGGGTGAACGGAACTCCGCTGGACTGATCTCCTTACCGTAAGATCCTGATCCCCCACGGATATATTACTTACCGGGCTGCCACTCTGCAGTCCCCGGCTTCGGATGTGCCATGTCTCCGTCTAAAAAAGCTTCAGACTCTGCGGCTAAGCTTGAGAAATACTGCAGGTTGGAAGAGAAGGCCTCTTCCCAAGATGGCGCTGAGCAGTGCCTGGAGGCGGGGCCTGGCGCGGCATGCTGTGAGTCGCGGGTGAACGGAGCTCCACTGGACTGATCTCCTTACCGTAAGATCCTGATCCCCCACGGATATATTACTTACCGGGCTGCCACTCTGCAGTCCCCGGCTGTCATGGTCTTACCTTCTTGCTGTTCTCCTTCGTTTGACATGTGCTGGCGGCCATCTTGGTTTCTGGGTTTCTTGTAGCCTCCCACCCTGCGGCTCCTCCTTCCCACTGGGAGGAGCTGGATGCCTAGCTCATATATATAGGAGGTCTGTGGCTTCAGTTCCCTGCTTGGTCCTCCTGTGTTCACATGCTTCTAAGACTGCTGCTGCTTCTGGTTCCTGTTCCTGGCTTCGTCTGACTACCCTGCTGGTTCCTGATCCTGGCTTTGTCTGACTACCCTGCTGGTTCCTGATCCTGGCTTCGTCTGACTACCCTGCTGGTTCCTGACCTCTGGCTTCGCAAAGACTCTGCATCGGTTTCGCCATCCGTTTGGACTTTTGCTTTATAGCTTGTTTTTCAATAAAGCTTTCTTATTTTCACTTATCTGTTGTTGTACGTCTGGTTCATGGTTCCGTGACATTAGGACCAAGCCATGAATTCTGACGGTACAGGGCCATCCTCGCTACCCACGCTGGTTGCCAGACTTGATCAGCAGGATCACCTGTTGGGTCGGTTCGCCGTGGCGTTGCAAACCCTGCTTGAACGCACGGTACCACAGGCCATGAATTCTGACGGTACAGGGCCATCCTCACTACCCTCGCTGGTTGCCAGACTTGATCAGCAGGATCACCTGTTGGGTCAGTTCGCCGTGGCGTTGCAAACCCTGCTTGAACGCACGGCTCATTTCGCTCCCGTTGCCGATGGGTCGGTTGTCGCTCCTGGGCCCGCTCCTACTGCCGCTCCGGTTGTTGCGCCAGAGTCTACCCCGACACCTGTTGTTGCGCCTGCGGTGTTTCGGGGTATGTCCGGTTCTGCCCCCCTTCCACAGCGCTTTGGGGGAGAGCCAACTCAGTGCCGAGGTTTCCTTAACCAGGTGGGCATTTATTTTGAGTTGCTGCCACATGCCTTTCCTACTGAGAGATCAAAGGTGGGCTTCTTAATCTCGCTGCTCTCGGACAAGGCCTTGGCCTGGGCCAGCCCTTTATGGGAGAACAACAATCCGGTGGTTGCCGAGTTTTCCGGTTTTGTTGCTTCTCTTCGGAAGGTATTCGATGTGCCGGCTCGTGCTGCCTCTGCTGCGAGGCTCCTTATGTCCATCAGACAGGGTTCACGATCCGTAGCTGAATACGCCATTGAGTTTCGTACCCTGGCAGCAGAGGTGGGCTGGAATAATGAGGCTCTGGTCGCTGCTTTCTCTCATGGTCTCTCGGATGCCTTGAAGGATGAGGTTGCAGCTAAGGACCTACCAGTGGAGCTCGAGTCTCTTATTTCTTTCCTGATTTTGATTGACGCCAGACTCAGGGAGAGACCTTCCTTTAAGGACAGTCTGCGGAGGCCTCCTAACAGATTGGCGCCTACCTTTGTTGTCCCACCCGTGCCTTCCTCTCCTCCCACGCCTCCAGGGGATGACTTGTCTGGGGGTGAACCCATGCAGCTGGGGTTTGCTCGCCTGTCCGAGGGTGAGAGGGTACTCCGGAGACGCGAGGGCCGATGCATGTACTGTGGTCTCGGTGGGCATTTTCGGTTGGCATGTCCGAACCGTCCGGGAAACGCTCGCACCTGAGATCCTGTCGGGGGCAGATCTTGGGTGGAGTCTCCTCGTCCCCGGTTTCCCGTGTTGACAAACCACTGATCACTGTTGTCCTCTCCTGGGTCGGGGGCTCGGTGACGACCCAGGCGTTGGTGGACTCTGGTGCTGGTGGTTTGTTCATTGATAGTGTGTTCGCTGCCGCCAATTCCATTCCTCTGCAGGCTCGAGGTTCTCCTCTGGCTCTTGAGGCGATAGACGGCAGACCCCTTCTGCCGCCACACGTGACTCATGAGACCCTTCCAGTGGGGTTAGCCATTGGTGCCGTCCACAGAGAGTCGGTCTGCTTCCAGGTTATTTCGTCTCCACACTACTCGGTGGTCTTGGGGTACCCCTGGCTCCAGAAGCATAATCCGATTTTCGATTGGAGATCGGCCGAGATCCTCTCGTGGTCACCGCAGTGTGGGGCTAGTTGCATCCATGGGCCTGTCAAGTTGCTGTGTACTTCCTCGGACTCTCTGTTGCCCCCTGAATACGTGGAGTACCGGGATGTATTTGATAAGGTGCGCGCGGTTGCCCTACCTCCGCACCGTCCATACGATTGTGCCATCGAGTTACAATCTGGTGCCGTTCCTCCTCGTGGCAAAGTCTATCCACTGTCGGTAGCGGAGAATGAGGCCATGGAGGAGTACGTGAGGGAGGCGCTTTCACGCGGACACATTCGCAAATCCTCGTCCCCGGCAGGGGCTGGATTTTTCTTTGTGAAAAAGAAGGGCGGTGAGTTGAGGCCTTGCATCGATTACAGGGGTCTCAATCGCATCACGATCAAGAACGCTTACCCGATACCCTTGATTTCCGAGCTGTTCGATCGCCTTAAAGGGGCCACGGTCTTTACCAAACTCGACCTGAGGGCGGCATATAACCTCGTAAGGATCAAGGCGGGCGATGAGTGGAAGACCGCGTTTAACACCAGGACCGGTCATTATGAATCCTTGGTTATGCCCTTTGGGCTGTGCAATGCGCCCGCAGTCTTTCAGGAATTCATCAACGATGTTTTCCGTGACCTGTTGCAGCAGTGTGTGGTGGTCTATTTGGATGACATCTTGGTATATTCTGAGTCCATGGAGACCCACATTCTGGATGTCAAACGAGTGTTGCAACGGTTACGAGAGAACAAGCTGTTCGGTAAGCTTGAGAAATGCGAATTTCACCGATCCCAGGTAACCTTCTTAGGTTACATCATTTCCGCTGAGGGGTTCTCCATGGATCCTGAGAAGGTTTCGGCTGTCTTACAGTGGCCCCAGCCCAGTGGTCTTCGCTCCCTGCAGCGCTTTTTGGGCTTCGCCAATTATTATCGGAAGTTCATCAGGGACTTTTCCATGCTAGCCAAGCCTCTCACGGATCTGACCAGGAAGGGCAGTAATTCCCAGGTCTGGCCGCCCGAGGCCATCCGAGCTTTTGAGGCTCTAAAGTCCGCCTTTGTGTCGGCTCCGATTCTGTCGCATCCCAACCCTGGGTTGCCCTTTGTCCTCGAGGTGGACGCGTCTGAGACGGGAGTAGGCGCCCTTCTGTCTCAGCGTAGAACACCAGAGGGTCCTCTGCTTCCTTGTGGGTTTTACTCCCGGAAACTGTCTTCCGCGGAGTGCAACTACCAGATTGGTGACAGGGAGTTATTGGCCATCGTGCAGGCTCTTAAAGAATGGAGGCACTTGCTGGAGGGTTCGGTGGTTCCGGTCCTCATCCTGACGGACCACAAGAATCTGACCTACCTCTCTGAGGCCAAGAGATTGACACCACGTCAGGCCAGATGGGCTCTGTTCTTGTCACGTTTTAATTACGTGGTCTCCTACCTACCCGGTTCCAAGAACATCAGGGCGGATGCCTTATCACGGCAGTACTCCGACCTGTCCAGGGAGGAGTCGATTCCGACTTTGGTCATACCTCCGAATCAGATCCTGGCCGCCATTCGCACCAGCCTGACCTCTCCCCTGGGTGAGCAGATTTTGGCGGCTCAATCTGGTGCTCCCTCTGGGAGACCCAACGGCAGATGTTTTGTGCCTGAGGAGTTGCGCACTCGGTTGTTGCGAACCTACCATAACTCCAAGACCGCGGGGCATCCTGGAAAGAATCAGCTGTCCTGGGCTGTTTCACGTCTGTTCTGGTGGCCTTCCCTACGTTCCGACATCGCCGCATATGTAGCGGCATGCTCCGTTTGTGCCCAGAGTAAGTCCCCTCGGCACCTTCCGTTGGGCCTTCTGCAACCCTTAGCCACCGGGGAGCGCCCATGGTCACACCTGGGGATGGATTTCATTGTGGACCTCCCTGCATCCCGAGGCCATACGGTCATTCTCATGATTGTGGATCGGTTTTCCAAAATGTGCCACTGTGTTCCTTTCAAGAAGTTACCCTCTGCACAGGAGTTGGCCACGATTTTTGCCAGGGAGGTCTTCCGGTTGCACGGTTTGCCCAAGGAGATTGTGTCGGATCGGGGGAGTCAGTTTGTGTCCAGGTTCTGGCGCGCCTTTTGCTCCCAGTTGGGGATTCATCTCTCCTTCTCCTCGGCCTACCACCCTCAGTCCAATGGGGCCGCAGAACGATCCAATCAGGCCTTGGAGCAATTCCTTCGTTGCTATGTCTCCGATCACCAAGACAATTGGGTTGACCTCCTGCCTTGGGCTGAGTTTGCCAGGAACACGGCGGTGAACTCTTCCTCTGGGACGTCTCCCTTCATGGCCAACTATGGGTTCCAACCTGCCGTGTTACCGGAGGTATTCTCTCCCCAGGATATTCCGGCTGTGGAGGATCACCTTTCCGTCCTACGTGCTTCTTGGGTACAGATCCAGAAGTCCCTTGAGGTCTCTGCGCAGCGCCAGAGACTCCAGGCTGATCGCAGACGAGCGCCTGCTCCTTCCTACCAGGCCGAAGACCGTGTATGGTTGTCCACCCGCAACCTCAACCTTCGAGTGCCCACTCCCAAGCTGGCGCCTCGCTTTGTTGGTCCCTTCCGAGTGCTTAGCAGGGTAAACCCGGTAGCCTATGCCCTTGCGCTTCCTCCTGGCATGCGGATCTCCAACGTGTTTCATGTCTCCCTGTTGAAGCCACTGGTGTGTAATCGTTTCACTTCCTCGGTTCCTCGGCCTCGTCCGGTCCGAGTGGGCAATCGTGAGGAGTATGAGGTGAGCAATATCCTGGACTCACGCCTGGTCCACGGTCGGGTGCAGTTTTTGGTTCATTGGCGTGGTTATGGTCCAGAGGAGCGTTCCTGGGTTCCCTCCGCAGATGTCCATGCTCCTGCCTTGCTCCGAGCCTTCCACGCACGCTTCCCTCAGAAACCGTTCTTTACTCCGCGGAGGAGGGGCCCTTGAGGGGGAGGTACTGTCATGGTCTTACCTTCTTGCTGTTCTCCTTCGTTTGACATGTGCTGGCGGCCGTCTTGGTTTCTGGGTTTCTTGTAGCCTCCCACCCTGCGGCTCCTCCTTCCCACTGGGAGGAGCTGGATGCCTAGCTCATATATATAGGAGGTCTGTGGCTTCAGTTCCCTGCTTGGTCCTCCTGTGTTCACATGCTTCTAAGACTGCTGCTGCTTCTGGTTCCTGTTCCTGGCTTCGTCTGACTACCCTGCTGGTTCCTGATCCTGGCTTCGTCTGACTACCCTGCTGGTTCCTGATCCTGGCTTCCTCTGACTACCCTGCTGGTTCCTGACCCCTGGCTTCGCAAAGACTCTGCATCGGTTTCGCCATCCGTTTGGACTTTTGCTTTATAGCTTGTTTTTCAATAAAGCTTTCTTATTTTCACTTATCTGTTGTTGTACGTCTGGTTCATGGTTCCGTGACACCGGCTTCGGATGTGCCATGTCTCCGTCTAAAAAAGCTTCAGACTCTGCGGCTAAACTTGAGAAATACTGCAGGCTGGAAGAGAAGGCCTCTTCCAAGATGGCGCTCAGCAGTGCCTGGAGGCGGGGACAGCTGTGGGAGCAGATACGGCCAGGGTGTTAGAGGCCATATTAACTTGTCAGACCACGCTGACCACCAAAATAGTAGAGGTCAAGGTAGATACAGTGGTAATCGAAAGTTTGGGCACCCCAGGTAAAAATTTGTATTAATGTGCATAAAGAAGCCAAGGAAAGATGGAAAAATCTCCAAAAGGCATCAAATTACAGATTAGACATTCTTATAATATGTCAACAAAAACTAGATTTTATTTCCATCATTTACACTTTCAAAATTACAGAAAACAAAAAAATGGCGTCTGCAAAAGTTTGGGCACCCTGCAAAGTTAATATCTTGTACTGCCCCCTTTGGCAAGTATCACAGCTTGTAAACACTTTTTGTAGCCAGCCAAGAGTCTTTCAATTCTTGTTTGAGATATCTTTGCCCATTCTTCCTTACAAAAGTCTTCCAGTTCTTTGAGATTTCTGGGCTGTCTGTCACGCACTGCTCTTTTAAGGTCTATCCATAGATTTTCAATTATGTTGAGGTCAGGAGATTGTGAAGGCCATGGCAAAACCTTAAGTTTATGCCTCTTGATGTAATCCCCCGTGGATTTTGAGGTGTGTTTAGGATCATTATCCATTTGTAGAAGCCATCCTCTCTTTAACTTCAACTTTTTCACAGATGGCATCAAGTTACCATCCAAAATTTGCTGAAATTTTATTGAATCCATTTTTCCTTCTACTCGTGAGATGTTCCCTGTGCCACTGGCTGTAATACAACCCCAAAGCATGGTTGATCCACCCCCATGCTTAACAGTTGGACAGAGGTTCTTTTCATTCAATTCTGTGCCCCTTCTTCTCCAAACGTACCTTTGCTCATTCCGGCCAAAAAGTTTTATTTTAACCTCATCAGTCCACAGAACTTGTTTCCAAAATGCATCAGGCTTGTCTATATGTTCATTTGCAAAGTTCAAACGCTGATTTTTGTGGTGAGGACATAGAAGAGGTTTTCTTGTGATGACTCTTCCATGAAGACCATATTTGTACAAGTATCTTGTTATAGTGGAATAGTGTACCACAACTCCATTGTCTGCCAGATCCTTCTGGAGGGATCGTGTAGTCAAACGTGGGTTTTGAATTGTTTTTCTCACAATCCTGCGAGCTGTTCTGTCTGATATTTTTTCCAGATCCAGGCAAGAGAGAAGGGGAATATTCCATTCTGTAATGACAAAGTCACAATCTTTCCGGACTCAGCGGAGGTCCAGAGATGGTGCAAAGGCTTCCTAGAGGCAGATTACGTGTCAAGCATATTAAATATGCCATGATGTTCCCGTCTCACCTTCGGGTGGAGGGCGAGGACCGAGTCCACTTGTTTCATTACCCAGAATCGGCCATCTCCTGGTTAGAACATTTGGAGGCGTGTGGCTGAAGTGGATGCCAACTGCTTCCCTCCTTCAGATGTTGTCCTTGTCTGCCTTTTTCACACTCCCTGGCTGTTTCTCCTGATGGAACCCCCCTTAATCTGATTGTTGGGAGTCTACATCCTTTTTCTTGCCCACTGCCTAACTGTGGATTGAGTTTATGACCCTGGCTGTGCAGGGGGGCTTTGGATCCTGGTGTCACTTCATCCTTATCCCCCCCCCCCCCTATCCTGATCCGCGGGACTGTGCCTTGCATCATTCTATGCTCTCCTCACCCCGAATCAGACTAAGCCTCATCATAGGCTTTGCCGCCCAGCGATTTTTTCTCTTCCAGCGCCTGCTCAAGCCAGGCACGCATGCCCTGTTTTTTTTTTTTTCATGTTTCTTTACCTGGATTCCCGCCAGAGTTGTATAAAGTACTCGAAACCCATACTTGAGTAAAAGTACAAGTGCTCGATCAAAAAGTGACTTGAGTAGAAGTGGAAGTGCTCGATCAAAAAGTGACTTGAGTAGAAGTACTAACGTATTCAACATTTTTTGTACTTAAGTATTGCAAGTAGTTTTTTTTAAAAATGTTGCTACTCAAGTACTGAAAGTAAAAGCACCAGTAGTTTTGAAAAAAAATTGCTACTCAAGTACTGAAAGTAAAAGTACAAGTACTGTGTTATGTACTTATTAAAGAAAGAAGTCAAAAGTTTGAACATCATATTGTTTTTTATTATTTTAAACGCAGCTTTTATTTATACATACAGTTGCATTTATTTTCGTATGCGCTGATAATACACATGTTTTGAGCTTCATGAAACCTGCCATCTACTGTTCTGGCAGTGGTAATTTTTATAATTGTAATGAGTAACTATGCAGCACAAAAAAAAAATATCGGAGTAGAAGTATTGAAATCATCGAAAAAATGTAGGGAAGTAAAAGTGGAAGTAGGAGAAAAAAATTCTACTCTAGGAAAGTACAGATACCGCCTTTCGGTACTTAAGTACAGTAGTGAAGTAGTTCTACTTAGTTACTATACATCTCTGATTCCCGCTGATACCCCTGTACTGTGTAGTTTTGGTTTGTATGCTCTCTGCCGGTATGTCCGGGAATCCCTTTTTCTAGCTATGACCACCTCAGGGCTTTTTTTGCAAGGGTGTTTTGGGAATTATGCCCGCACATTCATGGCCACTTTGAAATTGCTGACATGGAATGTCAGGGGAATGCGTGATAAGATTAAGAGGACGGCTGTCTTCACCAACCTTAAAAAATTGAGGGCAGACATTTTGATTTTGGTTGACACCCATTTGGAGGGCCACATGCAGTTGTCGCTTAAACGTCCCTGGATTGGCTCGATGTATAATTCTGCGTTTACCTCCCATTCCAGGGGCGTGGCAATCCTTGTGGCTAAGTCGGTCCACTTTCAGCTTCTGGGATCTCATGTCGACCCCTTGCCGGTGGTCTGGCTTGGGGATTTTAATAATGTTTTGAACCCTGTTTTAAATTCCCAACTGCAGAGTCCAACCTCGAGTACTATATTTGCCCGTATGCTGGAGGGATTTGGGTTGGTGGACAACGGGCAGACCAAGTTCCCCTTGCAAACGTCCTACTCCTGTTTATCGGCAGCACATAACTCCATGTCCCATATAGATCTCATTCTCATATCCCGGACCCTACTTCCCAGATTGCTTACAGCAGGTTTCTCCCCTAAGGCTCTCTCAGACCACTGCCCATACTGGGCTATACTTACCTTACACCATAGCAGGCCGCCGCCAGCTTGGCGACTTAATCCTGCGTGGCTCTCCTAGCTAAAGGAGGAGAATGCCCTGGATAGTAGCTGGAGCCAATTCTACACAGACAATGAGAACACGGCCTCCCCGGCGATGGTGTGGGAGGCATTCAAATTATTCGCTAGGGCTACTTTGATATCCCGGGTTAAGGCTTTTAAAACTAGCTCGGCAACAGTTAATCTGGCATTGGCTGAACGTAACTACCTGACTGACCCTACCCAGGCCAACGTTTCACAATATAAGTTGACCTCGAGAGTTGTGACTCAGCTTGACTATGAGAGGGCAAAGACAAAACTCTTTTTTCAAAAGCAGAGACTTTTTGCACACGGGGAGCGGGCTGGGAAGTTACTTGCGTACCTGGTGCATTGTGAGGACGGGCCATCAGTGGTCATTACCCTTAGAACCGCTTCGGGTGCCCCTTTGACGGACCCCGGGGAGGTGACGGAACAATTGTGGTCCTTTTTTAGTCAACTTTATACTTCCAGGGCCCCTACAGACTATACTGACATGCATACATTTCTGTATGATATCGAGTTCCCCACATTATCGGCTGAACAGATTGAGAAGCTAGAGGCACCGCTCACTGAGGATTAAATTGTGAAGGCCGTGTCCAAGTTCCCTAGATCCAAATCTCCTGGCTTGGATAGCCTTCCTGTTGAATTTTATGCCCAATATTCTGAGTTTCTCCTCCCCAAGCTACTTTCTTTGTTTAACTATCTGTTTGGGGAATCCACCCTGCCACCATCTATGCAGGAGGCTTTGATAGTATTGATCCCCAAGCAGGGCAAGAATCCCCACCTGCTGGAGTCATATCGTCCCATCTCCCTATTACAGATAGACGTGAAGATCTTGGCAAAAATCTTGTCACTGCGACTCAATCAAGTCATCCTGTCACTTATACTGTACGTACTGACCAACCTGGCTTCATGCCAGGCAGGAATACCTCCTTTAACCTCCGTAGATTGTTTATAAATCTAAAATCTAAGCATGAGAATTCTGGCAGGAGAGTTGTTGTGACACTGGACACGGCCAAAGCCTTTGACTCAGTTAAGTGGTCTTTCTTGTGGAAATGTTTGGAGGGCTATGGCTTCAGACCCAAATTTATAAAGTGGGTACAACTACTTTATAGTCCACCGGTGGCGAAGGTACTGGCTAATGTTTGGACCTCTGCGGAGTTCCCGCTTTCTAGGGGAACTTGACATGGGTGCCCTTTATCCCCTTTACTCTATGCCCTGGCGGCAGAGCCATTGGCCATTGCAATTAGGGCCCATCCTGACATTCATGGTCTGAGACAAGGGTCCCTCACAGAGAAGATCAGCATGTATGCTGATGATACCCTGCTTTATTTGGAGGACCCAGATATTTCCTTACTCACAGCCCTGTCTCTTATAGAACGTTACGGTAGATTCTCTGGACTCCAAATCAATTGGGACAAATCACAGATTCTCCCTCTTGATGAAAACCCCATTGACGTGACCCCTGCAAACCTAACCCTACAGTGCGTTCAACACATTAAGTACTTAGGGGTCCATATTACGGTGAACCCCCAGGATTATGTACCAGATAATATTCAGCCTTTATTCCACCTTATTAAGTCTAAGATCCAAGTGTGGTCCAAATTGCCACTGGGAGTGATGGGTAGGGTGAACCTAATTAAGATCGTTCTCCTTCCCAAGGTCCTCTATGTTCTGTGGCACTCCCCAATATACTTACCTCTTAAACATTTTAAACAACTGGAATCCCTCCTGAAGTTTGTCTGGGGATCTTGTAGGCATAAAATCTCCTGGCGGAAACTAAAAAAAACCCTCGAACTTGGGTGGGGTTGTGCTCCCAGACTTTAATTTATACTACTTGGTGTCACAGCTATCGCAACCATATTGATAAAACAGACGGAGAACGCTTCTGACCCTACTGTGCCCCAGATGGTCCCTTCCATCTACGGACCCCCTGATGGTAATACTGCGTGGTATACATGGTTCTGGAGAGAGACATGACCCTAAGTCCCTGTTATACCATTATAGTCGGATATGGGAGGTGGTGCTGGACAGACTGAATTGCCCCCAATACATGACTTCACCCCCTTGTGGCATAACATGGTTCTCCAGGAGTTCTACTCGCTCCCTGACTCTGCATTGTGGAGCAGTAGAGGTGTTTCCTTTTTACACCATATACTGACAGCGGGCAGTCTGAGAACGTTTGATGAATTGAAGGAGCACTTCTCACTTCCCAACCACATCTTTTATAGATATTTGCAGGTCGGACATGCTTTTCGTACCCAATTTGCCAACAGCCTACCCCCAGAACTGAGACCATCCCGGTTTTGGAAATCATTAAGAGTACTGAGTACAGACATCTGATCTCCTTGTTTTACACAGAGCTCCACTTGCCCTCCTCCACCCAGATAGCCTATGCTCTTAAGGCTCACTGGGAGTAGAATGTTGGGGCGGTAGAGGATGAGGAGTGGGAGGAGTCGCTCGAGGCATGCCAGGTTTTTATAATTAATTATTCATATCTTACACCCCTCAGGCTAGCGAGTATCGGACTGGCTTCGATTCCAGCTGTCCGATGTGTCGCAATGTCACTGGTACCTTCTTCCATCTGCTTTGGAGCTGCCCCCAGCTCCAGGGTTTTTGGCAACAGGTAGTCACCTTCCTACATGACAAAATGGGGTCTCCCCTACAGCTTGCCCCTAAGCAATGTATTCTTGGCGGGAAACACTTTTCATCGCTAGGAAATGAATTGCCAGAAATTGGATGCGGGAACACCCGCCTACCTTTAGCATGTAGATACAAGAGGTTAATAATATTATCCCCCTTCATAGACTGCTATACAAGCACAGAGGTTGCCCCCACAAATTTGACACAATTTGGGATAGATGGGTCCAATATCCGCCTGTGTGTAACACCTGTGTGTAGGAATGTTATTATGATACGCTACAAATCATTCCCCTATGTCACTGCTGATATGCTTGTTTTATTATTTACCCAAGCACCTTGTTAACTTCTGTGTTTATGAGCATTTTCTGTACTTGCACAGTTCTTTCTATTTTTGTTGTATTCTGTTGAAATTTTAATAAACATCACTGTTTTGAAAAAAAAAATAAAATAAATCCAAAATACATAACTTATTTCATCCACTCACTAACGAAAAAATTCTTCAGCCTCAAAAAATAGCTGAGGCGTTTAGCCTATACC
This sequence comes from Pelophylax lessonae, assembly GCF_965119305.1. NCBI lineage: Eukaryota > Metazoa > Chordata > Amphibia > Anura > Ranidae > Pelophylax > Pelophylax lessonae. Next base: position 103,238,952 of record NC_138777.1, on the reverse strand, counting down.
AGGGTTTCTCAACCAGTGTGCCACGGCACACAGGTGTGCCGTAAAGAGTCCTCAGGTGTGCCGTGGCAAAATGACCCCAATTTGCAGCAATCTTATAAAAAAAGTTTTCCATTTGGTTACACCAGAAGGGACGGCTAAATTCCCTTCCCACTGCCACATGAGCTCGGGAAGCTGTGTGGGTGTCCCGAACGCATCCTGCCAATCGATGACATCATTGGTTGCTATGGGAGGATCGGCATACAAAGTGCTTGCTGGGAGGTGAGAGCCGTGGGTCCCGGGAGCTGCTGCTGGCTGGCACGCTTTTCGAGTTACAGCACAGTGTGTGAGAAGAGGAATAACAAGGGAGGAGGCTCTTCAGTGACTCCTAGCTTCGTGAGTTACATAAAGTTACATGAATTACATGGATTGATATATGACTGTCATTAACGTTACCTGGTATTGCTTTCACCAATTTATTTTTTTATTTAAGTAATATAAATATACATAAGATATGTGGTTTTTAAATACTTTATTAGTGATGATGGAAACTGCACTTCTTTTTGTATGTTGTATTCCGCTTGCACATCTGCTTCAGTTTGGCCGCAGCGCAGGTGCAAGTGGAATACAGCATAAAAAAAGACGTGCAGTTTCCGTTAAAAATAATGCAGTATTTAAAACCCACATATCTCATGTATATTTATATTACATAAAAAAATAATTGGTGATTACTTTTAAAAGCAAAAGAAAAGCAATCACCAATTTTTTTTTATATATAATATAAATATACATAAGATATGTGGGTTTTAAATACTGTATTATTGTTAATGGAAACTGCACGTCTTTTTTTATGTTGTATTCCGCTTGCACATCTGCTTCAGTTTGGCCGCAGCGCAGGTGTAGCGCAGAATACCGGCGGTTTTCACGTGCGTTACCTGTGGCTTCTCATAAACTTCTACTATGTCCTACATTTTTGGTGCATTTGCTGAAAGCACACCAAAAATGAGGGACATAGTAGAAGTCTATAGGAAACCTCAGGAAACGCACATGAAAACCGCAGGTATCCTGCGCTACACCTGTGCTACGGCCAAACTGAAGCAGATGTGTAAGCAGAATACAACATAAAAAGAGAAGTGCAGTTTCCATTAACAATTATATAGAGCGGTTGTGTGGATCATCCCAGGCTCCAGTATCCTATTGACGTAAGTAACAATTACATTATTTTGACATTTTTGGTTGGTGTGCCTCGAGATTTTGCCAGATTGTAAAGGGTGCCTTGGTTGAAAAAAGTTTGAAAAACACTGGTCTATACAATAGCAATCTCTATAATATCTGAGACAACCAAGACACCAACAAACCCTCTCAAAAGGAAATCCAGGTTTTTTTAAACCAAATCAAACTAACTTCCTTAACCCAGCAGCAACTCTCTAATTTTAATGTCCCCTTCACTATTCCTAAAATCTCACAAGTAATTCAAAACCTACCAAACTCCAAATCTCCTGGCCCAGACGTGTTCACAGGAGAATACTATAAAAATTTCAACATATCCTAGCACCTCTCCTTTGTAATGTTTTCAACAACACTGCCTCCTCTTCCTCTTTCCCCTATGAAATGTTAAGTGCACTTGTGGTAACTATTCCAAAATCAGGTAAAAACCCTAAATCCCCAAAAAACTTTAAACCAATCTCCTTGCTAAACATGGATTTAAAAATCTATGCAAAGCTAGTGCAAACAGATTGAATGATATTCTCCCGTCCTTAATACACCCTGACCAATCAGGCTTCACTAAAGGCCGTCAAACTTCTGACACCACAAGGAGAATGATCAATGTAATCGATCATGCTGAAACATCCGGAATGCCTTCTCTGCTCCTCTCTTTGGATGCAGAGAAGGCTTTCAATAGAGTACACTGCAGCTACCTTTCCACGGTCCTTGCTAAATTTGGGTTCCAAGGCCAAATATTTAATGCTATCATGGCTCTCTAAACCACACCATCAGCACGGGTCTACACAAATGATCTCCTCTCATCCCTATTCCAAATCACAAATGGGACTAGACAAGGGTGCCCTCTCTCTCTCTTAATCTTCAACCTATTATTGGAGCCACTAGCAGAACATATTAGAATCAACTCAAAAATCTCCGGTATACCTATTGCCCCTAAGGAACATAAAATCAACTCATTCACTGGCGATGTAGTCTTAATAATCACTGATTAGGGTTGAGCGAACCTGGACTGTATTGTTCGTGTTCGTACCGGACTTTTGGGTATTCAGTACCCAGACCCGAACCTGGACATTTCACTGTATGTTCGGGTACTGTCCGTTGTTCAGTAATGTTATTTGATGTTTTGGTGCGGTTTTAATGGCGCGCTTTCAACAGGTGCAAGGCAGCCATTAGCAAGCGTTTAACTAGTGTGCCCTAGAAGCCATCACAGCCATGTCTACTAATGGCATGGCTGTGATAGGCCAGTGCAGCATGTGACCCAAACTCTATATAAGCTGGAGTCACACAGCGCTGCGCGTCACTCTGCTATAACTACTGTAGGGAGAGGTTCCTGACTGCTGCTGAGGGAGAGATAGGAGTTTACTATAGGGCGAGGCTGGAGAGATTGCTTGTAGGGAAAGCATAGGAGGAAAAATCTGCTTTATCATACAGCGATCTACATTGATTTGATTTTGTGGGGTGCGGTGCACAATGTTTTTGCCTGGAGGGAGAGATAGGAGTTTACTGTAGGGCCAGGCTGGAGAGATTGCTTGTAGGGAAAACATTGGATAGGAAAAATCTGCTTTAATCAGACAGCGATCTACATTGATTGTATTGTGTGGGGGTGCAGTGAACGATCTTTATGCCCTGACCTGAGCCAAGTGAGGAGGAGAAGGGAGAAACAAAAAAATGTTATCAGTCTGTTAGGCGTGCGGTGCTGCACATTTCATGCAACCTCAGAGCATATGTGTGTGCTTAACCTGCATTTAAAAAAGAAAAACATTTTTTCCTTCATATTTAACTTTAAAGACTGTATGTCAGACAGACATTGCTTTTCTAACCTGCTGCTCAAAAAGCACAAATGTGAGGGGAAAATACATTTTTTATAGTATTTAGGGTAAAAAATTATTTTTCAGTTTTTCATTCAAATGTTTTTTTTTTTTTTATTCAATAGTGGAATAGAACAACAGTATCCATCCTGTTAGGCGTGCGGTGCTGCACATTTCATGCAACCTCAGTGCATATGTGTCTGCTTAATCTGCATTTTAATAAGAAAAAAACCTTTTTCCTTCATATTTTACTGTGACTTACAGCGTTTAGACAGGCACTGCATTTCAAATCTGCTATTTAACAAGCACCAATTAAGGGGACAATTATTTTTCAGTTTTTTATTCATACATTACAGTGCGATACACCCATTGCATACTGTTGTTTTGCGCCTTGCAATAAAAAAACTATTTAGGGGACAAATGAGTTTATTGCTGCCCTGTCTGCACATGTTACAGTGAGGTACACCCATTGCATACTATTGTATTGCGCCTTGCAATAAAAAAAACTATTTAGGGGCAAACAAAGTTGATTGCGGCCCTGTCCGCATATGTTACAGTGAGATACACACATTGCATACTGTTGTATTGTGCCTTGCAATAAAAAAAAACATTTAGGGGCAAAAAAAGTTGATTGTGGCCCTGTCCGCGTATGTTACAGGGAAATACACCCATTGCATACTGTTTTATTGTGCCTTGCAATAAAAAACATTTAGGGGCCAAAAAAGTTGATCACGGCCCTGTCTGCGTATGTTACAGTGAGATACACCCATTGCATACTGTTGTATTGCGCCTTGCAACAAAAAAAAACTATTTAGGGGACAAAAGAGTTTTTTGCTGCCCTGTCCGCATATGTTACAGTGAGATACACCCATTGCATCCTGTTGTATTGCACCTTGCAACAAAAAAAACTATTTAGGGGACAAAAGAGTTTATTGCTGCCCTGTCCGCGTATGTTACAGTGAGATACACCCATTGCATACTGTTGTATTGCGCCATGCAATATAAAAAAAACATTTAGGGGCAAAATAAGTTGATTGCGGCCCTGTCCGCGTATGTTACAGTGAGATACACCCATTGCATACTGTTGTATTGCACCTTGCAATAAAAAACTATTTAGGGGACAAAAGAGTTTATTGCGGCCCTGTCTGCATATGTTACAGTGAGATACACCAATTGCATACTGTTGTATTGCGCCTTGCAACAAAAAAAACGATTTAGGGGACAAAAGAGTTTATTGCTGCACTGTTCGCATATGTTACAGTGAGATACACCCATTGCATACTGTTGTACTGCACCTTGCAACAAAACAAACTATTCAGGGGACAAAAGAGTTCATTGCTGCCCTGTCCGCATATGTTACAGTGAGATACATCCATTGCATACTGTTGTATTGCGCCTTGCAACAAAAAAAAACTATTTAGGGGACAAAAGAGTTTATAGCGGCCCTGTCCGCATATGTTACAGTGAGATACACTCATTGCATACTGTTGTATTGCGCCTTGCAACAAAAAAAAACTATTTAGGGGACAAAAGAGTTTATTGTGGCCCTGTCTGCATATGTTACAGTGAGATACACCCATTGCATACTGTTGTATTGCGCCTTGCAATAAAAAAAACTATTTAGGGGACAAAAGAGTTTATTGCTGCCCTGTCCGCGTATGTTACAGTGAGATACACCCATTGCATACTGTTGTATTGCGCCTTGCAATAAAATAAACTATTTAGGGGATAAAATAGTTTATTGCTGCTCTGTCCCCATATGTTACAGTGAGATACACCCATTGCATACTGTTGTATTGTGCCTTGCAACAAAAAAAAAACGATTTAGTGGACCAAAGAGTTTATAGCGGCCCTGTCCGCATATGTTAAAGTGAGATACACCCATTGCATACTGTTGTATTGCGCCTTGCAACTAAAAAAACGATTTAGGGGACAAAAGAGTTTATTGCGGCCCTGTCCGCATATGTTACAGTGAGATACACCCATTGCATACTGTTGTATTGCGCCTTGCAACAAAAAAAAAAAAACTATTTAGGGGACAAAAGAGTTTAATGCTGCCCTGTCCACGTATGTTACAGTGAGATACACCCATTGCATACTGTTGTATTGTGCCTTGCAACAAAAAAACGATTTAGGGGACAAAAGAGTTTATTGCTGCCCTGTCCGCATATGTTACAGTGAGATACACCTATTGCATACTGTTGTATTGCACCTTGCAACAAAAAAAACTATTTAGGGGACAAAAGAGTTTATTGCTGCCCTGTCCGCATATGTTACAGTGAGATACTGTAATATTCCGGTACCTCTGGTACCCTTGTTTCCATATTTCTCCTCTCCTAATTGCGTCCCATCTTGTGTAACAAGGGACGCATATACCTTTAAGACCGGATGACATCATTGCAGAGCGCCGCTATGAGCGGCTATTTCAATCGCCGGTTTGCTCTCACTCATCGCTCGTTCAAACCCACATGTTCATCGCACCTACGCCTGAGAAGTCGGAGCTGCTGACATACCTCCCTTGCTGAACTGAAGCCGGAAACCTCGCTGGTGATCCGTATCTCGCTACGGGATCACCCCTCTCCAATGGACACTGTTATTCCTAAACCTATCTAAGTGATAAGTACCCCGCAGGGGATTCTTGCTAACCAATCTCCTACTGTCATCTACTGCAATTACCAAGACTATCTGTATCTATCTATTCACTATCATCTGCATAGACTGTTAGCTCTTGGGACTACCTTCAACTATCCTTGCACTAGGTTACTCTGTCTAAGTATACTCCATCTGTGTCCTCTTACCATCTGCACTATACTTGACATCAGAACCTATCTGCTTCACCATCACCTGCAACTCCTATACTACTTCTAGTGCTCACCATATAATAGCCTGTCTCTCATCTATATATCCTCATATACTCTACCCCTCCATTAAACATCTATTAATATATATATAGTATATAACAGGCTGTACACGGTGATGAAGTCCTGAGAGTTGGATATGTTGTTCAACAGATTCTCTACAAGGCTACTGAGTGTAATAATTCTGCAGCTGTAAATCCATCCACTAACAAAAACGCATGAACGTTACAGATTGAACGAGCCTTTAAAAAAAATATGGATTCAGCAGAATTATCCACTCATGTACTACAATTAAAACAGCAAGTAGATGCATTGATCCATGCGCTTACAGAGGTAAAAAATGGCAATCAAACCTTGAGACAGCAGCTTGGCCGTCTCACACAGCCTCCTGCTGCTCAGCCCCGTGAGCCTAAGATAAACCCTCCTATAGTGTTTTCTGGTGATCGGAGCAAATTCCGTGAATTTAAAAACACATGTCAATTGTTTTTTTTGTTAAAACCTCTAACCTACACCACTGACCAAATTAAGGTTTGTACCATCATCTCCTATTTAACGGGTGAACCCCGGGCCTGGGCAGATGCTCTCTTTGAAAAGGATGATCCACTCCTTAATTCTTATCCCTTATTTCTAGCACACCTTGCTACTTTATATGAAGACCCCAACAAGCAGAGTACCGCTAACACCCAATTACGGGCCTTAAAACAAGGAAGGAGACCTGTTGAAGATTTTGTGGCGAATTTTAAAAGATGGTCCCCTGATTCAGGGTAGAACGACACATCTTTGCGAACGCAGTTTAGACTCGGCCTGTCTGAGGCCGTTAAAGACGAGCTCTCCCGAGCGGATTTACCTGGCACTCTAGAGGGACTGATCCAGACCAGTATCAATATTGACAGACAACTACGAGAAAGAAAGGCTGAGAAGATGGGCTCACCATTTTCCACTCCTTCTCGGATGTTGCCTGCTGACCCTACTCCTATGGAAGTAGGAATGATACATCCACATCTGACCCTTTCTGAACGTGCCAGGAGGAAAACCGAACATCTTTGCATGTACTGCGCATCCCCGAATCATTTGGTAAACGACTGTCCTCTTGTCCGCAGAAAAGAGGGTGAGTGTTCAAATGTCTTGCTAGGGGGACTCACAACATCCTTTTCTAATCCTTATCTTTTTGTTCAATTAACATTGCAGTGGGACCAAACTAGGATCACCACCAAGGCTATGATTGACACAGGATCTTGTGGAAACTACATTGACATTTGTTTTGTCTCCCTTAATAAAATACCTATTGTTTCAAAACCCAAACCTGTCTCCGTTAGTTTTATTAACGGTACCCCTTTATCCTCTGGTCCTATCACCAGTCAGACACAGGCACTTCTTGTAACTGCTGACGAGTCTCATGTGGAGACCACCACCTTTGATGTATTAACTTCACCACATTTTCCAATCATTTTGGGACTTCCCTGGTTACACATACATCAACCAATCATCGATTGGAAAACAAGAACGTTAGCCTTCTCTTCTCACTATTGTGAGACGACGTGTAACCTTCCCACACATGATAGGATCCTGTCTGTACTGCCGGATGACATTATTCCTAAGTGTTATCAAGATTTATCGGAGGTTTTCCTTGAGAAAAACGCTCAAATGCTACCTCCCCATAGGGACTATGATTGTTGTATCGATCTGCTCCCTAATAGCAAGTTGCCTTACGGACATGTATATCCTCTCTCACAGGATGAACTCTCTCACCTTAAGGAGTATCTGGATGAGAACTTGGCAAAAGGATTCATCCGACCTTCTACTTCCTCCACTGCTGCTGGGCTCTTCTTCGTCCGCAATAAGGACTCTAGCCTTAGGCCTATCATTGATTTCAGACAATTAAATGCCATCACAATAAAGGATCGTTATCCTTTACCTCTTATTCCTGAACTTATCAAACAGGTGCGTGGGGCTTCTTTCTTTTCAAAATTGGACCTAAAAGGGGCATACAATTTAATTCGAATCCGTAAAGGGGATGAATGGAAGACGGCATTCAGAACCAGATACGGACTGTTTGAGTACCTTGTAATGCCATTTGGGCTATGTAATGCTCCCGCAGCCTTCCAACGGTTTATAAATGAGATATTCCGAGACTTGCTTGATGTTTGTGTGGTAGTATATTTGGACGATATACTTATCTATTCTCATTCCTTACCTGAGCACATAAAACATGTGAGACTTGTGTTGTCAAGACTACTTGCACATAACTTATATGTTAAATCAAAGAAATGTTTGTTTCATAAAGAGGAAGTACTATTCCTAGGATATATTATATCTAAATGTGGAATCAAAATGGACATGAGCAAAATATCCTGCATTCTGGATTGGCCTGTGCCAACCACTCGCAAAGCATTACAAAGGTTCCTAGGATTCTCTAATTACTACAGGAAATTCATTAAAAACTTCTCTGCGATTGTGAAACCTCTCACACAATTTACAAGCATGAAGAAACCATTTAATTGGACAAAAGAAGCAAGTGGAGCATTCTCTCTGCTGAAATCAAGCTTTACTACTGCCCCCATACTATGCCATCCAGACCCATCCCTTCAATACAACTTGGAGGTAGATGCGTCTAATATGGCAGTAGGAGCAGTTCTCTCACAACGACCAACAAACACCTCACCTCTTCACCCAGTTGCTTTCTTTTCAAAGTCATTAAGTAGCCCCGAGGTGAACTACCCAGTAGGTGAGAAGGCGTTATTACCCATAAAACTGGCATTAGAGAATTGGCGACATCTACTTGAGGGCACTCAATTGCCAATTCTGATATATACTGATCACAAAAACCTTCAATACCTTCAGACTAATAGAACTCTTTCCCACCGGCAGGTACGGTGGTCGTTATTCTTTCTGAGATTTAATTTTTTAGTAACTTACACCCCCGCAGACAAAAATAAAAAAGCAGATGCACTCTCACGACTAGTCGAGAAAGATTGCACTGAGGTTCCCTCAGTTCCTATAATACCACTTGAGCGTATTATCGGAGTCGTTCGCTCCCTGAAGGAGGAGATTTTGCACAGCATAGGGTTGGATTCACCTCCACCACAACTAACTACTGACGCAGAAGGCTTCCTCTACTACAACGATAAATTATACATACCCCCTACTATGCGAACCAAGATCTTAGAATTGTCGCATGATGTACCTATGGCAGGACATATGGGTATGACAAAAACTCTCAATCTACTCACTAGGCAATTTTGGTGGCCAGACATGAAGACAACCGTAAAAAAGTTTGTTTCATCTTGTGATATCTGTGCAAGGTCTAAAATTGACAACACTAAACCATCAGGGTTACTTTGTAGTTTACCGATACCCCAGGTTCCGTGGGAAGTGGTATCCTTAGACTTCATAGTGGAACTACCACCTTCCAAAGGATTCAACACCATCTTGGTGTCAGTGGACCATCTGACCAAGATGGCACATTTCACTCCTATCCGAAAACTACCTTCATCCAAACAAACAGCGGAATTACTTGTGAAACATGTCTTTAAGTTACATGGTATTCCAAAAACACTGCTGTCTGACCGTGGTTCACAATTCATCTCAAAGTTTTGGCTAGCTCTATGTCAGATACTGCGAATAGAGCGTAACCTTACTTCTCCCTACCACCCTCAGACCAACGGACAGACAGAGAGAGTTAACCAGTGCATTGAACAGTACCTGCGTTGCTATACTTCGTATCTACAGGACGATTGGGCAGATCTTCTCCCGCTGGCGGAATTCGCCTATAACAACGCTACTCATAGCACTACTAAGCAAAGTCCGTTTTACCTGAATTATGGGTTTCATCCCACACTCCTTCCTCCACGTATCTTGCCATCAAGTAATCCAGTGGCATCTGATTATCTTGCCCAGATAAAGGATTCTCTGGGATTACTCAACAATACCATATATCATGCTCATAGCCAACAAAAAAAGTACTACGACCTCCGTAGGAAACCCTCTCCCCAATATGCCATTGGGGATCTTGTTTGGCTTTCTACAAAAAATCTGAGACTAAAGATCCCTAGTAAAAAACTTGGACCTCTATTTCTGGGACCTTTTCTAATAGAGAAGCTTATTGGAAAAGCTGCAGTACAACTCACATTGCCAGTAGACCTCAAGATACATCCTGTCTTCCATGTGTCTCTACTGAAGCCCCATGTTCCTAACCAAGGAATAAGGCCTACTATCTCACCTCCACCTCCTGTACAAGTGGAAGGTGGAGAAGAATTTGAGATAAAAGAGATTTTGGATTCCCGTTTCAATAGAAGAAGACTCCAGTATCTTGTACGATGGAAGAATTATGGGCCCCAAGATGACACCTGGCTGGATACCTCCGATATACATGCCCCTAGACTGATTCGCAATTTCCACTCAAAATATCCGGAAAAAACAGTTCTAGAGGCCTTCCGGAGCCGGCCTTAAGGGGGGGGTACTGTAATATTCCGGTACCTCTGGTACCCTTGTTTCCATATTTCTCCTCTCCTAATTGCGTCCCATCTTGTGTAACAAGGGACGCATATACCTTTAAGACCGGATGACATCATTGCCGAGCGCCGATATGAGCGGCTATTTCAATCGCCGGTTTGCTCTCACTCATCGCTCGTTCAAACCCACATGTTCATCGCACCTACGCCTGAGAAGTCGGAGCTGCTGACATACCTCCCTTGCTGAACTCAAGCCGGAAACCTCGCTGGTGATCCGTATCTCTCTACGGGATCACCCCTCTCCAATGGACACTGTTATTCCTAAACCTATCTAAGTGATAAGTACCCCGCAGGGGATTCTTGCTAACCAATCTCCTACTGTCATCTACTGCAATTACCAAGACTATCTGTATCTATCTATTCACTATCATCTGCATAGACTGTTAGCTCTTGGGACTACCTTCAACTATCCTTGCACTAGGTTACTCTGTCTAAGTATACTCCATCTGTGTCCTCTTACCATCTGCACTATACTTGACATCAGAACCTATCTGCTTCACCATCACCTGCAACTCCTATACTACTTCTAGTGCTCACCATATAATAGCCTGTCTCTCATCTATATATCCTCATATACACTATCCCTCCATTAAACATCTATTAATATATACATAGTATATAACAGGCTGTACACAGTGATGAAGTCCTGAGAGTTGGATATGTTGTTCAACAGATTCTCTACAAGGCTACTGAGTGTAATAATTCTGCAGCTGTAAATCCATCCACTAACAAAAACGCATGAACGTTACAGATACACCCATTGCATACTGTTGTATTGCGCCTTGCAATAAAAAAACGATTTAGAGGACAGAAAGATATTAAATTGTGGCTTAGTCTGTGTCTGTACATGTGAGATACACTCGTTGGATACTGTTGTTTTAGTCCGCTATTCAATAAACACCCATTTAGGGAAAAAATATTAAATTGTGGCCTAGTCTGTATCTGTACGTGTGAGATACACCTGTTGTATACTGTTGTTCTAGTCCGCTATTCAATAAACACCTATTTAGGTAAAAAATATTACATTGCGGCTTAGTCTGCATATTTACTGTGAGATACACTCGTTGGATACTGTTGTTCTACTCCCCTATTCAATGAACACCCATTTAGAGAAAAAAATGTAATTGCGGCTTAGTCTGTATCTGTATGTGTGAGATACACCCGTTGTATACTGTTGTTCTAGTCCGCTATTCAATAAACACCCATTTAGGGAAAAAATATTACTTTGCGGCTTAGTCTGCATATTTTACTGTGAGATACACTCGTTGGATACTGTTGTTCTATTCCGCTATTCAATAAACACCCATTTAGGGAAAAAAGATTACATTGCGGCCTAGTCTGCATATGTTACAGCACAACAAGGCACACAGGTCTCGCATGGAGGCCCAGTTACTGGTGGCCAAGTGGTGCTGTTCTGCAGAGCGACTCATGCGTGCGTGCTGCAGCTGAAACTCCACTTTGGCCTGCTGCTCGCACAGTCTGGCCAGCATGTGCAAGGAAGAGTTCCACCTTGTGGGCACGTCACATATGAGGCGGTGAGTGGGAAGGCCCAAGTTATACTGCAGTGCTGACAGGTGAGCAGCAGCAGGGTGAGAATGCAGAAAGTGCACACAGATGGCCCACACTTTCTGCAGCAGCTCTGACGTATCGGGGTAATTTCTAAGGAACCTCTGCACCACCAAATTCAGCACAAGCGCCAGGCAAGGGATGTGTGTCAAACCGGCTAGGCCCAGAGCTGCTACAAGATTTTGCCCATTATCGCACACCACCAGGCCGGGCTTGAGGCTCACTGGCACCAACCACTCATCGGTCTGCTGTTCGAGGCCCCTCCGCAACTCCTGCACGGTGTGTGGTTTTTCCCCCAAAACAGGCAAGTTTTAAAACTGCCTGCTGTCGTTTACCCCTGGCTTTGCTGAAGTTGGAGGTGAAGGTGTTACGCTGACCAGATGAGGAGGTGGTAGAGGATGAGGAAGTGGATTAGGAGGAGTTAGGAACAGGAGGCAAACTGAAGCGCACTGCAATCCTCATGGTGGAAGGACATGCGCCAAACTGCCATCCGCCTCAAGCCCAGCCGCAAACTGCATTTACCCAGTGTGCTGTTAGGGAAATATAACGTCCCTGACCATGCTTACTTGTCCACGCATCCGTAGTTAGGTGGACCTTGCCACAGATGGCTTTGCACAGTGCACACCTGATTTTGTCACCCACTTGGTTCTGCAGGGAAGGGATGGCTTGCCTGGAAAAGTAGTGGCGGCTGGGCACAACGTACTGTGGGACAGTCACCGACATAAGGCTTTTAAAACTCTGTGTCTCCACCAGACGGAATGACAGCATTTCAAAGGCCAGGAATTTTGAAATGCTGGCAATCAGGGCCAGGGATTGCGGGTGGGTAGGGGGGTGTTTCCTCTTCCGCTCCAGTGCTTAGGAGATAGAAAGATGAACGCTTCCATGGGACATTGTGGAGATGGTTGTTGGTGACCCAGGTGGTGGTGTTGCTGGCAGATCCTTTGTTTGCGGGGTGGCAGGTGCCACTGTCACTACAGAGGTGGATGAAGAGGCCGAGACTGCAGCAGAAGAGGAAGCAGGAAGAGCCAGAGACCTTTCTTGGTTTTTGAGGTGTCTACTCCACTGCAGCTTGTGCTTTGCACTTAGATGCCTGGTCATGCAGGTTGTGCTCAAGTTGAGAAGGTTTATGCCTCGCTCCAGGCTCTGATTGCACAACCTGCAAACCACTTGTGTCCTGTCATCAGTAGGGATGATCGAACTTTTCAAAAGTTCGGTTCGGCCAGAACATTCGAACTTCCCGAAAGTTCGGCCCGGATTTCAGAACCCCATTGAAATCAATGGGACCCAAACTTCGGTAATCAAAAAACACCATTTTGAAGCCCTAAACCCCAATAAATGCCCCTAAAAAGTGCCTAGGGTTCTGGGTCATACCCCAGGGACTATTAATCACACAAAAAAAGTTCTTAAAAATTGTCATTTTTGATAGAGAGCCAATTATTGAAAAAATTAAAAAAAAAATAAAAAATAAAAAATTCTTTGGATTTAGTATCTGGGGAGTCTAAAAATTGTACCTGTGAAGTTTCAGCTCTGTAGCATGTCCAGAACCATAAAAAAAAAAAGATTGTTTGTATTTTGTCACTTATAGAACAGGTTAGTGGCTTCTCTCTTTTCACACCTTGCCGGTTTAGTAGCAAGCGTTTTTTTGGGCATTTTTTTGGGCCTTTTCAGGCAGGCAAAACATCAGAACTTGTGTATACGGGCATATATACACACATACTTATATGTATATATACACCTAGACATATATAGGTGTGATAGTAGCAGAAATATATGCTTGCACTAATGAAATAATTTACACTAATATGGCTCCACTCCTATAACACCTATATATGTCTAAGTGTAAAATACATATAAGTATGTGTGTATATATACCACTATACACAAGTTCAGATGTTTTGCCTGTCTCCAAAGAACCCAAAAAAATGCCCAAAAAAACGCTAGCGCCAAAGAAAAAACGCCCAGGTGTGTTGTTGCAGGCATTTTTTGGGGGTTTTTGGAGGCAGGCAAAACATCTGAACTTGTGTATATTGGTATATATACACACATACTTATATGTATTTTACACTTAGACATATATAGGTGTTATAGGAGCGGAGCCATATTAGTGTAAATGATTTCATTAGCGCAAGCATATATTTCTGCTTCTATCACACCTATATATGTCTAGGTGTATATATACATATAAGTATGTGTGTATATATACCCATATACACAAGTTCAGATGTTTTGCCTGCCTCCAAAGAACCCAAAAAAATGCCCAAAAAAACGCTAGCGCCAAAAAAAAAAAACGCCCAGGTGTGTTGTTGCAGGCATTTTTTGGGGGTTTTTGGAGGCAGGCAAAACATCTGAACTTGTGTATAGTGGTATATATACACACATACTTATATGTATTTTACACTTAGAAATATATATTTGTTATAGGAGCAGAGCCATATTAGTGTAAATGATTTCATTAGCGCAAGCATATATTTCTGCTACTATCACACCTATATATGTCTAGGTGTATATATACATATAAGTATGTGTGTATATATACCCGTATACACAAGTTCAGATGTTTTGCCTGGCTCCAAAGAACCCAATAAAAATGCCCAAAAAAACGCTAGCGCCAAAGAAAAAACGCCCAGGTGTGTTGTTGCAGGCATTTTTGGGGGGTTTTTGGAGGCAGGCAAAACATCTGAACTTGTGTATAGTGGTATTATATACACACATACTTATATGTATTTTACACTTAGACATATATAGGTGTTATAGGAGCGGAGCCATATTAGTGTAAATGATTTCATTAGAGCAAGCATATATTTCTGCTACTATCACACCTATATATGTCTAGGTGTATATATACATATAAGTATGTGTGTATATATACCCGTATACACAAGTTCAGATGTTTTGCCTGCCTCCAAAAACCCCCAAAAAATGCCTGCAACAACACACCTGGTCGTTTTTTTTTTTTTTTGGCGCTAGCGTTTTTTTGGGCATTTTTTTGGGTTCTTTGGAGCCAGGCAAAACATCTGAACTTGTGTATACGGTATATATACACACATACTTATATGTATATATATATACACCTAGACATATACAGGTGTTATAGTAGCAGAAATATATGCTTGCGCTAATTAAATCATTTACACTAATATGGATCCGCTCCTATAACACCTATATATGTCTAAGTGTAAAATACATATAAGTATGTGTGTATATATACCACTGTACACAAGTTCAGATGTTTTGCCTGCCTCCAAAAACCCCCAAAAAAATGCCTGCAACAATACACCTGGACGTTTTTTTTTTTTGGCGCTAGCGTTTTTTTGTGCATTTTTTGGGGGGTTCTTTGGAGGCAGGCAAAACATCTGAACTTGTGTATAGTGGTATATATACACACATACTTATATGTATTTTACACTTGGACATATATAGGTGTGATAGGAGCGTAACTATATTGGTGTTAATTATTTCATTAGCGCAAGTAGTGTTTTCTGCTCCTTTCACACCTATATATGTGCAGGTGTATATATACATACATGTGTGTGTATATTTACCCCCTATACACATGTTTAGATGTCATGCCTGACTCCAAACATGTGCTCAAAAAAATCCCTTTAGACGCCTGCAGCCAAAAAGCAAGCTGACAGGGGCGAAGCCATATTACTGCAGCCAAAGTGACTTCAGAGAAACTAGCTTTTCTCTATAGCAGTCACCCTGATATGGAAGGGTTTGGTCACCCTGCCATAGCAGTCACTGTCAGTTCACCCTACACTACACTACGGTCACCCTGGCACTTGACACTTTCCCTACAGAAACTAAATTTTTGCATCTAACTAAAGTGTAAAAGAGCACCCTAACTACACTAGATATCCCTTTCCTCACACTAATAAATGCTAAATGACACTTTGTAGCAGAAGTCACAGAACTGCTTCCACTCTCTTCCATGTCCCTGTATAACAATGCTAGGAATTTGGCGGGGGCTATCTTATATACTGGGGGGGCGTATTCACTAATGATTGGCCTATGGACCCCCTAGTCACTCCAATCACATTCCTAGCATTCTCCTGCCCCCTCAATTGTCTTTTGCTAATGGTTCTGGTCCAATCATGGGCTTTTAAAGCCCATTTCCTGTCCCATTGTATTTTGGTCGGTTCTGGTTGCCGAATTCCGAACTTTTTGGGCAAAAATTTCTAAATTCGGCCGAACCTCGAACAGCCAATGTTCGGGTCGAACCGATGGTCGACCCGAACCGTTCGATCATCCCTAGTCATCAGCACATTGTCTGAAGAACTGCCACGCTAGGGAACTCCTGTGAGCTGGCTTTAATGTGTTCGGTCCCTTGCTGCGTTGGGCAGTAGCAGGCATAGTGTCTAGGGCACGGCCGCTCCACTTTTGCACCCTGCTCCCTCTTCTGCTGTGCTGGTGGCTCTGTGCGACCACCACCTCTTCCTCCAAACTACTCAGGTCACCTGCATGACCTTCATTCCATGTGGGGTCGAGGACCTCATCGTCCTCCACATCATCTTCCACGCAGTCTTCACCCCTGCAACCCTTGTAGGTCTCCAAAATTCGGAATTCCTCAGCAGTTGGCACCTGTTTTTCGTCATCATCCGAGACGTGCTGCGATAGTCCTCCCATGTACTCATCTTGAGACATAAGTGGTTGGGCATCGGTGCACTCAATCTCTTCCACTTCTGGGGCAGGGCTAGGTGGATGGCCCTGGGAAACCATGCTAACAGAGTCATCAAAAAGAAGAAGAGACTGCTGCATAACTTGGGGCTCAGATTGCTTGGCTGATTTGCAAGGGGGTGAGGTGAAAGATTGATGGCCATCGGCTGCAGGTGCCAACTCTGACCTTTCAGCAGAAGACTGGGTGGGAGACAATGTGAAGGAACTGGAGGCACTGTCAGCAACCCAATCTACTATCGCCTGTACTTGTTCTGGCCTCCAAATTTGTAGAGGCGCATTAGGCCCTGCCAAATACTGCTGTAAGGTTCTGTCGCCGTGTTTCACTTGTGCGTGTAGCTGCCACAGATCGACCACGTCCTCTCCTTGCAACAGGAGCTCCACCAGCAGCACCACAACCCAGCACTAACATAGTGGAGCAGTATGTGTGCACACGCCTAGACGTACTGAATGACGGGTCTGCCAGCTTCAACTTCTGGGTCTCCAAATTGAGGAAAAAGGCCTGAGCTTGCCCTTTGCGCCTTGGAGGTGCTGGGCTGCCCTGCAGCCAGTGCATTATCTGAATGTGTATTTAGCACGGCTGGGGGCGTTATCACAGACAAGCGCAGCCGCCTGTCCAGAGCCAGTGTGGACAAGCTCACATTCATTAAAATGAACCAGGCATGGATCCCACAGGACTTGTCCGTACCTTGTGCAGAATAGACATGTATACTGGCCTTACCCAGCCGTTGTTGTATTTGATCTTTCTAACTCTTTTGGGGTGTACCCTAATTTAAAAAGAAATAAAATTAAAAACAAAAACCAGTGTTGGCTACCTCGTCCTCCACCGCCGCTTCCACCTACACTGCCACATCCACCGCCACCTCAACCTCCTACTCCATATTGGCCTTGTCCTCCTCCTCCACCACTGCCACCACTTCCACCTACACCGCCATATCCTCTGCCACCTCAACCTCCTACTAGAGATGTATAGAACTGTTCGCCGGCGAACAGTTCCCGGCGAACTTAGCATGTTCGCGTTCGCCGCTGCCGGCGAACATATGCGATGTTCGGTCCGCCCCCCATAAGACATCATTGAGGCAAACTTTGACCCTGAACTTTACAGTCAGCAGACACATTTCCAGCCAATCAGCATACCTCCCTCCCACACCCTCCCACCTCCTATAAATAAGCAAGGGCAGCATCCATCTTAGATCATTCTGAAGCAGTGTGTGTAGTGAGAGTAGGGAGAGAGCTGCTGCTGCTGCTGCTGCTGCTGCTGTTAAGCTAGGGACAGTTAGTCAGTGTTCCTGGTCTTGCAGTGTTCTTGGTCCACTACTGCTGTAATATCAGCACCCCAAAAAGCCCTTCTAAGGGCTGGTATTTGTGTTTTTTTTTTTTATATATATATATATATATATACCTAGCGTCCCCAAAAGCCCTTTTAAGGGCTGGTAATTGAGTTGTTTCTTCTTATATATATATATATATATATATATATATCTATATCTATCTAGTGTCCCCAAAAGCCCTTTTAAGGGCTGGTAATTGAGGATTTTTTTATTTATATATATACATATATATATATATATATATATATATATAGTGTCCCCAAAAGCCCTTTTAAGGGCTGGTAAGGTAATAGAGTTTTTTCTTTATATATATATCTATATATATCTATTGTACACTGCAGTTGCCTGCCCGCTGTGTGTGAGAGGCCACAGACCTACCACAGACTGTACTGTGTGCACACCACACTCATTTCGGGTGGCACAGGCACAGTACCTTGCATTTTAAAAAATATTTTTTTTTTCCTCTGTCATAATTGCAGTGAGTGCTGTGTCAGGTCCACAGAGTGCACTGTACCCACTGCAGTGCACTGCCCACCACTGATATATATACGGTGGCACAGCATCTTGTTGCAATAAATTGAAAAAAAAAATATTTTTTATTATTGCAGTTGCCTGGGCTGCCAGTTACTGTCAGGTCCACAGAGTGTACTGTGCCCACTGCAGTGCCACTGTGTGCCCACCCACCACTGATATATAAGGTGGCACAGCAGCTTGCAAAGTAAAAAAATATATATATATTTTTTAATTGCAGTTGCCTGGGTGCCAGTGACTGCTGTCAGGTCCACAGAGAGTGTACTGTGCCACTGCCCACCCACCACTGATATATAAGGTGGCACAGCAGCTTGCAAAGTAAAATAAAATATATTTTTTTAAAATTGCAGTTGCCTGGGTGCCAGTGACTGCTGTCAGGTCCACAGAGAGTGTACTGTGCCACTGCCCACCCACCACTGATATATAAGGTGGCACAGCAGCTTGCAAAGTAAAATAAAATATATTTTTTTAAAATTGCAGTTGCCTGGGTGCCAGTGACTGCTGTCAGGTCCACAGAGAGTGTACTGTGCCACTGCCCACCCACCACTGATATATAAGGTGGCACAGCAGCTTGCAAAGTAAAATAAAATATATATTTTTTAAAATTGCAGTTGCCTGCGTGCCAGTGACTGCTGTCAGGTCCACAGAGAGTGTACTGTGCCACTGCCCACCCACCACTGATATATAAGGTGGCACAGCAGCTTGCAAAGTAAAAAAATATATATATTTTTTAAAATTGCAGTTGCCTGGGTGCCAGTGACTGCTGTCAGGTCCACAGAGAGTGTACTGTGCCACTGCCCACCCACCACTGATATATAAAGTGGCACAGCAGCTTGCAAAGTAAAAAAATATATATATATTTTTTAAATTGCAGTTGCCTGGGTGCCAGTGACTGCTGTCAGGTCCACAGAGAGTGTACTGTGCCACTGCCCACCCACCACTGATATATAAAGTGGCACAGCAGCTTGCAAAGTAAAAAAAATATATATATATTTTTTAAATTGCAGTTGCCTGGGTGCCAGTGACTGCTGTCAGGTCCACAGAGAGTGTACTGTGCCACTGCCCACCCACCACTGATATATATGCCTGCAAGAGAAAAAGCCAGCCGCAGAGAAGCCGTATTCCTGAAAATATAAGAAAAATGCTGTTTTTTAGGGGTTCTGGACATGCTACAGAGCTGAAACTTGACAGGTACACTTTTTAGACCCCCCAGACACTAAATACAAAAAATGACATGCCTGCCTAAAAAAATGCCCGCTAAATGCCTGCAAGAAAAAAAGCCAGCCGCAGAGAAGCCGTATTCCTGAAAATATAAGAAAAATGCTGTTTTTTAGGGGTTCTGGACATGCTACAGAGCTGAAACTTGACAGGTACACTTTTTAGACCCCCCAGACACTAAATACAAAAAATGACATGCCTGCCTAAAAAAATGCCCGCTAAATGCCTGCAAGAGAAAAAGCCAGCCGCAGAGAAGCCGTATTCCTGAAAATATAAGAAAAATGCTGTTTTTTAGGGGTTCTGGACATGCTACAGAGCTGAAACTTGACAGGTACACTTTTTAGACCCCCCAGACACTGAATACAAGAAATGACATGCCTGCCTAAAAAAATGCCCGCTAAATGCCTGCAAGAAAAAAAGCCAGCCGCAGAGAAGCCGTATTCCTGAAAATATAAGAAAAATGCTGTTTTTTAGGGGTTCTGGACATGCTACAGAGCTGAAACTTGACAGGTACACTTTTTAGACCCCCCAGACACTAAATACAAAAAATGACATGCCTGCCTAAAAAAATGCCCGCTAAATGCCTGCAAGAAAAAAAGCCAGCCGCAGAGAAGCCGTATTCCTGAAAATATAAGAAAAATGCTGTTTTTTAGGGGTTCTGGACATGCTACAGAGCTGAAACTTGACAGGTACACTTTTTAGACCCCCCAGACACTAAATACAAAAAATGACATGCCTGCCTAAAAAAATGCCCGCTAAATGCCTGCAAGAGAAAAAGCCAGCCGCAGAGAAGCCGTATTCCTGAAAATATAAGAAAAATGCTGTTTTTTAGGGGTTCTGGACATGCTACAGAGCTGAAACTTGACAGGTACACTTTTTAGACCCCCCAGACACTAAATACAAAAAATGACATGCCTGCCTAAAAAAATGCCCGATAAATGCCTGCAAGAGAAAAAGCCAGCCGCAGAGAAGCCGTATTACTGAAAATATAATAAAAAATGCTGTTTTTTAGGGGTTCTGGACATGCTACAGAGCTGAAACTTGACAGGTACACTTTTTAGACCCCCCAGACACTAAATACAAAAAATGACATGCCTGCCTAAAAAAATGCCCGCTAAATGCCTGCAAGAGAAAAAGCCAGCCGCAGAGAAGCCATATTCCTGAAAATATAAGAAAAATGCTGTTTTTTAGGGGTTCTGGACATGCTACAGAGCTGAAACTTGACAGGTACACTTTTTAGACCCCCCAGACACTAAATACAAAAAATGACATGCCTGCCTAAAAAAATGCCCGATAAATGCCTGCAAGAGAAAAAGCCAGCCGCAGAGAAGCCATATTCCTGAAAATATAAGACAAATGCTGTTTTTTAGGGGTTCTGGACATGCTACAGAGCTGAAACTTCACAGGTACACTTTTTAGACCCCCCAGATGCTAAATCCAAAGAAATTTTTTATTTTTATTTTTTTTTAATTTTTCCAATAATTGGCTCTCTATCAAAAAATTATAATTTTTAAGAACTTTTTTTTGCGTGATCCCTCTCCGGCATGCCACAGTCCAGGTGTTAGTCCCCTTGAAACAACTTTTCCATCACTATTGTGGCCAGAAAGAGTCCCTGTGTGTTTTAAAATTCGCCTGCCTATTGAAGTCTATGGCGGTTCGCCCGGTTCGCCGGTTCGCGAACATTTGCCGATGTTCGCGTTCGCCGTTCGCGAACGGCGAATTTTAGGTTCGCGACATCACTACCTCCTACTCCATATGGGCCTCGTCGTCCTCCTACATCATTCAAGATGATTATTTTTTATTGTTATGTTTTTTATGTTCTTTTAAGTTATTCACCTATCCACATTTGTTTGCAGAACACTTGCCATGCTCTTAAGATGATTTTGCTGCCATTTGCAGCCCTCTAGCCCTTTCCATGTTTGTTTTAGAGGCATTTTAGTGCTCAAAAGTTCGGGTCTCCATTGACTTCAATGGGGTTCGGGATCGGGTCAAAGTTTGGGTTAAGTCCGGGTCACGAACCCGGACTTTTTTTTCAAGTTCGGTCAAACCCGCCGAACCCGAACATCCAGGTGTTCGCTCAACTCTATCACTGATCCCTTAAGCTCCTTACCAGAAGTCCAAAAAACACTATCCTGTTCAGCAAAGTCTCTTCTATTAAGTCAATGAAACAAAGTCTTTCATCCTCAACTTGGGAATAAACGCAACAACTAGTAACCTCCTTCAAAACCAATTCCCATACACCTGGGCCTATGAAAGTATATCCTACTTAGGAATACACCTGACTAAATCCCTATTCCAAACAAATTGAATTCCCTTTCGCACCAACCTACAGCATGATCTTGACAAGTTAGCAAAATTTTAAATCTCGTGGATGGGTAGATTAGCGGCATTCAAAATTTTACATCTTCCCCAAATTCTCTACCTCTTCAGGACATTGCCTATTTTAATCCCAGATATTTTAATCCCTATTTTAATTCCAGAAATCTTTACAGTCTATACTATTGTAATTTTTTGGCAAGGGAAGAAGTCTCAATACACCCATACCAAACTCATAAAACATGGTTCAGTAGGTGGCACAGGTTACATAGAATTCTATCATTATTATTTAGCTGCCCTTCTTACCCAAATCAAGGAATAGTTTCTGCCCTCTCCCACCACAATCTGGGGAAACGGAAACATCCAAAAAACTGGGACACTCTCTATATACCCAGCTCACTAGTATATCTCTAGGAGCTAGAACTCCCATGCACATATCTCCTACTATGAAAGCCTCGATCAAAGTCTGGAAGTCATTAACCCCCCAGGCCCACTCCTACCCTCAAACTACCAGCCTTAAAATTCCCATCTTGGCACTACAATACACTATCGACTCTAAATCCTATACACCCTGGAATTTGAAAGGCATTAAATCTGTGAACGACCTATTTGAAAATAACATCTTCAAATCCTTTTCAACCCTTCGAAAATATTTCCTCCTCCCTAACTCAGACCTTTATACATACAGTATATATGTACAAAACACTGCCTCTCAGCAATTTCCTCATGGCTGTATAAGCGAAACAAAGTATTCCCTCATAGGAGTTGGGACTTTAAGGGCAGGCAAGACACCAAAATAGTGAAAAATTTTACAATTTTATTATACCATGTTAAAACATAAACAATGGACAATATAAACTCGATGAAAGCAGGGCGTAATTAAAACACATATTATTAAAATAAAAATAAACATCCTAGTGTTGTTGAACATCATGTGTAGGTGTTTTCTTCATATCCCCCGACGCATTTCAGGTTCATATCCTTTCATCAGGGGTATATGATAAGGAGAATGCAGAAGTTAATTTGCTTCAATCTGGGATGAGGGAGGAATTGTAGCCATTGGATGTAAGGACAGGTTCAGATGTAGCCCCCACTGGATTCAGATGCGATGGCAGGAGAAAGTAGGGTGGGATGGAGGGAAAGAAAGGGGAGGGGGAGGAGGGAACAGCATAAGGCTGGTGCCCCTGTATGTTTCCACAAAGGTTCCTTACCACAAAGAAGGTTGCTGATGTGTATTAGAATGCTTGTCTGCAAACCTATTGAATGATCGAGGGTTTGAAGGAACTAAATGTACAAAAAATATTGTGTAATTCCCAATATCCTGGAAGGATCTGGTCCTATATGGTCCTGGGAGGCAATATCCCAGGAGTAGTTCAATGGCCATGATTGATACACTCACCAACTTGGCTATTTCTCACTGCCATAACTCCCCAACACAAAGGAATCTCGTTATTCTACACCATACTCCAACAAAAAGACACCTTCACCAAATCAACCCCACTACATAGATGGGGAAAAGACCTAAAACGCAAATATACTTATAAACAATGGATCTCAGCCTGTTAGTCAATTTACACAGCTACCAGCTGTTCCACTCTTTGGGAACTCTATATCAAACTGACACTCAGGTGGTATCTGACACCCGACAGGATTGCTAAATTTGGTCAACCCACAAGTGGCCTTTGCTGTAAAAACTGTGGCCAAAAAGGAGACCTTCGCCATACTTTTTGGAGTTGTCCCAAACTGTTAACATTCTGGACATCTACCTTCAGATTCATTACTAGAGCCAAATTCAGTATCACTAGAAGATGGAAAAACCCAGACCCTCCCACACTTCAGGAAGTGATAGATTTAACCTATCTTCATTTACTCACATGAAAAAATTATAGCAATCCACTCATATAGAGTGGAATGCTTCACTTGTATAAGACATCCGTGGACTACATGGATAACGTATAATCTATGAAATCCTATTAGTTCTTCCTCTGCTCTGCACCACCCCACCCATACCCTATCGCAAACACTAATGGTTCACGGCCGTCATCTGTCCGATACCGGCCCTCTTCCATTCGATAAGGTCACTCAAAGTCATCACTCCTTATCTGTACCGCTGTAAGGTAATACAACTTCTACCTGCAATGTATCTAGGTTATCTGATATGTTCAACCTGATTTTACTCATTCATTTCCTTGTTTGAATACCACACATTGAGATACTTGTAATGTACATTTGGAATGTTCTGTGTAACTGTTAATTTTCTTACTCTTGTTACAATTAAATTTTGATAAAATGTATTGAAAAAAAAAAATGTCCAAATAGGCATCTTAGGGGGTTACAAACATTAGATATTTGAGTAATTGAGCTAATGAAAGCAGTGGTTTCAGACCAAAATTCTCTGATAGATGGGAATTCCCATACCATATGATAAAACGTGTCAGCTGCTGAAGAACATAGTGAACACACAGCAGAGGGCAGCCTATTTAAAAAGAAAACTAGGAGTATAATAAGACCAATATTAAACCTTGGTCTGGATAACCTTATCCCAAGCGGAGATGACCGTGGTGACCTGCAGTGGTGACATTTTCTGCCACACCTCCTCTGTGAGCTTAGGTATATTTGAACACCATCTGGATACAGTGAGAAAAAGTCTATCAGTTTTCATGTGAAGTAAGGAAGAATAATATGTAGAAATACGTTCAGCATGAGATGGGTCATTCAAGAGGTGTTCCAAAGGGGAGGGTTGTATGGAGATATTATATAGGCCAAACTGAGTCGAAGCTGTGTATCGTAACTAAAGATACAAGTAATTTACTTACGGTTTGATATGTCATTGATGGCTTTTGCCTCTAGTTGATTTTCTGATCTCAGGCTGTGACCTGCTTTGTTTTGTTTTGTACTGATGTATACCAATTGTTGACTGTGTACAAGAAGTATGCTTTTTGTGTGTGTTTTCTCAATAACATTTTTTTCTTGATTAAAAAAAAAAAAATACCAGTAATAAGCGGTGGAGGGGAGATTAAAATCCCTGAGGAAGTCAGAGAAGAAGTCAAAGGAATCTGATGAGAAAAGGTGTGAGATTAGTTTCACTTCATATCTGATCCAAAACGCACCATCCGTTCTTTGAAAAAATTCTTGCAAACATCTATTTTTCCATAAGGAGGCATTGATGGAGTGTACAGAGACTGTGTCAGATGGGAGCAGATTCCAACATAGACCTTGGCTTTAGTCCCTGTCCAAAGACCTCCCACTCTAACATAATTCACCACTCAACATATTTGTAAACATTGGTGTGTGGCTGTTTGGTTTGATTTCACGATCCTAAGACATGTTCCCTATTCCCCATTGACAACAAAGTGCATATTTAGCCGAGAAACCAGTAAGTTTGTGTTCACACCAAATATAAGGATGTGATAATGTAAATGTTAATAATTCAAGATAAAATCTACCTTTGTATCACAAAAACATTTAGATGCTTGTAAAAAATATTTTACTTCTTCCATACCATTTCTGTGTGGTATTATAGTGTGTTATTATATCACATCTTCTGTGGTTAAAATATATATAGGCTTTATTTTTAATTCACTGCGAGTGTAAAAGATTGTGCTTAGTGTCTTTCAAAAAAGCCAGTCACGTAAAAGTTATTTTTTTTCTAAATAATGGTACTGTATATATTAGGACATCTATTTGTAAAACAGAACTTCAGAAATTAGCCAAAAACTGTGGGCCCCACTGCAAGGGTTAACTGCTTGTTAGGTGTAGAAGGGAAAAAATAACGAGTAATACTTACCTTATTCCCAGCTCTGGCAGGCTTCCTCGATCCTGGCAACCAGTACAGTACTTTCTCCTATCTAAGGCCTTCTGGCCACTGTTACATACCAGCCTCCTTCATGTACAATGCAGTGTTCATAGGCCTGGATTACCTGTGATGACACAGAGGGACCACTCGCAGCTTTGGGGAGAGTATTGAGGCTGGCTATTTCAGGGATAAGGTAAATAATACCTCCTTTTCATGTCCCCATTAGACTAAACCAGCTTTTACCCTTGTAGTGTGGAAGGGTGCCACTGCAAGTGAATATTTTGGCTAAATCCTAGAGATCAGCTAAAAATATAGTGACATAAATTTAGACATCTTGTCGAAGAGACTGTAAAAGTATTAATTAGACTTGGGAATCTTTGTGGTTGCCATTGGTGATTAGGAACTTCTAAACCTCTATACTATAGGTCAAATATGATCTCCCCATTTTTTGCTGGTGGTGTGCACCTTGAGAAAAAAATATTATGCATCATTTATGACATTGCACGTATCTTTGTTGCTTAAGTAAAAATATTTATAGGGTTATGTAAAGGTATGTGGTGTAGCGCTTATATGATAAAATGAACTCCGCAGTCCATATACAAATATATCAATCATTGGAAGGAAAACAAGTCCATTCAGAAAGACGTGCTCCCAAAGGTGTAGCCAGTTACTTCACACTCCAACAGATCTGTGCAGAGAGACCACCACCAAGAGAAAAGATGGCCCCTTACCGCAATGTATGGATCCCCACTACAGAGATCAGATCCAGCTCAATTCACACATCTGCTTTCGTGACCGGAGGATGGCGCTGTGAACCCTGGTGGATCCTTTGTGGTGGTGCCACCTTTGTGCATTATAGCACTACATGGTCATTAATTATGGGCATCATTGTTATTATGGAAGCCAAGAGTGAAATATATATTCTCATTGATATCGATGTTGACCATAAATGGGGAATTTGTCATGTCGCATAATAATGTGATTTTATGGCATCCCCATTGTACTATAGGTTTGAGTACATGGACCCATGTTAAGTCGTAATCCACGTTCTATGTATTCTGTTATATGTTCGGTGTGTTGTTTGTTTATCAAACTGACATCCGCTACAGAACGTTGTGGATTGTACGACTTCCTGGTTCCTGCCGTTGAAGCGCATGTTTCCTGGGAGCTGGATTGCAAGCGACCGGCACCAGGATGTAGATTATTGGTATTCTGAACCGGAAGTTCCTGTAGTTGGAGCGCATATGCTCGACTTCCGGCTTCGGATCGTGACACTAAGTTCCGCCCTTTCCGTCCCGTCCAGCGTATAAAAGGGATTGGTTTACCGCAGGCCACACCCCCTGACGATGTCATCTACTGACGAAACGCGTAGGAGGAGCCTGCGGCACGCCACGCTAGGACACACGAGGGGATGCGGCGGCCATTTTCTTGGTTGGAAACCAGATCCTAAAGGCGATTTCTGAGCGAGACATGCTGTTTTATCGGCTACGAAATGTGAGTTGCCAATTTTTATACTAGTGCATCAATAAACACACTCGTGACTGTACTTCACTATGGGAGTTGTCCCTCTTTCTTCACATGTGTACCTATACCTGTGCCTTCAATGATTGGAGCTGATTTGGATATCGCTATGAGCCGGGTACTGTCTACAAGGGCCATATAGATGTGTGAATTGAGCTGGATCTGATCTCTGTAGTGGGGATCCATACATTGCGGTAAGGGGCCATCTTTTCTCTTGGTGGTGGTCTCTCTGCACAGATCTGTTGGAGTGTGAAGTAACTGGCTACACCTTTGGGAGCACGTCTTTCTGAATGGACTTGTTTTCCTTCCAATGATTGATATATTTGTATATGGACTGCGGAGTTCATTTTATCATATAAGCGCTACACCACATACCTTTACATTTTTTCCTTGATCTGTTTTCTAATTCATGATCGGGTGTTGGCAGCTTTACTCAGAGTGTTTGAGCTTTATTCACTGGGAAGTGTATAAATATTATTTAATACTGTTTTAACGTTTTATTTTAGCGCAGTAATACCCCCATTTTATAATTTATAGGGTTATACTGTACATGTATTAAAACATTACCATGTGGCTGTCTCCAGCATCCCCACAGGCAACATGGATGATATTGTTTGTAATAGGATTATCTACTATGATCGCCAGTTCAACTAAAGGCTATAATGTAGTTTTTTTCATGAAATACCTCAATCAGCAAAAGAAAAAAAAATACAGCATTATGAACACTAAATGGAGTTGGCAATCATAGGAGATAATTACATTGCAAACAATACAATGATCGTTCGTGGCACCTCTGCGAATGCTTAAAACATCTGTATGGCCATTGTTTGTTTATACATAGACCCCATACTGTTCTAGTTCATCTAGTGAAGGGCACAAAACCCTTCTACTATACTGTGCAAGCTGTTCCAGTAAGACAAAAAAATCTTTCTGACCACAATGAGATCCACCTGGATTAACATTTTCTTATCCATTTGTTATTTTTAGCCATTTGAATTGTGTGCTTATTGAAGTGTATTCAAATTTTTTTTTATTTTTTTTTTTACTTTGCATGAATATTTCTAGTAAAATACTATGATATATTTTCACAGCTCTAACAACAACATTCATTTTCTTATGCAGAGGATAATCCCTGTTTTCTACCAGTTGAAAGGCATACCCCTGCTGCATACTGTAGTTTGTGTTGACAATTTCCACTGAATTTTCTATATGTGTAATGTATTTATGTATACAGGATAAACACGCTTTTTTATGAATTTTGATCATGGGTAAAAAAAAAACACGTTCAGGTAATATTTCCTAATAGCTGAATCACCAGTGCCCTTCCTATCAGAGTTATCTTTTGCATGCTGTTAGTCTATAATATACAAGAAAATCCAGACCATTCCATGTTATGAATTTATCCAGTTTGACTCCTTTCAATTGCATGCTTGTTTTGGGCTCCCAAGTGTATTACTATGTATATATAATATTTTTATACTATACTATCTACAGTACATATACACAAGAAATATGAATTAGCCCTTTGGATAAATGTTATATTGCTTGGTCAGAGGGATGGATATGGGAAACTTGTATTTGTCATATTGAATTTTGTGAATCTTTAGTGGAGTTGAATTTTGAAAGCCCGTGAACCTCTAATAACTATTGTAGACATGCATGTTTTTTTTTTTTTCAATGATTTCATGGTTGACATGATAAGTCACATGCTTTTGTTGCAACATTTGAAAAATCATCTGACCTGCAACCTTTAACAATAATAAAAAGTTTTCTAAATTAATCATTTCATTCTTGTGCCACACCCCATAGAATTCATAGTAATAGGCCACTCTTCTACATTGAAAAGGCAGCCAGGGAGCATCACGCAAGTTCATGAAGTCCCTAAAAGGGGGAAGTATATTAGTAAAGCAGGCAGTCATTTATTCATGGCATAAAGTACAATGCCTTGTGGTTAATTAGTTTCAAAAGGAGACAGACAAATTACAAAGGCTGTAATGTTTTGCAGCTGATGTGTTGTCTGCACATTACTTCTGCTGAAATGCAAACTTAAAAATTTAAATAAAAGCCCCAAGCCATTTATGTCAACAGAAACTGCTTTGCAGCTTCTTGGTGCTGTCTTAGTAAATACTGTGCAAATTACTATTTTCTGTAATTAAATGAAATCACAGAATGTACTTGTTTTCATTGCTGACTTCAAACCATAAAATAATACTTTTACAAACATTTAAATATATAGTTTATGACCCAGCCACATGGACATTTTTTAATCTTAGCTTGCGTGTTGCTTGTCTAAGGAGAATCCCATTTAGCTATAATTTGTGAAGAGTTTAAAAAATGTCATGCAGACTTTTTAAAACCCTCTTAGCACTTTTAAGCTTTTGTTTGGAAGTGCTAAAAAAAAAACTGGTAGCAGGCATCACTCAGCTCAGGAAGGAACTGGGAGAACAGTTTCAGAGTCTGTTCTTCAATCCCCAAAGTGGCCAAGATATGTTAATCTCTCAGGTCAATCCCACCTCCATTGATACTTCTTTTACTTCAGTATTACCCCCCAAAGTCTGTGGATGTACCTTCATGCTGTTATTCTAGGGGACTCAGTCTGTTTTTATTTTAACCGCTAGTAAGTGATAATACATTTATGCCTGGTATTGTATTAAAGCAGAGCTTCACCCAAAAGAGGAAGCTACAAAATTTGGCACTTTTTTGGGGAGGGGAGCAGGTTTTGACAGGTATTCGCTCCCACTTCCTGGTAAGATCACTGATCTGCAATATTTCCGGCCCCTCCTCCTTGCCCGCACTGCCTTCTGCAACACACAGGGGTCCCAGAAGATGGCAGGACCATTCAGGAAGCACATCACAACTTGTGCATGCGTAGTTTAAAACTGTCTGTGAGACTTTACTGCCAGTTTCCCTTACTCACAATGCTGGTGCCTGCACCCAAATCCAATTAATGAATCGGCTTTGGGTGCCCACATTGGAGGATCTCTGGACAGGTAAGTGTCCTTATATTAAAAGTCAGCAGCTACTCACTGAGAGGAGTTTCAGCCCAGTCCCTTCCCTCCATACATGTTAACAGGCTAGAGGTTTTGCTGGATAGTGGAAGGAACATGCGGAAAAACGTGAAGTCATGGCCATATGCTGTTTACAATTTGTATTGAGTTATACTGTTCCTTTCAATAGTTCCTTCCTTTCTTGCCTTTCTTCTAAGTAAATACCTTGTGTCTAATTGTACAGATATTCATCTCATTTTTTATGAGTATAACAACTGGATTTACCCTCAATTGCTGAGGACAACTGTTCAGGGGCTACATTACTGTTTCACAAATGGAGTGCATGTAGTCTCATGGAATGTTAAGGGTTTACAATCTCCGGCCAAAAGAATGAAAATACTAAGATACTTGAAATTACTGAAACTGATATTTCTCTGCTGCAGGAGACTCATCTGTCAGTGGATGATATTTCTCACATGTAAAAACTGTGGGTGGGTCGAGTGCTAGGTTCAGCAGCTACAGGATGGAAAGCTGGACTGCTTATCCTATTCAACAAAAACCTAACCTATGAATTTGTTTCTGTGGACAAGGATGACACTGGATGAATATTTACAGCTCACCTTGAAATTTCTACTAAAGATCTTTTGATTACCAATGCATATGGCCCAAATTCCCCCAATAAATCATAGTTTTGCACATTATCGCAATGGCTCTTACTGTAAGTACACCTCAGAATCCACACAGGCAAGGGATTCACACACTGTCCCAGGGCATTCTACCCCTTTTTTCAGATGCCCTTCTCCCTCCAATTCATAGACCCATGGTGGTTATCCAAGTCAACTGATGAAGAGTACGTCTTCTACTCACACTCCCATAATTATTTTGCTAGATTGGACTACCTTCTCTGCACCACCTCCTTGCTGAATATCATTCGAGATTCCACTATACATGACTTAGTTTAGCGATATTGTTAGTGGTATCCATTGAACTTGAGTGGTAGAAGCCTTTTTACCACATATTTTAGTTTGAAAATGTTCTTGGTAGGCGACACAGAACTCTTACAGATCTGCAATGTGCTGTTCCAAAGGAGCCATAACAGTTGCTATAGTGGCCACCATGTTTAGGCCAGATTATTCTGTCATAGTCAGGGGTCAGGCTCAGAGAACAGTAACTATAGCAGTAGAGCAACCAGCAGGATAAGTTCACCCTGCTGAATGCTCACCTGAGGCACAGTGCCTAAGCACTAACCAATATTCACCCGAGCTCCTGATGGTGGAAATTATTTTTGCTGCATGTTAGTACCAGGTTATGGTCCTAAGGATCATCCCAGCAGGAGGTAAGCAAGCTGAGGTCCATTATCAGATATAGCAGGTAGGGATCAACCAGAAGCATTAGCCAGTAAACAAGCCAGGTAAACAAGGTCAGTAACAAATGGATGCAAGTTGGGATCATGTGAAATTGAAGTCAAGGAACAAGCCAAAGGTCAGTAACGATCTGTGATGGTAGCGGAGATATGAATGGCAGCAGGAGTGACAAGAGTGAGATATTGGCTGCAGAAAGCACAATAGTCTGGCAAACAGGAGGTGCAAAGGCATGGCTCAAAAAGTAAGTTCAAGGGAGCAGCAAATAGTTAAAGGTTTACCAGAAACAAGGTACAAGGTCTAAGGGATCCGACAGGAAGCTGTCCATCATCTCAAGTGTCTTAGCTAAAAGACTGCCTAACACAGCAGAAGCAATGGGTTCAAATCCAGGTCCTAACACATTGCTTCCACCTTATTTTGAGTATGCAGTTCAGTTTTGGCCCCTAATTTATAGAAAGAGTTTTCTAGATTTAGAAAAATTCAACAAAGTGCAAGTCAATTATTAAGGGGGCTGGAAATCATTTTTAAGGAATGACTTAAGCTGACCATACATTGATTGAAATGTGGCTAGTTTATCTGTGTATTTTAACAGCTGACTGTTCCACTGTCAAAATACTATGTCCCTTAAGGGGAAATTCCTCCATCCCCAACAAACAAAAATCAGCAAGAACACTAAGAGTCGGTTCACACTATGGCGACACAACTTCGGGGTGACTTGAACAAGTCGCCGTGCACCGCGACTTCGGCGCGGCTTGCACTGACTTCACATAATGGAAGTCAATGCAAACTTGAGTCACTCCTATTAGAACGGTTCCCATTGCACAGAATGGAGCACGTAGTCGGAGTAGTGTGAACCGGCACTTACCAGCTGGCTTGCAAACAAACCAAATTGAAACTGTTTAACAGTTTATGTTATAAACAGAGGGTTTCATTGCACACATTTGCAAATATATGTGGATCCTGCAGTGCCCACGTTAAGGCTCCTTTGTATACTAAGGTCCTAACGCTATAGTTTTGAGAGTCTTCAAGTTGGAGCATATATAGCAGTGGATATATTAAGGACAGGCTTGCCTGGAGGGAGCACAATCCTCCTTAAAGGCACAGTGACACAGAATGCCCAGCAACAGCACAATGGCAGCTGAAGGCAGAAAATGAGCCCCCACACCATACATAACATTGGCAACAACCCCAATTTATAACTAGCCTTTTCAGTAATGTGCACATGGAAGGGCAATGCACATCACAAGCAAAAATTTCCAAGCACACCAATTAGCCTGCAAACAAACCAAACTGACCCTGTCTAACAACTCACATTAAAAACAGAGGGTTTCATTGCACCTCATTTGTGTGGCTGAAAGCACCTCATTTGTGCGGCTGAAATGTATTTAAAGTTGCTACCAACAATTTTAAGGAGTTGATTTGTGTATGCAAAACAAGGATTGTCCTTATAAACAGACAACTTTCCATTTTCTGTAATTGAGTAATTTGCTTGCACCCACAGTATTCTCTACTCTAAAATGTATATATAATAATAAATAAAAAAAGACTAGCCTCATGTTTTCTTTATATATGTATATATTCTCTCATATCAGACACAGTTAACATGTTTACCTTTAATGATGTTTAAACAGTAACACTGTTGATATTCTCCTTTAAAAGCAGGCATGCAGCTGTGCCAGTTATATTATCTAGATAACTGCAAAGGAAATAGCAAGAACAATAGAAATCTGATAAGTGTAAACAATGAATCTGTGTTATAATGATAAGGAAAAAGTATGTCAAAAGGTTCTCTCTCTGTTTGGCATGTACAAAACTAGATTGAACTTTCATTGCCCTCGTGGATCCAAATAATCCAAGTAATCTAACTACACTTTACAACACAAAAAAAAAATATATATATATATATATATATATATATATATATATATATATACAGTATATATACCTGTATAGGTGTATTGATGTATAGATGGATAGATAGATAGATAGATAGATAGATAGATAGATAGATAGATAGATAGATAGATAGATAGATAGATAGATAGATAGATAGATAGATAGATAGATAGATAGATAGATAGATAGATAGATAGATAGATAGATAGATAGATAGATAGATAGATAGATAGATAGATAGATAGATAGATAGATAGATAGATAGATAGATAGATATGCATTTTTATTTTTTACAATATTTGGACTTACCATATCGTCTCATATAGTAATATAGTAGCTCTTCTGCTTATCTTAAACTGGCCATGCATTCATCAGTAGGCTGATCAAAATAAACTAAAAGGATTCCCCTATCCACATGTTCAAGCTGGATTGGGGAATCTTCTCTGCTGCACTATTGTATCCTGACACCGGGGACTCCTCAGCTATCAGAATATTATAATTAGCACTGAAGTCCATCGGCTGCAGCACTGATCAAACACAAGATAGATAAATCAACTTCTCAGTAATGGGAACTGCCATTGTTGGATCAAAATTCTTCCAGTCCCTGCTGAACTGAACATATTTCTATCCTCTCTGGCCAGCTTTAGACTGAGGAAGTTTGTGAAATGGACTGCCTCAGTATCTACACAGCAGTAACTGCATACTGAAAATAGGCAAAATGGTTAACTCAAACTGAAAAATAAGTTCATTGTCATAAATTGAATCACAGTTTTGGCATAAGAACAACACATGTAATAAAATAGTTCACGTTCCCTTATCTAACTAGGCTAGATGTAATATAACTTGTCCATTGTTAGGCTCAGAAGGATGCTTTAAAGCACAGCCACCAGCCGGGGATCCCAACTGATGGATGAATGTAAGCAAACAGCAAAAATAACATAAAAAACCCCTAAGAAATAGTGTACACCCCCCCCAGGGGTCTGGTATAGATTTTAAGCATCACCCCATGAAAACAAAAAACAGCTTGTGATTCCCCAAATTCCATACCAGACCAATTGAGTGTGCAAAAAACAAGAAAATAATCAAGAAGCCCCCCTCAAAATCCATAACAGACCCTTTTCTGAGCACTCAGGTCTGGGTGGCCAGGAAAAGTGGGGACAAGTGTGAAATGTGCGCTCCCTTGGACAATTTTAGTTCACATGCCCTTAACATGGGGGGGGCACCTTTCCAACATACCCCCATGTTGATGAGAACAAGGCCCTCTTCCCCACAATTCTGACCCTGTGGTTGTTGGGGTATGCAGGCAGGGGGCTTATTAAAATCTAGAAGCCCATGAAAAATGATACAGTCCCCGGATTATAAACCCCACTTACATGAATGAGTAAGTGTAAATAGCACCCTTATTTATAGCACCCTTATTTATTCACAAAAATGTAATTTATAAATAAAGACACACATTTTTTGACAAGTCTTTTAATAAAAAAAAAAAAAAAAAAGAAATGTCCCACAATGTGAATTTCCTGTGAATCACATCATCCAGCAATGCAGATCTATGTTAGGTATGTCTTTCACACGGGCGATCCGATCGGATCCGCCTGTCAGTTTTTTAGGCGGATCTGATCGTATCCTCCATGCAGCTCTATGGGGCAGCGGATGTCAGCGGAGACACCCACTGACACCCGCTGCCATCCATATCCGATTCTGTCCGTGAAATCTGGACTGATGGAAACCCTATTTTTCTATCCGTTCAGGGATCGGATTGGATCAGATCGGATGAGAGCGGACAGACAGTCCGCTCTCATCCGATCCCCCATAGAGAGCAGCGGGAGCTGTGACACCTCCCTCTCAGCACTGCAAGCGGAGACGGAGCTGTCATCCGCCGGCTCAGCGGGGATCGGCGGATCGATCCCCGCTGAGCAGCACGGATCCGCCTACGGAGGCGGACCGTGTGAAAGAGCCCTTAATCATAATGCCCAATGCACTGCATGGAAAAACAATCTGCTGTCCACTGACATCTGAACCCTTCACTTTACTTCTGCTTAATGTCTTCCCTGAGTCCCTGCTTCAATATAAGAAGAGGGGCAGGGTCTCTCTGTGATGTCCAGAAATGATCAATGATGTACAATGGAAACCTGCCACCTTGCTTATATTGCAGCAGTGGGAACATGAGATTAAGGGGACAGTTGAGCAATAGGTCCCAACATCAGTCACTTGCCAGTCAGGAAGGAGGGATGAGGCAGATTTTACTCTGGAAAAAAAATAAAAGTGCAATATTTAGGAGACCAAAGCCACACATATTGTACAGGCACTGTAAGCTGTCTTTTCTGCTGTAAGGGGGAGTAGTAAAGTTTATTGCCAATATATAAGCAACTTCTTTAGGCCTCACTGTGAGAAGGGAGATGGAGTAAATTGTATTCAGAAATAAAAATTAAAGTTTATATTCTCAGAAACAACAGCAATACATACTATACAGGGGGTAAAACGTATGTAAGCAGCTTCTTTAGGCCACGATGAGAGTGAAGAAACAGGTTTGAATTTGAAATAAAAAAGTGTATTATTTCAGACACAATAGCCATGTACTGTGTATTGATCTGTGTTGTACAGTGGCTGGACAGAATGTAAGCACCATCTTAAGGCAGCAATGTAAGAGCAAGAGATGAGGCAGGTTTTATTCTGATATGAAAAAAATTTAGTTATTTAAGAGATAACAGCTACATATATTGTAAAGGGGGTGTACAGTATGTACTCAGCTTCATTAGGCTGCATTGTAAAAAAAAAAAAAAATTGAGTTCATTATTAAAAAAAAAAAAAAACAGACAAATTATTGCACAATCACGGAACAGTTTGCGCCCACCTTTTAAAGCAATATTAAATTTAAATGTAATATTATATCTTTTTTAAAAATTGAAATAACAAACATGTCATACTTACCTGCCCTTTGCAATGCTTTTGCACAGAACAGCCCCGATCCTCTTCTTATGGGATCCCACGTCGGTGCTCCAAGCCCCTCCTCTTCAGCACGTGCCCCACAGAAACCTG
Organism: Pelophylax lessonae; assembly: GCF_965119305.1. Classification (NCBI taxonomy): domain Eukaryota; kingdom Metazoa; phylum Chordata; class Amphibia; order Anura; family Ranidae; genus Pelophylax; species Pelophylax lessonae. The sequence goes on along the minus strand of NC_138777.1, from coordinate 103,202,339 downwards.
CTTTCCATGAGGGCATTAGTGCATGCCCGCTCCCAAGCTGTCCTGCCTGTGTCTAGTGATACAAAGCAGGTGGCTTGGCCCCACTTTCCGCTCCCTCATCACAGCATTTGATTGGCAGCAGAAGGAGTCAATGGCTCCTGCTGCTATCAATCTGTCCTGTGAGGAGGGAGACAGCGATGAGAGCCGCTGCTCTTGTGCACATCACTGGATTGGATAGGGCTCAGGTAAGAAAAAAGAGGGGGGGGCACCATAGAAGGTTTTTATCTTAATGCATAGAATAAATTAGTGTAAAAAAAAAAAAAAAAAAAAAAAAAAACATAAGGCTTTAGAATCACTTTAAGGCTGCAATGTAACAAAGAAAGATGAGAAAGGTTATATTATGAAATAAAAATAAGACTGTATTATACCAGTAATAATAGCAAGAAGTAATATACAGTTGCTGGAAAGTATGTAAGCAACTTGATTAATTCACATGGTAAAAGGGAGCGATAAGGCAGATTTTATCCTGAAAAAAATATTGTTTTTTTTTTATTTCAGAGACAAAATCCACACATATTGTACAGTGGCTGGACAGTATGTAAGCAGCTTCTGTAGGCCACAATGAGATGAGGTAGGTTTTATTCCAAAATAAAGATTAGACTGTATTGTAAAGTGGTGGACACTATGTAAGCAGCTTGGTTATGCTGCATTATAAGAGAGAGCGAAAATTCAGTATTTATCTTGAAATTAAAATTAGAGTGTAATGTTTCAGAGACAAAAGCTACATATACAGCACATATTGTGGAGTAGCTGGACAGTTTGCAAGTCGATTTTTAGACTGAAACATAAGAGGAGAAAAATGGCAGGTTTTAGCTTCAAATAAACATTGCAGTGTTTATGTCAGTGACAATACCAACACACATGATGTACAGTGTCTAAACAAAATGTAAGCAGCTTGTTTAGACTGCAATTAAGGAAGGGGAGAAATGGCAGCTTTTAAATTAAAATATCAATTATAGTATATTTCTGAGACAGTGGCTAGGCAGTATTTAAGCACCTTGGCTTTACTACAATGTAAGGGAGAATTGAGGTAGATTCTACTCTGAAATAAAAATGTATAGGTAATGTTTCAGATAAATAACCACACAGACTTTACAGTAGCTAAACAGTATGTAATCACCTTGGTTAGGCTGCAATGTAAGAGGGAAAGACAAGGCAGATTTTCTCCCAAAATAAATACAGAAAGTATAATTTCTGAGAAAATATCTACACATATATTACAGTGGCTAAAAGGAAGGAGGCACCTTGGTTAGGTCACAAAGTAAGGAGGAAAAATGAGGCAGGTGTTTTCTTGAAATAAGATTAGAATGTATTATTTCAGTAACACATGTTGGGGAGTTGCTGGAAAGCAGATTATAGGCTGCAGTGTAAGAGAGAGAAAGATGAGGTATGTTTTATCCTGAAATTAAAATTGGAGTGAATAGTAGTTTCACATATTGTAGAGTCACTGAAAAGTATTTAAGTAGCTTATTAGACCGCAATGTAAGAGGGAGAGATTAGGCAGGTTTATCTCTCCAATTCAATTTAGAGTGCATTATTTCAGAAACATTGACCACACACATTGTACAGTGGCTGTACATATATAAAAAGCTAATTAATGTGAATGTAAATTGTATTTAAAAAAAATACCAAATATGTTTACTTACCTGCTCTGTGCAGGGGTTTTGCATAGAGCAGCCCCAAACCTCCTCTTCTCGGGTCCCCCTCCTTGCCTAGTGCCCCCAAAGCAAGCCACTTGCTGTGGGGGCATTCATGCGTGCTTTCTCCCCAGCCAGCTCTCTGTGTTCATAAAACACAGGGAACGTGGCTCAGCCCTGCCCCCCCCCCCCCCACTCGCCCCACCTCTCACTTGCTGTGGTTGACAGTAGAGGGAGCCAATTGCTCCTGCTTCTGCATCTCAGCCAATCGAGAGAGAAAGACCTGGGAGAGCCTCTGGTCTTGTGCACATCGCTGGATCAAGATTGGGCTTTGGGTAAATATTAGATAATATGTAAAAAGCTCCTTTATGCTGCATAGTAAGAGGGAGAGACAAGGTAGATTTTATCATGACAAAAAATTGGAGTGTATCATTTTAGAGACAAGAGATGCAAATATTGTACAGTTCCTGGAAAATATGTCATCAACTTGGTTATGCAGAAATATAGGAGGGAGAGATGAGGCAGGTTGCATATTGAAATAAATAGAGTTTATCATATGAGGGACAAAAGCCACAAATATATTTTTTTCTAGTCCTGACACATCAGAATAGACCAAAAACTTGGATGCCAAAAGCATGGTTCGTTTTACAACAAACATTTGATATTTTAAAGCTGAGGTAATGCTGCAGAAAAATTGTGTGGCACCTTCGCGATGCCAGAACACTGAATTAGGCATTACACAAGCATCGCACAAGCTTTTCACTTATAGGATAAGTTTACCTTTGGAACATTCTCCAGCTCCTGCCTCCTGCCCCCCCTCCCACTCCTTCCCTGTTACAGTGGGTTGGGGATACTCTTTCTGCACCCACTGTCAGAATTAAAAAATAGTGTTCTTTGAATGAATTAACTATAAGTACAACGGCTTGTAGTTCTAAATGAATTACAGAAGAGGTAGGGGTAGACAGCTGTACTGAGTGTCTGCAGGATCCTGGCATCTACTGATCGTGGCTGAAATGCCTTACAGACTGCAGAGTAAGAAAATAAAAAATGTACATTTATTACCTGCAAAAAGATGTGCATTATTTTTTTTAAATAAAAGGTAAACTTAAATGGGAGAACTAAAAGGCCAGCCTGACTGCAGCCAGAAGTAGTTTCTTGGTATCACTGCCACCACTAAATGACAGCTTCCTACTAGTGATGGATGAACATCGGCCGGGGTGGTTCGCGAACGCCAGCCGCAAATTTTCTCAAAAGTCCACGAACCTCGAGTTTGCGGCGGGCCCCATTGACTTTAATGGGAGGGGAACTTTAAAAACCTTTAGGTCATATTTGCAGCCACAAATTACGTACTAGCTGTGCACAAATAGTCCCAGCACATGGACAATGTCATAACAGAAGTATTGCAATTGAAAAAGTTGCCCTAATTTTTTTTATTTTTTTTTTTTACAGCAAAAAAATATATATATTTTTTTCATAAATCAGCCAGAACTGACAGCAGCCGGGAAATACATTGTCTAATACATATAGGGTCCATTCACACATCTGTAAAATGGGTCCGCATCCATTCCACAATTTGGCGGAACCTTTACAGACCCATTTTTTTTTCATTTCCAGTCTGAAAAATTAGGCATTCACAGGATAAAGAAGTAAGTGTTGGCCATTCCAGGCCCCAAAAATTAACCCACATGCGTTTACCTGACAGCTAAGAGCGTAGTATTCTGTGGCTGAAGGTACATTAGGCATTCACAGGTAACAGAAGTAAGTGTCGGCCATGAAAGGCACCAAAAAATAGCCCACATGGGTTTACCTGACAGCTAAGAATGTAGTATTCTGTGGCTGAAGGTACATTAGGCATTCACAGGATACAGAAGTAAGTGTTGCCCATTCCAGGCCCCAAACATTAGCCCACATGGGTTTACCTGACAGCTAAGTACGTAGTATTCTGTGGCTGAAGGTACATTAGGCATTCACATAGTATACAGAAGTAAGTGTCTGCCTGTATAGGCTGCAAAAATTAGCTCACATGGCTTGAACTGACAGCAAAAAACTTAGTTTTTGATGGCTAGAGGTACGGTAGGCGTTCACAGTACACAGAACCGTAAGTGTTGGCCTGTATAGGCTCCATAAATTAGCTCACATGGTTTGAACTGACAGCCAAAAACTTAGTTTTTGATGGCTAGAGGTACGGTAGGCATTCACTGTACACAGAACCGTAAGTGTCGGTCTGTATAGGCTCCAAAAATTAGCTCACATGGTTTGAACTGACAGCAAAGAACGTAGTATATGATGGCTAGAGGTACATTAGGCGTCCACAGTATACACAAGTTGGTGGCGGGCTGTTTAGGCCGCAAACATGAGCTCACATGGGTTGAACTGACAGCAAAGAACATAGTATATGATTGCTAGAGGTACAGTAGGCGTTCACTGTATACACAAGTTGTTGGCGGGCTATTTAGGCAAGGAACATGAGCTCACATGGGTTGAACTGACAGCAAAGAACGTAGTATATGATGGCTAGAGGTACAGTAGGCGTTCGCAGTATACACAAGTTGGTGGCGGGCTGTTTAGGCTGCAAACATGAGCTCACATGGGTTGAACTGACACCTTTTTTTACGCTCCAACATTTGAGCCACAGAAGCCTGCCTTTTTCCAGAAAAACGTGACGACGGCGTCATGGAAGGTGGAGTGTTGGACAACTGTGAGGAGACAGGAGAAGGGGGAGGAGAAGGAAAAGAGGCTGGACAGTAAGAGCATGGAGTGTGGCTTTGTGGGTTCTGACAGTTTTGCTCCCACTGGGCTTGGTGATGGGATTTCAGGTGCGTTCTTAAGGAGGTTGTTCCTAGGTGAGTGTTGGGCTTACCGCGACTTATGCATTGATTGCAAAGGCTGCAGATGGCAACACTGGTGTCAGCAATGGACACATCAATAAAAGCCCACACTGTGGAGCCATGTGCCGGCGTCCTGGGAGCGCCAGATGTAACTGTACATGGTTGATGGCTTGCTCCTGATACATTTGCAGTCTGCTTTCTTCCTCTTCTGCAATGCAAGTTCTGCCTGCCTCTCTTCCCTATCTACCGGTCCGTCAGTCCGCCAGTTCTACAAATAATTGGCCAGTAACTGTTGTCACTGTGTGTAGCAGAGTGAACACAGCAAAAGAGGCCAAATGTTTGCAGGACTAAAATGCAATCTTAGAAAAGTATACTGTTAAATAACACCTCAATTCAATATGTGGCATGGGGGGGGGGGGGCACAGGTTTATTGCACCAGTTCTACAAATAATTGGCCAATAACTGTTGTCACAGTGTAAAGCACTGTTTACACAGCGAGAGGCCAAATTTTTGCAGGACTAAAATACACTCTTAGAAATTTATACTGTTAAATAACACCCCACTACAATATGTGGCATTGGGAGGGAGCATTGGTGTAGCACACCAGTTCAAAAAATTGGCCAGTGAGTTTGGGCCAGTGAGTTTCACTCAGCAAACTAGGCAATATTGTTGCATGACACAAATACACTTGAAAAATTTTACTCAGATAACACCCCACTTCAATATGTGGCGGGGGGGGGGGTGCACAGGTTTATTACACCAGTTCTACAAATAATTGGCCAGTAACTGTTGTCACTGTGTGTAGCACTGTTTACACAGCAAGAGGCCTCATTTTTGCAGGACTAAAATACACTGTTAGAAAATTATACTGTTAAATAACACCCCACTTCAATATGTGGCATTGGTGTAGCACACCAGTTCAAAAAATTGGCCAGTGAGTTTGGCGCTGTGTGTACCAGACTTCACTCAGCAAACTAGGCAATATTGTTGCATGACACAAATACACTTGAAAAAGTTTACGCAGATAACACCCCACTTTAATATGTGGCATTGGCGGGGAGCATTGGTGTAGCACACCAGTTCAAAAAATTGGCCAGTGAGTTAGGCGCTGTGTGTACCAGACTTCACTCAGCAAACTAGGCAATATTGTTGCATGACACAAATACACTTGAAAAAGTTTACTCAGATAACACCCCACTTCAATATGTGGCATTGGGGGGGGGGGGCAATTGGTCTATCACACCATTTATAATACATTATAAGTGCTTTTGTCACTGTGTGTAGTGTTGCTGCAGAAACGCTCAGTCTCACCACCACACCTGTCACAATGCTGCACAGTGCACAATAATAGTACTAATCCACTATAATATGCTTTCTACAAAGTATATTATACCGTGGATTACCCTCCCCCCCCCCCCTTTAGTGCACTGCACAGCAAAACCAAAAAATATGCAGCCCTTTACATGACTTTTGTGGACATTAACAGGGCAATTTGTGTGTGACTGCAGTCGATCTCTAACTGTCCCTACAGCAACCACAGGATACCTGGCCCTATAGTAAAGAGACTGTAATAGACCCTAAAACGACATTGGAGCATTGTAAATTACTTTTGTGGACATTGACAAAGCGATTTGTGTGTGACTGCAGCTGATCTCTAACTGCCCCTACAGCAACCACAGGATACCTGCCCCTATAGTAAAGAGACTGTAATAGACCCTAAAACGACATTGGAGCATTGTAAATGACTTTTGTGGACATTGACAAAGCGATTTGTGTGTGACTGCAGCTGATCTCTAACTGCCCCTACAGCAACCACAGGATACCTGCCCCTATAGTAAAGAGACTGTAATAGACCCTAAAACGACATTGGAGCATTGTAAATGACTTTTGTGGACATTGACAAAGCGATTTGTGTATGACTGCAGCCGATCTCTAACTGCCCCTACAGCAACCACAGGATACCTGGCCCTATAGTAAAGAGACTGTAATAGACCCTAAAATGACATTGGAGCATTTTAAATGACTTTTGTGGGCATTGACAAAGTGATTTGTGTGTGACTGCAGCTGATCTCTAACTGCCCCTACAGCAACCACTGGATACCTGTCCCTAAGCTCAAAAGATACTAGACCTATACCGAAATACCAGCCCTCAAAAGGACTTTTGTGGATCTTCACAGCGCTACATGTGTCTAGCAAACTCTCTTTGATGAGCACAGCAGACCTCTCCCTACACTGGCAGAAAGCGGAATGTGAAATGGCCGCCAGATCGGTTCTAATTATAGGCTAGGGGGACTGTCCATGTGCTGGAATGTTTCAATTGGCTGTCCCGTTCCACCTGATGGCTGTGTCATGGGTCAAAGTTCTTCTGAATGAAAAAGAAAATGGCGGTGCGGACATATTCGCGAACATCGGCAAAAGTCCGACTTTTTGCGAATTTGCGAACAAGCAAAATTTGCCGCAAACCGACCACCGGGCGAACCGTAAGGTCATCTCTACTTCCTACCTCCAAGCCAGTGGGGATTCAGGGAACATCAGTGATCATATATAGTTAATGATGTCAGCCAGCATCCCTGGCTGGTTAGTTGACATTCTGGGGTTGATTTACTAAAGGCAAATGGACTGTGCACTTTGCATAGTTTAGTTGTACTCTGCAAGTGCAGTTGTTCCAGAGCTTAGTAAATGAGGTGAAACTTCACAATGCACAGAGTAAAAAAAGACACAGTGCCACAAGCGCTAAAACTGTGGATCCCAGACCTGTGTGAGCAGGGAAAGGAGATATAAATAAGGTCAAAGTCTAGTGCAGCTGGCACAAACACATTTGGAAAATGGAGTCTGAAGTCAACCAGGGCAGAGAGACAGCGCTCAATAGTCTGGATAGTCAGGGACGATGAACCCATAATTGAAACCAAAGCACATGTGCACAAAACGCAACGTCATGGCAACAGACCAGCTTGCGGCTCACGGTGGTTCCTGCAGGCATCCATCATTGTTTCACACCTCCCATTGCCGTCTCATCATGACGTCATCCAGGTGTGGTGGCTTTGTCGGCTTGACTCCCCAAACGGCTAATAGTTACCTCCATCCAGCACCAACATTGGTGCTGCCCAGGTTGTTGGACTACATTTATTCAATCCATATATGCCCAGGACAAGTGTGGTACCGTTGGTTTTAATTATTTACCTTTTGTTGTGGACAATAAACTCTACTCTTTTATTCACTTCCTGGTTTCAATTATGGGTTCATCGTCCCTGAATATCCAGACTATTGAGCGCTGTCTCTCTGCCCTGGTTAACAATGCAAAGAATACCCAATCACTTGCAAGGAATATAAAAAAATAGCATTTTTGCTTGTACATGATTGGATGATGGAAGTCAGCAGAGCTTGTGTTCATTTACTAATCTCTGGAGCAACTGCTCTTGCAGAGTGCAACTACACTTTATCAAAGAAAATGATGCAGCGCAAATCCCAAAATTACATAAAGGTACAAGTCCCAAAAGGTATATGAGAAAAGTTCTTAGTTCCACTTGGTGTAGAAAAGGAAGCAGGAGACAAAAACTCCACACAGTCATCTCCCTCCACCATAAAGCACACTTATGCCCTCACCTCAGAACTCAACCCCTGTTTTACCAGAAGATCAAAATACGCTGTGTGCTATCACATCAATCAGCAGACTCCATAGGTGCAGATGTATACCAAGGATCAGGCAGGAACCATATGCTAGTATACCACTTTGCTCCAGGAGATGGTGATCACAAAAGCAAGGATCAGGCAGGAACCATATACCGGTAAAACCCCTTAGCTCCAGGAGGTGGTGATCACAAAAGCTCTGTTGGGTGCATGTAAAAAAGAAGCAGGATCTCTAAGTGCAGACTGTAAATATAGGAGCTTTAATAAATAGAGTTGCACTTACATTTGGCAGGATAAAAAACAGGCACATCGATATAAGGCATCAGCGTGATGGGCTCTGCATACCGGCAGCCAGCCCAACACACTAGGGACAGCAGCAGCAGAGGTTGACGTCAGATGCGGCTCCACCTCCCGTATGCGGCGTTACGTCCAACAGGACTTCATCGGGACTTTGCAAAGTGCACAGTGTTTTTGCCTTTAGATGAAAGTGCGATGGGAGACTATCATTATGGTGTGTATTGTCGTGTATTAGGGGGTGTCATTTATCATTTTTTATATTTTTTTAAGGACATTTACTGTGCTACGTGTTTTTTTTTTTTTTCTACTAATGACATTCTTTTTATGTTATTGAGTAGCAGGGAATATTAAGTCTGCTGCAGTTATTCACAAAGAAGGGATGAATATTGGATGCCTCCTTTTATAAAGGTGGTTTCAAGATACTGATAATTACCCTCACAGAACCCATCCACAATTGGGCAAGGGAAGGGGGATGCCTGGAATGGATGGAATGGAATGCAGGGAATCCCCCTCAAAATGCATACCTTTGAGGGATGTAATGGATTTTGAGGGGGGGCACATTCTTTTTTTTCTGTTTTCTTATGTGACCCCCTCAGAATCCATACCAGAAACGTATGAAGGCATGCAACTTAGGTGGCCAGGAAAGGGGAAAACAACTTCTGACAATTGATATATAGATTTATATTTTCGTAAGCGCTACCACTTTGTAATCTATAGCCTGTCAGAATCTGGATAGCTATGCACTATTGAAAAGGCTGACTACTTTTGTTCCTCAAGCCTTCCTAATGTCTCCTGTTCTAAAATGAAATGACTGGCAAACAGCTAGACTGGCAAATGTTGTCTTGACTAGTGAAATTCTGAAGACAAGAAAAGCTAGTCAAGCCTGCCTAAATCAACTGAGTGCTGTTTGCCCTATTGAACCTGCCAACCCTAATGAAACACCCTCCCCACAAACCATGCTCTACCCCAAATCATAATAGTGCTCCTAAAATAACTAAAACTCTACCTGTTTCACTTAATAAATAAGCTTTGTCAGAAGTGGAAAATAAAAGCACCAAAGTGAAATTGTCAAAAAATAAAGAAAATGGAGGGGACCAAACTATCTCTGCATGGTTGGAGTCAAAATGGTGGTCTCCCCCTTCTTCCCTCTATTTATAGGGTTTTCCCATGTTATTTCCACATTTGTATTATCATGCACGTAACGTCATTTCGTCAAAACGCAAATTTGCGTTATGATGCAATATGACGTCATGACGCTACCACGGAAGCGATGCGATTATGCAAATTTGCATCCAGACGTGATTTTGGTGAGGAATATCACCATTTAGCGGGGAAAACCAGAGAACAGTCTCCCAATCTGGGAAAATGTCAAAAATTCACCCAATCCCCAAGAGACCTCTATTATAAGTCCATTTAAAGAGACATAGAGACAATTGGATAAGGACTTTTAAATGTTCCTTCTTTCTATCCTCTGTCTTCTCTAACCATTTTTGACAACCAAATGTTGAACCAAGTTTATATAAACATGCATTACTAAAAACTGTCTTAAATATAAAAGTTAATGTAATAAATAAAGTCCATAAGTCGCGATTTGTAGTGATTTCCACTCAGTTTCAAATGATGTTTACTCATATGAACTATTCACTCCACCTTGATGTTCCTTTTGAAAATAAAGTGCTCACACTGTGCTCCACACACCATCTGCAATGGCCGCTCACCTTAATTCCAGACCTATATTCTCATACAAGTCTACAAAGCATTAGTGTAATAACTCTTTTGGGGGTCTTTTCCACTTCCAAACTTCTCTGTTCCACACTCCTGTTTCCCACAGAATTCCTGCGTCAGAGTCAATTCTTTAGGTTCTTCCACATGTTCTTCAGCTAAAAATGAGAACCTTAAGTGGACTAGAAAGTAAGTTTTTCCTTTTTGAATCTGCGCAGGGAAGCTAATTGCTGGATTAGGATTCCTGGCCAGCAGTGTCTGCATCAGCAGTCAAAATATTTATCACAGTTTTTAGTTATGCATGTAAACTTGGTTCAACATTTACAGTACTGTAATATTGGGATCAATTTCCAGTAGGGTATATGGGATTTACTGTAATGCACCTATTGTATGGTCGTATGGTACTTTAGTACATTTCATTGTACTTTGAACTTGTTTTTGGAGTATTAGGGATATGGATTAAATTGTTGATGATTTTAGGTTCACATTTTTACAGGGAATGTATACAATGGATGTGAAATTGTAGATAGCACATGCTATTTATTGATTTTGGTCCGTATTGGAGTTAGTGCCACATTATTTTTTATATTAACTGACAACCTGACTACTCACCCCAACTCCTCAACCAAACCAGGCCACACGCCCTGAAAATAAAACAAACAATAAATTGACATTCATTTCCCATAAAAATCCATATCAGGAAAGTGAGGGGCAGCAAGCATGTGCCTCCTTAAATCATCCTGGCCCCCATTTCCTTTGGGTAGCTTGCTTGGGGGGGGGGGACAAGGCATTATGTCCTTGTGCTGAAAAGGGACAAGGGCATGATCCCCACATTACTGGTCTGGTGGATGTGGGGTCTTCAGGGGCATTGTATCAAAATCTGGAATCCCTTTTTTCAAAATAAGGGGTCCCCAAATATAACACCCCCCCCCCCATCCCCCACATAAATGAGTATGAAGTAGGGTAACCAGTACTCTTGACTAGAAAGTAAAACACGCGCACCATGGTAAAAGTCTTTTTTTATAAACATTATAAATTAGATCATTCAGCAATCTAGATGCATCCCAAATTATGGTGAGTGATGCCTCGATGTTGATCCACATGCAGGATGAACTGTGCCATGATGATTGGCTGCAGATGATACTTAAATACTAAAGTTTTGTCAGCTGGTTTGTTGATGTTACACAACTGGACAGGGATACTGGCTGGGGTCATTGACCATATTATATGGTACAAAAGAATGGATCTAAATTTTTAAGATACATAGTATAGTACTTTAGCAAACCAAACACTATCACATCAGGGTTTAGTTCTACTTCAAAGAGACACTGTCACCAGCTTAAAATATTACAGGTAAAAGAACAGAAAAAAAATACTACCTAAATTCTTACTTTCAATGTTTTTCCTTTTCTTAAATTATTTTATTTACTTGCAATATGCCTGTACTTGCACAGCCCAATCTCTCTCGTGCACATTGTAGCCTTTTCCACTTCTGGAAATGTATAATTGTCTTTACGCTGGCCTAGTGCCACCAACCCTTTCCCTCACCTCCCAATATAAAAAAGTATCTGCTGGGGGAGGAGCTATAGTATACTATGTTATTTGATTGACAGCTTAGAGTCATCTGGGGCTGCTGACAATGCATCCAAGATGGTAGCATGATTATCCATTACATCCAAGATGGCAGTATAATTATAAACCCTCTGTATATTAACCCAGCCTCTGATAGATATAACCAGCTCCAGGTAACTGCTATTTTGTTTTCAGCTGGAGTAAGCGTCTGTTGATATATTTTACTGATTGGCTGTTACAGATGACAGGTTGGCAGAATAGAGCCTTATAGAATAGAACAAACTGATGGATGCTCTGCTGTTCATTCCAGTCCAGGTCCAATCTCTGTTCAAGCAAATCAAATACTCTAGCATGCGTATACCTGCTAAGTTATGGCACACTGAGATAGCAAAATGGCCAAAGTATGCAAAAGTCCAGTTTCTGCAACTGTGCTTGCTTATGAAACACAAATGGAAAGGAAAAACAGTAATTTGTTTCTCTGTTATGATTATACATTTGTTTAATGTAGTTTTAAAACAAAACACTTTTTTTGTATTAAAATAAACTGTATTTTATGTATAGATGTCAATTTATTGTGTAATATCGTTATGGATTTCATTTATACAGTACCTGGTAATGCTTGTGGGGGTAAATGTTGTTTTCCATTACAGAATTTTATGCAGTCATGAATTCTAACAGAGGTACTAAAGAGAATATTAAAATGTGAAACATGCAAAACTCTGCAGTCTTTTTCAAAAGTACCATCATCAGCAGAAAAATATACAGAACAGAGTCACATAATGTGGAAATTTCAAGTTGTTTAAGATGCAATTGCATATTTTTAAATAAACATTTATGTAAGATGAAATCACACTCAGTCAACTGTAGCATACCCTACTAGTATAAAATCAAGTTTATTTTCAGGTTTGTTGACATACCGTAAGTCTTCAGAATCCTCATTCAGCCCATTGCCAGGAAATAAAGCAACTCTTCCTTATTTTAATGTTAAAGTAAACATTCCAACAGAACAGAATAGATTCACGTGTCATGTCCTAGCCAGTAGAAGTAACCCATAATTAGAAGTGACAGAACAAAATAACACGTCTAACCATTGCCACAGTGTGTGTCTTGATATCAGCACTGTAATATTCCACACATCAAGTGTGATTAAACTAATATGCTTTCAAAGTCTGGTTATTATACCCATAAAAGACTGTATAAGAAAAAATGCATTTTTTAGTCCGGTACTCAGCAAATTGTATAGACTTACGAAGAAGAAAAAAAAATGTATCTTCAAAATGACAACTCTACAATATAAAGTAGAGGCAATCTTCTTTTAAGGGGAATGGGTACAGAAAATAGCTGCTTAGTCTGTGTGACACATTTGTGCATTACTCATAAATGGATGTATTCCACAAGACAGGTCAACCATTATGGTTGCTGCTCATAAAAGATTTTGTTTGAAGGATAGGTTTATACACCAAGAACACTTCCTCTAACATAAAATCTACACTTTTTTCATCATGTACAACATACCAAAATGTCAAAATTTTAGAAACCATGTCCTAATTTTCAGGAGTGTCCATGAGAAACGGATAATGTAAAGTTTATATGGCTCCATCCAACTTTTGTATATTTAAAGTAGATGTAAACCATTACTGAATGACAAATTGTTTGCTAAATCATTATACAGTATATCAAGTTTTTTTTTTCTTTTATTAAGTACTGCTTTCCCCTCAACAGTACTAATTCTCATGCAGCTACTTCCTTCCTATATGCTTTGTCTCTAGTGTCACCTGCATATCTTTTTTGAGGACCAGATTTATGATTATGGAGGGCCGTGTCTGCACAATGTATGTCAGCATGGCCACTTAAAGCCTCTAGCAGGAACACCATGTTAAAAAGTGACAATGCAGGGACCCAGTTGGGAGAAGGAGTAAAAAAGGAATAAATGGAATTTGCTAAACAGGTACCATTGTGGCAGGATTTACAGTTATTCTTTTAATAGAAGTTGAAAATTTAATTTTATTAAGGTTTATATGAGATTTTTCCAATTTGATTTACATATACATTAAGTGTAGGTACCTCTTAATATTTTTACTTTTTTTTTTTTACATAATAGGGAAGGGTTAAACTGCTGTCAGTTTATTGTTTGCTATCTGTATGTTTTTTGGGAAATTTACCCTTTACTACCTGTAAATGAGATGCAACAGGAAGTGAGAAGAAATTTCTATAAAATAAGAAGTTCACCCCACTTAGATAGGTGTTACTGGGACTACCCTCATCAAAAGATTTTCCCTTACCTCCTGTTTTTAGGCCAAATGTAAACTTTTAGATTTTTCACTACTTACTGTTTCTGTGACATTGGTCACTGTGAAAAACAGAGAGGTGAATCTCCTAGAAGTGATACAGACATCAATAAATAAAACTTGACAGTGGTTCTAATACTTACACATGCAATCAGCAACTATAAAAAAAACATAAAAATAAGCATAAAAAAAAATATATATATATATATATATATATATATACATACACTTTAAGTTTTAAATCATCATGGTTTTAATACATAAGTGGCAATGTTGTCATTGTATGATATTTTTTGTATTGTTTCTATTGCATAAATTGGTTTTGGCTATACTGTATGCAATCAAAGACAATGTTTAGATCTACAAATAGTGTTGAGCGAACACGGACTGTATTATTCGGGTTCGTACCGAATAATTGGATTTTTGCTACCCAGACACGGACCCGAAAACTTTACTGTATGTTCGGTTTTAAAATCCGTGTTCGGTAATTTTATTTCCTGTTTTGTATGTAATGGCGCTCTTTTAATGGCGGGCTTGCAACAGCCAATCAACAAGCGTTTAACTGGTGTGCCTTAAGCCATCCCAGCCATGCCTACTAATGTATTAATAGCTGTGATTGGCCATCTGAAGCATGTGACCCATGTCTTTATAAGTTCGAGAGACCCAGCGCGGTGCGTCATTCTGCTGTAGTTTAGGGAGAGAGCACACATCATACGTGCTGGCTGCTGATTAGGGACAGACAGTGAAAAATTGTGCCCGAAAAGAATGCAGGGACAGGGGGAGTGTAGGCAGGGAAAGTTATTTGAGCATTTTAGGGACAGGCTGGAGAGATTAGGCAGGGACAGTCTACATTGATTTTGCTGTGTGGGGGGTGGTGGAGTGAACGATCTTTTTGAGCATTTTAGGGACAGGCTGGAGAGATTAGGCAGGGACAGTCTACATCGATTTAGCTGTGTGGGGGGTGGTGCAGTGAACAATCTTTTTGAGCATTTTAGGGACAGGCTGGAGAGATTAGGCAGGAACAGTCTACATCGATTTTGCTGTGTGGGGGGTGGTGCAGTGAACAATCCTTTTGCCCTCACTTGAGCCCACTGAGGAGGAGGAGGAGGAGGAGGAGGAGGGAGAAAAAAAACT
This sequence comes from Pelophylax lessonae, assembly GCF_965119305.1. Classification (NCBI taxonomy): domain Eukaryota; kingdom Metazoa; phylum Chordata; class Amphibia; order Anura; family Ranidae; genus Pelophylax; species Pelophylax lessonae. Next base: position 103,187,195 of record NC_138777.1, on the reverse strand, counting down.
ATTTTTATCAGTCTGTTGTGTGCAGCGTTCAGCTATATTTTACTACAGATTGCTGTTCTAATCTGCTATTTAAAAATTAAGTTAAAGGGGAATTTTTTTTTCCCCTTCATAGCCTGCTTGCTGCTGAGCTGACCGTGATATAAGACACTGCTGTGTTCACATGTGTTATTGAGTGATTTTCAATTTTATATACTTTTTTCTATTCCACTATTCAATATACACCCTTTTGGGTTAAAAAAAATTGAATTGTGGCATAGTCTGTACTAATCTGCTATTTAAAAATTACAAAGTTAAAGGGGAATTTTTTTTTTTCCCTTCATAGCCTGCTGCAGAGCTGACCGTGACATAAAACATAAGACACTGCTGTGTTCACATGTGCTATTGAAAAATCACCAATTTTATGTCATATTTTCTATTCCGCTATTCAATCTACACCCTTTGGGGTAAAAAGAATTAAATTGCGGCATAGTCTGTATCGGTACGTGTGAGATACACCTTCCAAATTTTTGGGGCGCATCTTCCACCGCCGAGGATTGCAGAGTGCTTCAGTTTGCCTCCTGTTCCGAACTCCTCCTACTCCTCATCCTGCCTTTAGGGTACAAAAAATTGTAATCGGGGCCTAGTCTGGGTCTGTACGTGTGAGATACACCTTTTTATATCATATTTTCTATTCCGCTATTCAATCTACACCCTTTGGGGTAAAAAGAGATAAATTGCGGCATAGTCTGTATCGGTACGTGTGAGATACACCTTCCAAATTTTTGGGGCGCATCTTCCACCGCCGAGGATTGCAGGGTGCTTCAGTTTGCCTCCTGTTCCGAACTCCTCCTACTCCTCATCCTGCCTTTAGGGTACAAAAAATTGTAATCGGGGCCTAGTCTGGGTCTGTACATGTGAGATACACCTTTTGATATCATATTTTCTATTCCGCTATTCAATCTACACCCTTTGGGGTAAAAAGAATTAAATTGCGGCATAGTCTGTATCGGTATGTGTGAGATACACCTTTCCAATTTTTTGGGCGCATCTTACACCGCCAAGGATTGCAGGGTGCTTCAGTTTGCCCCCTGCCTGTTCCAACTCCTCCTACTCCTCATCCTCATCCTGCCTTTAGGGTACAAAAAATTGTAATTGGGGCCTAGTCTGGGTTTGTACGTGTGAGATACACCTTTTTATATCATATTTTCTATTCCGCTATTCAATCTACACCCTTTGGGGTAAAAAGAATTAAATTGCGGCATATTCTGTATCGGTACGTGTAAGATACACCTTTCAAATTTTTGGGGCGCATCTTCCACCGCCGAGGATTGCAGGGTGCTTCAGTTTGCCTCCTGTTCCGAACTCCTCCTACTCCTCATCCTGCCTTTAGGGTACAAAAAATTGTAATCGGGGCCTAGTCTGGGTCTGTACGTGTGAGATACACCTTTTTATATCATATTTTCTATTCCACTATTCAATCTACACCCTTTTGGGGTAAAAAGAATTAAATTGCGGCATAGTCTGTATCGGTTTATGTGAGATACACCTTTTAAATTTGTTTGGCGCATCTCCTTCCACCGCCGAGGATTGCAGGGTGCTTCAGTTTGCCTCCTGTTCCGAACTCCTCCTTCTCCTCATCCTGCCTTTATGGTATAAAAAATTGTAATCAGGGCCTAGTCTGGGTCTGTACGTGTGAGATACACCTTTTTATATCATATTTTCTATTCCGCTATTCAATCTACACCCTTTGGGTTAAAAAGAGATAAATTGCGGCATAGTCTGTATCGGTACGTGTGAGATACACCTTCCAAATTTTTGGGGCGCATCTTCCACCGCCGAGGATTGCAGGGTGCTTCAGTTTGCCTCCTGTTCCAAACTCCTCCTACTCCTCATCCTGCCTTTAGGGTACAAAAAATTGTAATTAGGGCCTAGTCTGGGTCTGTACGTGTGAGATACACCTTTTTATATCATATTTTCTATTCCGTTATTCAATCTACACCATTTTGGGGTAAAAATAATTAAATTGTGGCATAGTCTGTATCGGTACGTGTGAGACACACCTTCCAAATTTTTGGGGCGCATCTTCCACCGCCGAGGATTGCAGGGTGCTTCAGTTTGCCTCCTGTTCCGAACTCCTCCTACTCCTCATCCTGCCTTTAGGGTACAAAAAATTGTAATCGGGGCCTAGTCTGGGTCTGTACATGTGAGATACACCTTTTGATATCATATTTTCTATTCCACTATTCAATCTACACCCTTTGGGGTAAAAAGAATTAAATTGCGGCATAGTCTGTATCGGTATGTGTGAGATACACCTTTCCAATTTTTTGGGCACATCTTACACCACCGAGGATTGCAGGGTGCTTCAGTTTGCCTCCTGCCTGTTCCGAACTCCTCCTACTCCTCATCCTCATCCTGCCTTTAGGGTACAAAAAATTGTAATTGGGGCCTAGTCTGGGTTTGTACGTGTGAGATACACCTTTTTATATCATATTTTCTATTCCACTATTCAATCTACACCCTTTGGGGTAAAAAGAATTAAATTGCGGCATAGTCTGTATCGGTACGTGTGAGATACACCTTCCAAATTTTTGGAGCGCATCTTCCACCGTCGAGGATTGCAGGGTGCTTCAGTTTGCCTCCTGTTCCGAACTCCTCCTACTCCTCATCCTGCCTTTAGGGTACACAAAATTGTAATCGGGCCTAGTCTAGGTTTGTACGTGTGAGATAGACATTTTTATATAATATTTTCTATTCCGCTATTCAATCTACACCCTTTGGGGTAAAAAAAAATAAATTGCGGCATAGTCTTCCACCGCCGAGGATTGCAGGGTGCTTCAGTTTGCCTCCTGTTCCGAACTCCTCCTACTGCTCATCCTGCCTTTAGGGTTCCAAAAAATTTAATCGGGGCCTAGTCTGGGTTTGTACGTGTGAGATACACCTTTTGATATCATATTTTCTATTCCGCTATTCAATCTACACCCTTTGGGGTAAAAAGAATTAAATTGCGGCATAGTCTGTATCGGTACGTGTGAGATACACCTTTCCAATTTTTTGGGCGCATCTTACACCGCCGAGGATTGCAGGGTGCTTCAGTTTGCCTCCTGCCTGTTCCGAACTCCTCCTACTCCTCATCCTCATCCTTAATTCTTTTTACCCCAAAGGGTGTAGATTGAATAGCGGAATAGAAAATATGATATCCTCAAAAAATTGTAATCGGAGCCTAGTCTGGGTTTGTACGTGTGAGATACACCTTTTTATATCATATTTTCTATTCCGCTATTCAATCTACACCCTTTGGGGTAAAAAGAATTAAATTGCAGCATATTCTGTATCGGTACGTGTGAGATACACCTTTCAAATTTTTGGGGCGCATCTTCCACCGCCGAGGATTGCAGGGTGCTTCAGTTTGCCTCCTGTTCCGAACTCCTCCTACTCCTCATCCTGCCTTTAGGGTACAAAAAATTGTAATCGGGGCCTAGTCTGGGTTTGTACGTGTGAGATACACCTTTTTATATCATATTTTCTATTCCGCTATTCAATCTACACCCTTTGGGGTAAAAAAAATTAAAATTGCGGCATAGTCTGTATCGGTACGTGTGAGATACACCTTCCAAATTTTTTGGGCGCATCTTACACCGCCGAGGATGTCAGGGTGCTTCAGTTTGCCTCCTGTTCCGAACTCCTTCTACTCCTCATCCTCATCATGCCTTTAGGGTACAAAAAATTGTAATCGGGGCCTAGTCTGTGTGTGTACGTGTGAGATACACCGTTTTATAATTTTTTTTTCTATTCCGCTATTCAATATACACCCTTTTGGAGTGTAAAAAAATTAATTACGGCATAGTCTGTATCGGTACGTGTGACTATTTTAAATTTGTTTGGCGCATCTCCTTCCACCGCCGAGGATTGCATTTGGGGTGAAAAAAATTAAATTGCGGCATACTTTGCATATTTGACTGTGAGATACACCCGTTGTATTTGTATACTGTTTTTCTATTCCGCTATTAAATAAACACCCTTTTGGGGTAAAAAAAATTAAATTGCGGCATAGTTTGCATATTTGACTGAGATACACCCGTGCAATACTGTTGTTGTTTTGTTCCGCTATTCAATAAACACCTTTCTAGGGCAAGATCATAAATTACAGAAATATGAGGAGACCGTCAAATAGGGGCCGTGGCCTGGGTCGTGGTGCTGCTGGTAGAGCTCCTGTTGCAAGGAGAGGACGTGGTCGATCTGTGCCAGCTACACGCACAAGTGAAACACCTTCCTCAAGTGTGAGTAGGCGACAGAACCTGCAGCAGTATTTGGTAGGGCATCATGCGCCTCTACAAGTGTTGAGGCCAGAACAAGTAGAGGCAATAGTAGATTGGTTTGCTGCTGACAGTGCCTCCAGTTCCTTCACATTGTCTCCCACCCAGTCTACTGCAGAAAGGTCAGAGTTGGCACCTGCAGCCGATGTCCAACCGTCTTTCACCTCACCCCCTTGCAAATCAGGCAAGCAGTCTGAGCCCCAAGTCATGCAGCTGTCTCTTCTTCTTTTTGATGACTCAGCAGGGTTTCCCAGGGCCACCCACCTAGCCCTGCCCCAGAAGTGGAAGAGATTAAGTGCAGCGATGCCCAACCACTTATTTCTCAAGATGAGTACATGGAAGGACCATCGCAGCACGTCTCCGATGATGACGAAACGCAGGTGCCAACTGCTGCGGCACTCAGAATTGTGGAGACCGACAAGGAGGGCAGGGGTGAAGACTGGGTGGAAGATGATGTGGAGGACGATGAGGTCCTCGACCCCACATGGAATGAAGGTCATGCAGGTGACCTGAGTAGTTTGGAGGAAGAGGTGGTGGTCGCACAGAGCCACCAGCACAGCAGAAGAGGGAGCAGGGTGCAGAAGCGGAGCGGCCGTGCCCTAGACACTACGCCTGCACAAAGCCAGCTCAAAGGAGTTCTCTAGCGTGGAAGTTCTTCAGAAAATGTGCTAATGACAGGACACAAGTGGTTTTCACCCTGTGCAATCAGAGCCTGAAGCGACGCATAAACCTTCTCAACCTGAGCACAACCTGCATGATCAGGCATCTAAGTGCAAAGCACGAGCTGCAGTGGAGTAGACACCTTCAAAACCAAGAAAGGTCTCTGGCTCCTCCTGCTTCCTCTTCTGCTGCAGTCTCAGCCTCTTCATCCACCTCTGTAGTGATACCGGCACCTGCCACCCCGCAAACAGACGATCTGTCAGCAACACCACCACCTGGGTCACCAACCATCTCCACAATGTCCCGTGGAAGCGTTCAGCTTTCCATCTCCCAAACACTTCAGAGGAAGAGGAAGTTCCCCCCTACCCACCCGCGATCCCTGGCCCTGAATGCCAGCATTTCAAAATTCTTGGCCTTTGAAATGCTGTCATTCCTTCTGGTGGAGACGCACAGTTTTAAAAGCCTTATGTCGGTGGCTGTCCCACAGTACGTCGTGCCCAGCCGCCACTACTGAATTTGGTGATGCAGAGGTTCCTTAAAAATTACCCTGATATGTCAGAGCTGCTGCAGAAAGTGCGGGCCGTCTGTGCACACTTTCGGCATTCTCACCCTGCTGCTGCTCGCCTGTCAGCACTGCAGCGTAACTTCGGCTATCCCGCTCACCACCTCCTATGCTGGAAAGACTTTTGCACATGCTGGAAAGACTTTGCGAGCAGCAGCAGGCCATAGTGGAGTTTCAGCTGCAGCACGCATGTGTGAGTCGCTCTGCGGAACAGCACCGCTTCACCACCAATAACTGGGCCTCCATGCGAGACCTGTGTGCCTTGTTGCGCTGTTTTGAGTACTCTACCAACATGGCCAGTGCCGATGACGCCGTTGTCAGCTTAACTATCTCACTTCTATGCCTCCTTCAAAAAACGATTCGGGCGATGATGGAAGAGAATGTGGCACAGGATGAGGAGGAGGAGGAGGATGAAGAGGTAACATTTCCAAGGCTTTCAGGGCAGTCATTCGCAAGTGGCTCCGAGGGTGGGTTCCTGCACACACAAACGCCAGGTACACAATTGTCCAGCAGGGGCACAGTTCTGGAGGATGAGGAGGATGAGGAGGAGGAGGAGGAGGAGATGGAGGAGGAGATGGAACCATGTTCACAGCAGGGTGGCACCCAGGCCAGCTCATGGCCATTACTGGTGCGTGGCTGGGGGGATACAGAGGACAAAGATGATACACCTCCCACAGAGGACAGCCTTTCATTGCCTCTGGGCAGCCTGGCACACATGAGCGATTACATGCTGCAGTGTCTCCACAACGACCGCAGAGTTGCCCACATTCTAACTTGTGCTGATTACTGGGTCGCCACGCTGCTGGATCCCCGTTACAAGGACAACGTACCGTCCTTAATTCACTCACTGGAGCGCGATCGCAAGATGCGCGAGTACAAGCGCACGCTGGTAGACGCGATGCTGCTGGCATTCCCACCTGACAGCGGGGCCACAGTGGAAGCACAAGGCCAAGGCAGAGGAGGAGGAGGAAGAGGTCACCAACGCAACCAGGGCACCGCCAGCACCTCAGAAGGCAGGGTTAGCATGGCCGAAATGTGGAAAAGCTTTGTCAGCACGCCACAACAAACAGCAGCACCAGCAGCTCATATGGAACGTCTTAGCAGGAGGAAGCATTTCACCAACATGGTGGAGCAGTATGTGTGCACATGCCTACATGTAGTGAATGACGGGTCTGCCCCCTTCAACTTCTGGGTCTCCAAATTGGGCACATGACCTGAGCTTGCCCTTTACGCCTTTCTAGGTGCTGGCGTGCCCTGCAGCCAGTGTATTATCTGAATGTGTATTTAGCACGGCTGGGGGCGTTATCACAGACAAGCGCCGCCGCCTGTCCAGAGACAATGTGGACAAGCTCACGTTCATTAAAATGAACCAGGCATGGATCCCACAGGACTTTTCCGTACCTTGTGCAGAATAGAGATGGATACCGACCTTACTCAGCCATTGTTATATTTTTGATCTTTCTCACTCTTTTGGGGTGTACCCTTATTTAAAATGACTGAAAAAAAGCATTGTTGGCTACCTCGTCCCCCTCCACCGCCACTTCCACCTACACTGCCACATCCACCGCCACCTCAACCTCCCTCCTACTCCATTTGGGCCTCGTCCTTCACAGATGAAGAAAATTGTTTTATTTTTCTGTTTTTTTTTTGTTGTTTTAAGTTATTTCCTTATCCACATTTGTTTGCAGAGCACTTGCCATGCTCTTAACTACATTTTGCTGCCATTTGCAGCACTCTAGCCCTTTCCATTGGTGTTTTAGAGCCATTTTAGTGCCTGAAAGTTCGGGTCCCCATTGACTTCAATGGGGTTCGGTGTCCAGGTAAAGTTCGGAAAAAGTCCGGGACATGGACCCGGACTTTTTTTTCAAGTTCGGCCGAACCCGCCGAACATGGACATTCAGGTGTCCGCTCAACTCTATCTATAAACCATTACATTTTGAAATGACAGCTGCAGTTCCATCTATAGATTTGAGCCCCTTACACAGCTTACCTACAGCAACCACCTTTTCTAGGTTTTTACTAAAAAGGTGCAAATGGATCAACTGGTACTAATCTCATGAGCTCATGGCATCATAGCATCATTTCCAAATGTATTATTTGTCAGCAATTTGCTGAAATTTGATTCTGTACAGTATAAATCTGTAAAAGTGGTAAGTGGTAATGGTTCTGGGCCACTTGGAGCAGGGGTGACAGATGGGCCGGTAATAAGTTAACAAGTCCTGTGGATGGATTATGTATAATTCTTAGACCCAGATATTTTCCTTGGACTATAAATGTAGTATATATGCTACCTTCAAGTGGATGATGATGCCCTCTTGTGATGATCCCAAGCAGTCCTCCAAAGACATGTGGTGGATCCCTGTATTATCAGGGAATCAGCTTTTGATATTGGGGAATACGGTTAGTATACACTAAACAAACAACAACCTGCATCTCTCCTGAGGAAGTAGAAGTTCTCTATGAAATGCACAGAAAATCGGATATCCTACTACTAAGTAGGGATGATCGAATGGTTCGGGTCGACCATCGGTTCGACCCGAACATTGACTGTTCGAAATTCGGCAAAATTCCGAACTTTTTGCTGAAAAAGTTCGGAATTCGGCAACCAGAACCAACCAAAATGCAATGGGACAGGAACTGGGCTTTAAAATCCCGTGATTGGACCAGGACCATCAGTAAAAGCCAATTGAGGGGGCAGGAGAATGCTAGGAATGTGATTGGAGTGACTAGGGGGTCCAGAGGCCAATCATTAGTGAATACGCCCCCCAGTATATAAGATAGCCCTGCCAAATCTCTAGCATTTTAATACAGGGATGTGGAAGAGAGTGGAAGCAGTTCTGTTACTTTTGCTCTCAAAGTGTCATTTAGCAATTATTAGTGTGAGGAAAGGGATATCTAGTGTAGTTAGGGTACTATTTTCCACTATAGTTAGATTTAATAATCTAGTTTCTGTAGGGAAAGTGTTAAGTGCCAGGGTGACCGTAGTGTAGTGTAGGGTTAACTGACTCTGACTGCTATGGCCGGGTGACAAAACCCTTCCATGTCAGGGTGACCGCTATAGAGAAAAGTTTGTTTCTCTTAGAACACTTATAGAACAGGATGGTGGCTTCGCCCCTGTCACCTGGCTTTTTGTTGCAGGCGTTTATAGGGCTTTTTTTGAGGACATGTTTGGAGGCAGGCATAACATCAGAACTTCTGTGTAGGGGTATATATACACATACACATACTGTATATAGGTGTGAAAGTAGCAGAAACCTATGCTTGCGCTAATGAAATAATTAACAGGCATATGGCTTCTCTCCTATGACACCTATATATGTGTATGTGTATAAATACATATAAGTGTGTGTGTGTATATATACCCCTATACAGAATTTCAGATGTTTTGCCTGCCTCCAAAGACCCCCAAAAAATGCCCAAAAAAAACGCTTGCTGCAAAAACACACCTGGGCGTTTTTGTAGCAGGCGTTTGTTTGGGCATTTTTTGGGAAATACTGACATTTCTAAAGGAAAAAATTTCATAAACTTGCTCACGGCTGTAATGTATTGTTGGCTCCTGGCAATACAGATAGAAAAACATGAAAAAAATGGCGTGGGGTCCCCCCCAGGCCATACTAGGCCCTCTGGGCCTGGTACAGGTTTTAACACCAAAATTGAAAAAAACAGCGTGAGGTTCTCCCCAAAATCCATACCAGACCTTTTTCTGATCAAGCAGCCTGGCTGGCCAGAATGCAGGGACAAGCGAGTGCCCCCTCCTGAACCATTCTAGGCCACTTGCCCTCAACATTCTTGCCCCCCAAAGCACCTTGTCCCCATGTTGAAGGGGGCCCCCAGATCCTGCCCCCCCTCATGTGAATGGATATCGGGTACCTCGTACCTCTACCCATTTACCAAAAAAGTGTACATAAAAAATAAAGACAAAAGCCAGTTTTTGACAAGTCCTTTATTAAAACATAAAAATAAAAAAATAGTGTCCCCCAATGTAAATCCATCACCAATCACGTCGCCTGCAGCACCCAAAAAAATAGAAAAAAAAAAGATGCTACCACCTCTTCACACTCATCTCCCTCGTAATTAGCTGATAAGCTGTTTGAGCTGTGACAGCTCTTTTATAGGAAAGGGGCGGGTACACCCAGTTACATCACTCGGTGGCACTGCCCCTTCTGACGTGACGTCAGTAATTTATTCACTGCACCAGCGCAGTGCATTATGGGGTGCTCGTGATGTTAGATTTCTATAAAAGAGCTGTCACAGCTCAAGCAGCTCATTACGCAGGATTTTTATTTGCATTTTTTATCATAATAAAATAAACAAAAAAAAAAACAGTTTTCCCCTATTTTCTGTTAGGATTAAGATGCCAGAACCAGTACAAAAAGCTCTAGAAATTCCTCCTTTCAAGTGTAGACACCTCCAGGTGGCCTAATTTCTTTTAGTACTTTTTTTTTTTTAGAAATTAAGAAACATGTTGGTATTTAGGGGGGGTTAAAACATTAAGCTTTGTAATGGTGCACTATATACATTTTTGTGCAAGTCATACCAAGAATAAGGATGGGGATGAACGGGTTAAAGATGTGCAAGTAAGGAGGGGGTGAAGTAAGGAGGGGGTGAAGATTTAATATACAGGAACACATACAGAGACAGGCTGAAGATTAGATGTGTAGGAGAGGAGGAGGGAAATAGGGATAAAAAAAAATCTGAGTCGGTTAAAATTAATGCTACAGGGGGCGGAGCCGGCAGCCGGAGCGGATGGACGAGTGAAACAAGGGCTCTGCTTCAACGGGTTCTTCCAAGCCTTACTAAGCAATCGTACAGCCTCTCCAACCGGTCGGGTGCCTTCATCACAGTGCCGGGAGACAACATGACAAGTATGGGGAAGCGGAAGCAGAGAGATCGGCCAAAAAAGCTGACTGAGTTTTTCAGCCCTGCCTCAGGCCACTCCAGCAAAGATGGCGCCGGCGCCTGGTCCCGCAATCCCGCCTTGCAGAGAGGAGGAACAAGCCTGTCTCCTGCAACATTCCCTGAGGTCGGTGAGTCTAACGGCGGTCCCCATCCACTGCCAGCCTCTCCTTTCACGAGCCCACTCAAGCAGAAGAGAAGGCTGACAGGGGACAGAGAGGACAGGGAGCTTGATGGCCTTGATAATGAGGAGAGGGAGTCCATGGAACAAACGTTTTCATATGGCCAGCAGCTAGATGCATACCCCACTGCAGGACAGGCTATTACTGACACAGCCATGAAAGATATGATGAGGACACTGAGGGGGGCCTTACAACAAGATATGGTAGCCTTTATGAGATCAACCAATAGAGAAATCGCTTCACTTGGAGACAGGGTGGATTATACAAAGCATAAGCTGGGAGAATTTACAGAAGCGCATAATGACCTAGTTGATGCACATTTTGAATTGGAGGAGGAACTCAAGCAACTTAAGCTTAAAGTAGCAGACCTAGAGGACAGAGCCCGCAGAAACAACATTAAATTCAGGGGGATGCCAGAATCAGTGAAGCCAGCGGAGTTATCCTCCTTCCTGCAACAACTTATGCATACAGTTCTCCCCACACTTACTCCAGCAGAACTCCTTATTGACAGAGTCCACAGATTGCTGAAACCGTCTCATATCCCTGAGGCAGTTCCCAGGTATGTAATTGCCTGCATACATTTTTTCCATATAAAGGATCAGCTCATGCGCTTCTCTAGACAACACCCTGCTCTCCCAGACCCGTATGCTGGCGTCTCATTGTTTACGGATCTTTCACAGGCTACCCTCTCAGCTAGACAAAACTTAGTACCTATTACCAACCCTCTCAGGTAGACACAACTTAGTACCTATTACCAAAATACTCAGGAACCATAAAATCCTGTATAAATGGGGCTTCCCTGCTAAAATCACCATCACGGTTGACAACGTATCCCACAACACTGGCTAAAGGTTTGGAACTTCTCCGACAGTGGGGCTATCTCCCACATGGGGAGGACCTGAGTGCTGTCACCCCTCCGGGGCAATCACGCTGCAAATCCAACTCCCATGCAGTGGTCAAGTCCTTTACATCCTCCTGGTCTCAATTTCTTGCTATTCGCCCATTCCGGCCGGAGTACAGCGCACCCATTGTGCGGTTTACCTGACTTTGATTCCCCCAATTCTTCTGTGCGGGACCTCCCGCATCCTTGTTGGAACGTTTTTTTTTTATCTTTCCACTTGCTTTTTTGACCATCTTGAACTTTTCCAGGTCTTCAGGCTCATAAGGGGCCACTTGCAGTGCTCTATGTCTTCCTGGAACCGGATGAGTTGTACCAGTCCTCGCTGTTTTTTTACCTTCCCTACCCCTCCTTTCCTTCTTGCCACCAGGAGTCCTACAAGCACCTTCTTCCACCATCATGGTCATCAGATAGATGTCCCTCAACATCAGAGGTCTTAACAGTCCCTTCAAGTGGAGGAACCTTTGCAAGACAGCATTGGAACTCAAGAGTGACATTGTTTGCATCCAAGAGACTCGCTTTGCAGGTACTAAAGCACCTACTTGCACTCACCCTAAATTCCCAACTTTTTTCAGCCAATGACACCTCAAAAAAGAACGGAGTTCTCATTGCTTTTAGAGACACATTAAACTTTAAACTGCTACACAGGGTGGAAGATACTCATAGCAGAACTACTGTTGCTTATAGCGGAAATCAATTAGTCCCTGTCTACCATTGTAAACATACAGTGGGTACGGAAAGTATTCAGACCCCCTTAAATTTTTCACTCTTTGTTATATTGCAGCCATTTGCTAAAATCATTTAAGTTCATTCTTCTTCCTCATGAATGTACACATAGCACCCCATACTGACAGAAAAACACAGAATTGTTGACATTGTTGCAGATTTATTAAAAAAGAAAAACTGAAATATCACATGGTCCTAAGTATTCAGACCCTTTTGCTTAGTATTTAGTAGAAGCCCCCTTTTGATCTAATACAGCCAGGAGTCTTTTTGGGAAAGATGCAACAAGTCTTTCACACCTGGATTTGGGGATCCTCTGCCATTCCTCCTTGCAGATCCTCTCCAGTTCTGTCAGATTGGATGGTAAACGTTGGTGGACAGACATTTTTAGGTTTCTCCAGAGATGCTCAATTGGGTTTAAGTCAGGGCTCTGGCTGGGCCATTCAAGAACAGTCAGGGAGTTGTTGTGAAGCCACTCCTTCGTCATTTTAGCTGTGTGCTTAGGGTCATTGTCTTGTTGGAAGGTAAACCTTCGGCCCAGTCTGAGGTCCAGAGCACTCTGGAGAAGGTTTTTGTCCAGGATATCCCTGTACTTGGCCGCATTCATCTTTCCCTCGATTGCAACCAGTCGTCCTGTCCCTGCAGCTGAAAAACACCCCCACAGCATGATGCTGCCACCACCATGCTTCACTGTTGGGACTGTATTGGACAAGAGATGAGCAGTGCCTGGTTTTCTCCACACATACCGCTTAGAATTAAGGCCAAAAAGTTCTATTTTGGTCTCATCAGACCAGAGAATCTTATTTCTCACCATCTTGGAGTCCTTCAGGTGTTTAGCAAACTTCATGCGGGCTTTCATGTGTCTTACACTGAGGAGAGGCTTCCGTCTGGCCACTCTGCCTAAAAGCCCCGACTGGTGGAGGGCTGCAGTGATGGTTGACTTTCTACAACTTTCTCCCATCTCCTGACTGCATCTCTGGAGCTCAGCCACAGTGATCTTTGGGTTCTTCTTTACCTCTCTCACCAAGGCTCTTCTCCCCCGATAACTCAGTTTGGCCGGACGGCCAGCTCTAGGAAGGGTTCTGGTCGTCCCAAACGTCTTCCATTTGAGAATTATGGAGGCCACTGTGCTCTTAGGAACCTTAAGTGCAGCAGAAATCTTTTTGTAACCTTGGCCAGATCTGTGCCTTGCCACAATTCTGTCTCTGAGCTCTTCAGGCAGTTCCTTTGACCTCATGATTCTCATTTGCTCTGACATGCATTGTGATCTGGAAGGTCTTATATAGACCGGTGTGTGGCTTTCCTAATCAAGTCCAATCAGTATAATCAAACACAGCTGGACTCAAATGAAGGTGTAGAACCATCTCAAGGATGATCAGAAGAAATGGAAAGCACCTGAGTTAAATATATGAGTGTCACAGCAATGGGTCTGAATACTTAGGACCATGTGATATTTCAGTTTTTCTTTTTTAATAAATCTGCAATAATGTCAACAATTCTGTGTTTTTCTGTCAGTATGGGGTGCTATGTGTACATTCATGAGGAAGAAGAATGAACTTAAATGATTTTAGCAAATGGCTGCAATATAACAAAGAGTGAAAAATTTAAGGGGGTCTGAATACTTTCCGTACCAACTGTATATGCACCTAATAGGCATCCTTTGAAGTTCTTGCGGAAAACCTTTGTTTGGGCTAAAAGACAAGCCAAGGGTCGATTAATATTTTGTGGAGATTTTAATGCAGTTATGAATGCTTACATGGACTGCTCCTCAGTGGGGCGGAGATGCCGGCCGATTTTAGGCCCCCTCTGTGTAGAAGAGGAGTTCTTTGACCTGTGGAGATGTCTCCGAACCACTGAGACGGATTATTCATTTTTCAAATGACCTCAGGACTACCCTTTTACGTGACTATGATGTATTTTTCAAACGATTGAAAGTGACCTGGTACTCTCAAAACAATAGAGCAGGTAAGCTTCTAGCTTCCCAACTCAAAAAGCAATGGGTTAAAACAAATATCCCCCTGATTAAACATCACAGCACGGGCAAAGTGTTCAAAAACCCCAAAGAAGTAGCTAATGTCTTTAGGGATTACTATAGTTCCTTGTACAATTTAAAAGATGACCCCGCAACACACTCCCTCAGACCTCGACATTGACAAATTCCTATCTTCGATTTCTATGCCCTCAATAGATGAGGCCTCTCTAGAAAACCTGAACAACCCCATTTCCCAGGAAGAAATACATGCAGTTATTGACTCCCTCCCCCTACATAAATCTCCAGGGATGGATGGATTTTCAGCAGAATATTATAAGTTGATGGCCCCCACGATCATTCCCCATCTCGTTCCTCTTTTTAATGCGGCCCCTCTCAGACTCTTTTGCCCTCACTAATGGCAATCGCCAGGGGTGTCCCCTTTCTCCAATGGTTTTTTCATTGGTGATAGAACCACTTGCAGAAGCAATTGGATGCAATACTAACATTAGGGGTATACAGGTCGGTCAATCAGAGCACAAACTGGGACTCTTTGCTGATGACATCATTATGACCCTGACTGACCCCAGTGCATCCTTACGGTAGCTGCAATCTGTTATTCAACTATTTGGTCGCGTATCATTCTATAAAGTTAACACCAGTAAATGCTAAGCTCTACTGATCTCTATCTTGTCTGCTGAAGTAACTACCCTTAAAGCTGTTTTCCCATGCATTTGGGAGGCCCCCTCGATTACTTAATTGGGCATCCAACTTACTTCCCTGGTTGCAACACTATATGAGTGTAATATTTTGCCATTACTGGACCGTATTGAAGAGGAGTTCTCCCAGATCAGGAAAGTTCACCTTTCCTGGCTGGGCAGAATTGCAGCATACAGAATGCAAGTCCTTCCAAAACTATTGTACTTCTTTAGGACACTCCCCATCCCAATTCCTCAGATATTCTTCAATAAACTGGCTTCCCGGCTGCGAAAGTTTATCTGGGATGGGAAGCCGCCTAGAATAGCGCTCTCCACCCTATATAAAGCCCACAAACTTGGCGGAGTAGGACTCCCTAATGCGCAAGCCTATTACTGTGCAGCAGTCTTCTCACAAGCCCGTTATTGGTTTGTACATCAAGAAGACAACCTGTGGAACCAGATTG
The DNA here is from genome assembly GCF_965119305.1 of Pelophylax lessonae. Classification (NCBI taxonomy): domain Eukaryota; kingdom Metazoa; phylum Chordata; class Amphibia; order Anura; family Ranidae; genus Pelophylax; species Pelophylax lessonae. The sequence continues at coordinate 103,171,848 of NC_138777.1, read as the reverse complement.
AGAGACAAGTCACCCCGGGACAAAACCTGCATGCATTAACCTTTGCTGCTACCTTGCTCCACAAAACTGAGGCCCCCAAATACCCTATCATTCAAGCTACACTACAAGCATGGACCCATCTCCTCGGACAGGACTTCCAAGAGGAAGAATGTGTCAATCTCGCTACCCCCCTAGCGGTGTATGATATTCTAATCCCAGGTGCCTCGACCCTGCAATGGCGGAGACGAGGCTACCATTTCTCCAATACGCCAACCCAGCCCCAATCTGCCCTTGACCTGTTAACAGATTTCCAAATTGCAGCCTATAAGAAAGTTCATAAATCTGTAATTCCCCCTATGCTGAAAAAACTTTGGGAATTCCTTATTGCCAAGACACGTCCTAGTACTAAGGGTATCTCACTCTGCTATAAATATTACAATTATCAACCTCCGTTACGTAAATCTCACACTATCCTCAAATGGGAGGGCGAGCTAAATCAGACATTCTCTGTTCCTCAGTGGATGAGAGCATTCCAGTCTAGCCGCTCGTCTTCGGCGTGTGTGGATCACTGGGACAACTCCCAGAAGCTATTTCATAGATATTATATGATGCCTGCAAGGCTTCACGCTATTGATATAAAATGTTCCCCTCTCTGCTGGCGGTATTGCCAGGAGCCAGGTAATTTGGTGCATGTGTTCTGGAGCTGCCCGGTGATCCAACCACTTTGGAGGGAGGTCTTTGATTGGGCATCTCAAATATTGGGAACAACATGTGTACCTTCGCCGGCCTTGGCCTTGCTGGGTTTGGGTCTGGATTCTTATCCACCTGGTCCCCGGAATGTGATGGCGCATGTATTATTTGCCACAGGATTTGCGATCACAGATAACTGGCGGCTACAGTCCCCCCCGAACCTGTAGCTACCCAGTACGAAATGGAAAAGATGCTCGCTTTCAAGAACAATGGCAAGTCTGGACTCAACAACCCTCTGATCTGATATGAAGTAACCTCTCTTAAAACGTACCCCGATATGACATGATGCTTCAGCTTTCTTTCCATCCACATATCCCAACACTCTGGTGGCAGGACCCTACTCCTTCCCCTCCCCCTTCTCTCCCTCCTTGTTCCTTGTTTTGTACTTCTTTGTTACTACCCCTTCTTCGTATGGATATTATTACTCAGACCAGGGAAACCTGCACATGTAGTGGCGACACCTGTGATCTGAGAACCTACCTAGGTGGAAACCGCCCCTCACAGTATGTACCCAATTGGGGTGAGGGTCCGGAAATCCACGGCAACTGAGCAAGTCCCTACTCTGAGTACAATGCCAAGCGTGTTGCATTGATATAGAAGTTTAGTTTCTGTAGAGTCCCACTGAGGTGTACTGTATATGGTTGTATCCCTGTTTTTGCTTGAATGTACTAACAGAAAGTTGTAGTGTATCATGACTTGACCTAAAGTTGGAACTTTACGTGTGTTTATGCTACATATCTTATTCCATGTAATGTTATTTTATTTTTCTTGAATAAAAATGTATTTACAAAAAAATTATGTTACAAAAGGGATGGGAGGGATCAGCAATTTAAAAAGTAGTATATGATTGCTGTGGTTGGAATGAATCAGCTCTGTACACTTTGACTGTGTATCAAACCATCTAATAAAGGCTTTGTGCATTGGGTGCAATGGCTGCTTAGGATGTTTTTTTTTCATCAGCATTTATAAACAATGCTGGGAAAGTACCAGTCCTCCAATCCGCAAGTTATTCACCTAAGTTAGTAGAAAACAGGGTAAGTAACACGAGCTTTAGCAAGGTATTTGATGGAAGTAAAACAGACATTTTTATCTGTTTCATGTATCATGAAAAGTGACAACAACTGAAGTATAATTAATAGCTTGGTAAAATGTTATTTCCCACAATAGTAAAAAAAATACCCAATGCATTGGTCTGTGTGACCCACGTTCATCATGTCTTATAAAACTCACAGTTGAAAAGTAGCTAGACTAAAGGAAGGATTCTGGAGTGATATTGGTATACTTGTTTCAAAGACTTGCTCTGGTTGCTAGTCTAGCAGCAGCCTGGACTATTACCTATATCTCCGGGTCTCTCCTTTTTTCAATATATACTGTATAATATTGCTGTCCTAAGGACCTACGCTAGGGTTTTTGTAAGAGCTTCCTTTGAGTATACCATCATTAGGAACCAAATTGAATAACTAAATACCCAACTGAACTAGAGTCCAGCACAACACATATAACATATATCTATTTTTATCTGTATAGGCTTGAAAGTGACATTTAGGGGTCCCAAATTAGGATAGATTGTATAGTTTTTAATGCTTAAACAAACCAATGTTGGTGATAGCCACCATAATTCACTTTTTACATTTAGACAGACTATTCATTCAGAAGTTCTCTACTGTAATATTCTAGAATCTGTGACTGAACACTACTTTTCCTGCCAAATGGGTCAAACAAATCATAAAGCTTACAAATTACAGGATATATACATACTATGCTTTCATTAAATACGCTGAGGCATATGGTCCCTTGAAACACACAATAAAATGGACCACCTAATTTTTATTTATACAGATTATGTATTCACTTCCAAATCCTAAATGTATTCAGGCTTTATGCTTTGTATTGCATTTATTTTAGCATAATTGAGGATTACATATTTTTAAAATACATTTTAGTTTGATTTAATTTAAAATGCATTAAAAAAAATTAAGCAGACTTTTTAAAAATAGTGTAGTTAAAGTTTATTTCAGATCCTTACCTTCTCCTGAGAGTGAGCCAGGCCACGTTAGAGCCCTTGCTGCAATCTTTTGACAGTTAAGTGCTTAGTGGAATTGTCTACCTTAATTATAATCACATGTTGAGCTCCAGAGTTACAAAATAAAACTTTGTAGTTGGGTGGCTGCCTTCTTTACCTCACTAAAAACGAAATGCCAGTGCAGTAAACCTAAGCACATTGCCAAAGAGGCCTGCAGTTTGACCCCAAGCACTATTCAGACTTCTGAACAGAAGAATAAAGGTTTGGAGAACCTTATCCTCGCAGTCGTTATAGATACAAGAAAAAGACACTTTAATGCTGGCAGTGTGTTTGGCAGTGATAGACAGAAAATCATAGATGGCTACAGAATAAACTGAAAGACAACTTTAAGTTAAATTCATTACAAAATAGCTTATATTGTATAGCAACTATACATGTCATATCAGCTTTTAAAGTGTATGTAAACTGCATCAATGAACTTCACTAATTTGATCCTTTTTTATTTGTTCAGTATGAACTAATTATATATGGCAAGTGAGCTTTGTCACCCTAGGGCAGGAAGTGCATTATCGGGGAGAAAATAAAGGTGAAAAAAGGCTTTAAATGAAAACTAAAGCAGTCATAACATCCAAATAGTGGTAAGCAGAAATATTTTAATTATTTTCTTTTGGGATTAGATGTTATTTCATAGGCAGGGCAAAATATTGGTCCCATACTGTTACAGTTGAATGTAAATACACAAGATGGATAACATTTCAGCACATATTCTATATATGTACAGTGGGGAATCGAAAGTTTGGGCACCCCAGGTAAAAATTTGTATTAATGTGCATAAAGAAGCCAAGGAAAGATGGAAAAATCTCCAAAAGGCATCAAATTACAGATTAGACATTCTTATAATATATCAACAAAAGTTCAATTTTATTTCCATCATTGACACTTTCAAAATGACAGAAAACAAAAATAATGACATCTGCAAAAGTTTGGGCACCCTGCAGAATTTATAGCATGCACTGCCCCCTTTGCAAGGCTGAGACCTGCCAGTGTCATGGATTCTTCTCAATCATCGTCTGGGAAGACCAGGTGATATCAATCCCAAAGGTTTTAAATGCCCAGACTCATCTGACCTTGCCCCAACAATCAGCACCATGGGATCTTCTAAGCAGTTGTCTAGAAAACTGAAACTGAAAATAGTTGACGATCACAAAGCTGGAGAAGGCTATAAGAAGATAGCAAAGTGTTTTCAGATGTCAATAGCCTCTGTTCGGACTGTAATTAAGAAATGGCAGTCATCAGGAACAGTGGAAGTTAAAGCAAGATCTGGAAGACCAGGAAAAATATCAGAAAGAACAGCTCGCAGGATTGTGAGAAAAACAATTCAAAACCCACGCTTCACTGCACGATCCCTCCAGAAAGATCTGGCAGACACTGGAGTTGTGGTACACTATTCCACTATAAAAAGATACTTGTACAAATATGGTCTTCATGGAAGAGTCATCAGAAGAAAACCTCTCCTACGTCCTCACCACAAAAATCAGCATTTGAACTTTGCAAATGAACACATAGACAAGCCTGATGTATTTTGGAAACAAGTTCTGTGTACTGATGAGGTTAAAATCTAATTTTTTGGCCGGAATGAGCAAAGGTACGTTTGGAGAAGAAGGGGCACAGAATTTAATGAAAAGAACCTCTGTCCAACTGCTAAGAATGGGGGTGGATCAATCATGCTTTGGGGTTGTATTGCAGCCAGTAACACAGGGAACATCTCACGAGTAGAAGGAAAAATGGATTCAATAAAATTTCAGCAAATTTTGGATGGTAACTTTATGCCACCTGTGAAAAAGTTGAATTTAAAGAGAGGATGGCTTCTACAAATGGATAATGATCCTAAACACACCTCGAAATCCACGGGGGATTACATCAAGAGGCATAAACTTAAGGTTTTGCCATGGCCTTCACAATCTCCTGACCTCAACATAATTTAAAATCTATGGATAGACCTTAAAAGAGCAGTGAGTTACAGACAGCCCAGAAATCTCAAAGAACTGGAAGACTTTTGTAAGGAAGAATGGGCAAAGATACCTCAAACAAGAATTGAAAGACTCTTGGCTGGCTACAAAAAGTGTTTACAAGCTGTGATACTTGCCAAAGGGGGCAGTACAAGATATTAACTCTGCAAGGTGCCCAAACTTTTGCAGATGCAATTTTTTTGTTTTCTGTAATTTTGAAAGTGTAAATGATGGAAATAAAATCTAACTTTTGTTGACATATTATAAGAATGTCTAATCTGTAATGTGATGCCTTTTGGAGATTTTTCCATCTTTCCTTGGCTTCTTTATGCACATTAATACAAATTTTTACCTGGGGTGCCCAAACTTTCGATCCCCACTGTGTATATATATATATATATATATATATATATATATATATATATATATATATATATATATATATTGCATCTCTTAGAAGGTCTGGTGGCATAGTGTCTTGAGTCTTGATATGGTGGAGCATCTGTTTGCTGGGTAATTGGGTTTACTATATAAAAATCCACCAGTTTGGTGGCAACTACTGTTCCCCTTACATTTTTTATAACAAAGTAAGGGGAAGTGGGGTAAGTAAGAGTTAGAAAAGGGGAAGAGGTAGGTGAATGTCAGCTAGATGAGAGGAGGGAGATAAAGGAGGTGGAATGGAGGAGTACAGAAATCTCCTCCCTTGGGTGTACACCCCCTCAGTATTATACCTTAATCCCAGATTAGTTTAAATGCACTTTTACTAAACTGCCCTAAAAGGATTGGACTAGCCATGTTTCAGAGGCATTGGGCACTGCATTGAGATAGCAAGTGCAGAGGTATTGTTTATAGGGCCAAAAGGAGTACATCAATGATTAAGGTACTGTATGGCCAGAATGATTCCAAAAAGATCCTTCTGCATAAACTATTTATCTGTTTATAATAGCATTAAGATGAACTATTTGTTTTAAAAAATAATTCATTTTAGTATATAGGTCCATAATAAAAGTAAAATATAACCAGCTAACTAAAACCAACATTCAAATACCTCAGTTCACAAAGAATGTGCACCTTTTTGTACAACCCTGTATTTGTTTGTGACCCACACATATTTTCATAGCGTTGTTAAATAATAGTTCCTAAGCCTAAACATTTTTTACCTAATGCATTCTCTGCATTAGGGTTAAAAAAATTTAGGCATTAATATAACCCTCCACCTTCTTTATTCTTTCCCGAGTCCTCACTCGATCCAATGCTGTGCCTGTCTACAGAGTGTAAGCAGGTACAGACAGCATGCCTGTGAGCATTTTAGCCCTGTCTGCACTGCATTGTTATTTATTGAGAAAGTGCTAGTTAGCTGCTGCTTGGCAGGGGCAAGGGTTAACTTATTTTCCAGGACTTTCTTAGGGTGCTTCTGCTGGGCTCTGCCATTTTCCTGTGCATATTAGGAAGGACCAGCCGTTTGGGAAAAGAGAGGCTGAGTGCTGCAATGTAATCTGATCCTCCAGCACACCATCTACCCGGAGGGGCTCTGATCAGCCTCAGATACCTTCTCTGTTTTCTGTCCTCACTGAAGTTTGCCTGCCTCAGGAGCCTGGCAACGTGCCTGAGGCTGCTGAAACCTATTGTCTCACAACACACAGCCTGCTGTATGGAAAGGAAAGACACAGCCAGCAAGGCCTGGAAGAGAGCTCTGTCCAGATTTCAGCAAAGCCACTACAATCCTTTGTCCTGGAGCCTTCTACATGTAGGGGGGTTGCTAGGACTTGCAGTCTTCCTGAAAACACCAGCATGGACTCTTTCCTAAGCAGGTATGCCAGGAGCAGACAAAGGCCTGTAGTTAGGGAGTAGGGATGCTAGGAAAAGACTGCACCTAATGTTAAACTGTTATCTTGTGTTTCTCATCATGCTGCACTATTCCAATAAAGCTTTTAAAACATTTTACAAGCCTGGTCTAAAGGGACTTAAAGGGTGCATGGGGGTAATGGCATATAAGAAAATAGGGCCTGTAATGCACACCCACAGGTTGAAGGGGTGGCATGCTGTTGCTAGGAGCATCAAGTACAAGATAAGGAGGATATGACAGCCAGACAGTGAAGAGCAGTACCTGTAGGTGTGACAGGTCTCATGCATAGTGAAGGAAGTGATCAGTCCCCTAGGAACCATGACTGAACCCCATGGGGGAAGCCTTAGGGACGTAGCCACATGGAAGAGTTAATTAATGGGGTCTGCGCTGGTTCTCAGCGCAACCCACTCTGTCACTGGCAGATGGGTCCTGGAACCTAGCTAGATTGGTGGAACGGGACACTGCAATGTGGTGTCTCCTTCAAAATGTTACATCCTTAAAAATATATATATATTTTGGCCAGATATTCAATCCACACATCAATGCTGAAATGTTAGTAAATTAAAGTCACCTCAGCATAATGACTGACTGTAAAAATAACTGAAAGGATAAGCTTACTTTTTAGAAAAAAAAAATAAATGCGCATTTTTTTGCAGGTAAAAAAATGTGCATTTATGTATTTTTGTATTATTTTTTTCTAAGATTTAAAGCATTGCACCAGCGATATTCAGGTTTCTAGCAGATCTTCCGTTGTATCTGCTTGCCCCTACATCTCATACAGGCAAGCAGATACAATCTGACAGGAAGAGAGAATGACCTACCATGGTGCTATGGAGCGTCGTGGTGGTTCATTAAAAACTACAAACCGACAGCCTCCAAGGCTGCCGGCACCTTGTAGTTTTCCATTCACAGGACACTGTAAATGAGTAATGTGGCTGGGCAAAGCCCAGCTCAGTCAAGGTTTTTTTAAGATGTGACAGCTAGCAAGGGGGAAGAAGGAATGGGGAGGTGCAGGGGCCAGTCCGTTACACCCTGAATATGGATGCAATATGTAACATGTTACAAAAGGTGAACTTATCCTTTAAGGCTGTCTTGTAGGAATGGTAGCTAGTTATTATAAAACATAGTGAATACTGATGGACAAACATCGGCTGGGGCGGTTCGCGAATGTTTGCCGCAAACTTTCTCAAATGTCCGCGAATCGCAAGTTCGCGGCGGGCCCCATTGACTTTAATGGGAGGTGAATTTTAAAAACCTTTAGGTCATATTTGCGGCCAAAAACGACTTACTAGCTGTGCACAAATAGTCCCATCACATGGACAATGTCATAACAGAAGTATTGCAATTGGAAAAGTTGCCCTAAACATTTTTTTTTTTTTTACAGCAAAAAATGTATTTTTTTTTTCTAAATCAGCCAGAACTGACAGCAGCCGGTAAATACATGTCAAATACATATAGGGTCCATTCACACATCTTTAAAATGGGTCCGCATCCATTCCACAATTTGGCAGAACGTTTACAGACCCATTGATTTTCAATTCCAGTCTGAAAATTTAGACATTCACAGGATAAAGAAGTAAGAGTCGGCCATTCCAGGCCCCAAAAATTAGCCCACATGGGTTTACCTGACAGCTAAGAACGTTGTATTCTGTGGCTGAAGGTACATTAGGCATTCACAGGATACGGAAGTAAGTGTCAGCCATAAAATAATAAAAGGAAATGACCAGCGCTATGGACTAAAGTGCATATGAGGGGGGGAGGAGGAAGGTATTGTGAATAGAAGGTGTAAGCTGCCACCAATCGACCCTTGATTTTTAAGATTCCTTAATTTTTCTAGAATTTTTAGATTTTTTAAGAAGTTTTATATAAATATTTTTTAGGTAAAATGGTTTTTAGGATTGGGGGTTTTCTCCCTTCTCCCCTTTTCAATTCTTTACCAATTACCTTTATTTTTTACCAATTACCTTTGGTTTTTATCACATACACATATGTATGGAAAATTTTTTTTGACCTATCCTTCTCATCCAGCATCAGTTTGGTTTAATCATCCCGGTATATATATAAAAAAACTATATGTTTTTGTCTTTTACCTTTTACCTTTTTCCTTTTTTTAACTTCTTTTCAGTCATTTATATATATATATATCTCTTCGACCATTTATATATATATTTTCTTTGCTGTTTTTACCTCATGTTTATATATTTTGGTTCTTTTGGAAATATTTTTTATCCATCCTTCTCATCTATTATCAGTTTGTTTTAATTGTCCCGGTATCAAAACAATTCCCTATAAAATCCTCCTCACTTCTTGCATTTTACACCTCCTTATCCAATTTTTTGATATGGTGTTGGCAACATCTACGCCAACCTGTGCCACAATCTTTCTATTACTATTTATTCTTTATCATCATTATTTTAACATATTTATATATGTTTTCGGCACAGTATTTACGTTAAATATTGACACCTTTTTTTCACAGATCTTTATATATATTTTTGTTGTTCACTAAGTTTGGTATCTTGGTTTGTCCTTTTCATCCAGCATCAGATAGGCCTAAGAGTGACATAACCCACTTATAATATAACCACTTGCACAAGGTCACATCACAGATCTTTATATTTTTTTGTTCACTAAGTCTTGTATCTTGGTTTGTCCTTCTCATCCAGCATCAGTTTAGGCCTAAGAGTGATATAACCCACTGATATAATCACTTGCACGAGGTTATAATCTTCCTTTTAAAACAAACATCTTTATTCTTATACTTCATCCTTCTCATCCAGCATCACTCCCTAAATACCGATAAAAATCACTCAATGTTTGTTCATTATTTTTTAGACCTATTATCGGTTGGTCCGTCATTTAACGAACAGGTTCACAGTGAGTTATGTTAATAATTTCTTCCTGGTACACATATGAAATCTAAGTATGACAGTTACACCAAATACTCTAACCTTTTATGCATCAAATTTCTTCCCATATGGAGTTTTTGAAACCAAAAAATTTTTTATACATTTTTTAATTTTTTTCATTTTTTTTAACCTGTCCTTTAATTTTTATCAACCTCTATTTTTAATCGAGGTTGACTTTTTTTGATGAATAAAATATATTTTTTAAAAAACATTTAATAAAGGATCGCATTACACTCAGTCACATTAATTGATCGGATATGATGATAGTATGGCCGTTCCCTTGCACATCCTGAATTGAAGCCAGTAGAGGAGCAATATGGCTTCCGGAGTGGGAGTAAAAAGATGGCAGCGCTGACCCATCCCCTCCGTTACCTGGATACGGGCGGCTATAATAAGTCCGGGAGTACGCCTAGTTGACACCGCTCCAGTTGACGTCCCTCTGACGAAACGCGTAGGGCGGAGTTTTGCTACGTACTACGTCACTTCCGGTTGTCGGCCGTGGAACGCGGAAGCATCCCGGCGCGCACCGACTGCATTCTGATCCCGATCATCGCAAACCTACCAGTGAGTGTACTGCGCTTTCTTTACATATTGTATGGATTTACTACTCATTATGGGGCCTTCTCTCGTTGTGAGCATTTAGGGCACAAGTGCCGGCTCGGAGCTGCTCCTTCGTCACAGAGAAGAGACCCCCATCCATATTGCTGCACAGGTTGTATTGCAAAACGCCACCTAGTGGCTTTTTCTACGTATCTTTTTAGCAGCACTCATTCACCTTTTTTTATCATATACTGCTGCATGAGCTCTTAATGGAAACGCCACCTAGTGGACAAGTATAATTTCACTCAGCAGCAAGTATTTATATTTATTTATCATTTTTTATATCACATGTGGGGCACATATATCAGGAAATTCTATACCTGATAAACACACTTGTGGTTAGTGGGTTTACTCCCCTCCTCTTTTCTTTCTTTTTTTCCTTTTTTTTCTTTTATGTTCACTATTATTGTATATGGTTATTTTGTACACCTATCACCGTATTGGTTGTTTTTATTTTGTATTTTATTAAACACATTGGTTATGTAATATTTATTTCATCTAGGAGTTCATTCACTATACATTGGTGACACTCTGATATTTGTGTGGTTTTACTTCACACTATAAGGTAGCGCCGTCAGCCATAAAAGGCCACAAAAATTAGCCCACGTGGGTCTACCTGACAGCTAAGAACGTTGTATTCTGTGGCTGAAGGTACATTAGGCATTCACAGGATAAAGAAGTAAGTTTCGGCCATGAAAGGCCCCAAAAATTAGCCCACATGGGTTTACCTGACAGCTAAAAACGTTGTATTCTGTGGCTGAAGGTACATTAGGCATTCACAGGATAAAGAAGTAAGTGTCGGCCATTAAAGGCCCCAGAAATTAGCCCACATGGGTTTACCTGACAGTTAAGAACGTTGTATTCTGTGGCTGAAGCTACATTAGGCATTCACAGGATACAGAAGTAAGTGTCGGCCATAAAAGGCCCCAAAAATTAGCCCACATGGGTTTACCTGACAGCTAAGAACGTTGTATTCTGTGGCTGAAGGTACATTAGGCATTCACAGGATAAATAAGTAAGTGTCGGCCAGTATTGGCCCCAAAAATTAGCCCACATGGGTTTACCTGACAGCTAAGAACGTTGTATTCTGTGGCTGAAGGTACATTAGGCATTCACAGGATAAAGAAGTAAGTGTCGCCTAGTACAGGCCAGTACAAGCCCCAAAAATTAGCCCACATGGGTTTACCTGACAGCCAAAAAGGTTGTATTCTGTGGCTGAAGGTACATTAGGCAATCACAGGATACAAAAGTAACTGTCAGCCATAAAAGGCCTGTCAGGGTTACCTGATCGGAGGCCGAGGTGCTGAGAGGGCTCCCCTTGCGGCTCAGTGAGGCACACCCCTGGAGATGGTACAAAGGGTGTTGCGCCCCAGGTGGCATGGGTTACCAGCTGCAGGCAGGTAGGTAGAACCAGGAGCAATCCAAGAGTGAACTGGAACAGGCTGGAATCACAGCAGGGTATGAGTCTTCAAAGGCTCTAAAACAGCTGGGCTACCTTGTGCCAAGGAATAGTCTCTAGTGGCGGAAACCGTGGTACAATCCGAGGTCATGCACAGGAGACAACCAGAATAGCCGAGGTCTTGAAGCAAGCCGGGGTCATACACTTTAGGTAACGGAAGCAAGGTCAGTGGGAGAAGCCAAGGGTCAAACCAGGAGCAGGAGATCAAACGGAATCAGGAGCAAGCCAAATCACAACAGGAAATCCAAACAGGAAACAGGAAACAGGAAGCACAGGAACACAGGAAGCTGAGAGATAATCCAGCAATGAGTCTGATCCAATGGCCACCTTTTATAGGCCATTTCCCTGACAGGCAAGATGAGGGCTGTGTCAGTTGAGTCAGGAGCGTCCATTTCTATTACTGGCAATGTTGCCAGTTCTTCTATTGCCATTTCCCTAACAGGCCAGCAGAGGGCAGTGTCAGTTTAGTCAGGAGCATCCATTTCTATTACTGTTGCCAGTTCTCCTATGGCCATTTCCCTGACAAGGCCCCAAAAATTAGCCCACATGGGCTTACCTGACAGCTAAGAACGTTGTATTCTGTGGCTGAAGCTACATTAGGGATTCACAGGATACAGAAGTAAGTGTCGGCCATAAAAGGCCCCAAAAATTAGCCCACATGGGTTTACCTGACAGCTAAGAACGTTGTATTCTGTGGCTGAAGGTACAATAGGCATTCACAGGATACAGAAGTAAGTTTCGGCCAGTATAGGCTCCAAAAATTAGCCCACATGGGTTTACTTCACAGCTAGGAACGTTGTATTCTGTGGCTGAAGGTACATTAGGCATTGACAGGATACAGAAGTAAGTGTCGGCCATAAAAGGCCCCAAAAATTAGCCCACATGGGTTTACCTGATAGCTAAGAACGTTGTATTCTGTGGCTGAAGGTACATTAGGCATTCACAGGATATAGTAGTAAGTGTCGGCCAGTATAGGCCCCAAAAATTAGCCCACATGGGTTTACTTCACAGCTAGGAACGTTGTATTCTGTGGCTGAAGGTACATTAGGCATTGACAGGATACAGAAGTAAGTGTCGGCCATAAAAGGCCCCAAAAAATAGCCCACATGGGTTTACCTGATAGCTAAGAACGTTGTATTCTGTGGCTGAAGGTACATTAGGCATTCACAGGATATAGTAGTAAGTGTCGGCCAGTATAGGCCCCAAAAATTAGCCCACATGGGTTTACTTCACAGCTAGGAACGTTGTATTCTGTGGCTGAAGGTACATTAGGCATTGACAGGATACAGAAGTAAGTGTCGGCCATGAAAGGCCCCAGAAATTAGCCCACATGGGTTTACCTGACATCTAAGAACGTTGTATTCAGTGGACATGAAATGCCTTTTATGTCGCTGTATTTGTATAAGACGAGGAACATGAATTGTTGTGGGTGGATGGCGGTCTGGCGGATATTTGCGGCCTGTCATGAGGAATTTAAATGAAACATGGTCTACTGGTCACATGTGTTGAATTCCTCAGAGATCCATGCCTCATTCATTTTTATAATTGTGAGGTTGTCTACATTGTCAGGAGCTAGGCGCTGAACGTCCTTTCGGAAAGGACACTGGACGGGGGGCAAGCCAACAGTTCCATTGCAAATTGTGCAAGCTCTGGCCAGAGGTCAAGCCTGCCCACCCAGTAGTCCAGGGGTTCATCACTCCTCAGAGCATCCACATCGGCCGTTAACCCAATGTAGTCGGACACCTGTCATCTAGGCATTCCCTGATGCTGGATCCGGAGTACAGCTGTCGATAGGTTTGCTGAAAGAAGGATCTCATATCTGAAGTGACCAACACATCTTCAAACCGCCCTCTTCTTGAAGGCGCTGTTGGATTGCTTCCCCGCAACTGTCTCTCTGTGACTGGAAATTCCTCTGCCAGCGCACGCAAAAACAAAATGCACCATTTCTCGCATCAAGGCCTGGAAGTGCTGCATTCTGACTGCCCTTCGTGATGGTGGTAACATTTCCGCCATTTTTGTATGTTGCCGTCCAGTACTGGTCCTTGCCCTTTATGCTTTTTATACGGGGGTCCCCCTTAAAACACTGGAGCATGAAGGCCTCCATTCGCACTAAACTGGACACGGTGTAGTGGCCTGGCTCCAGCTCATCATCCAGAATAATCTCATCCTCGTTCTCCTCCCCCCATCCACGGACAACACCAGGGATCCCAGACAGGTTTAAAGCATGCTCTTCTTGCACCTCCTCATCTGCCCCAGCACCATCTTCCTCTGACTCTTCTTCAGACTCCTGTTGTTGACTTGCCTCAGATGGAGTAGCACCCCCTGGGAATTCATCCATTATTGCGACTTCCTCATCTTCCTGCTCCTCGACAGCTTGATCAATGACAGGATGCAATGCACGCTCCAGAAAGAAGGCGTAAGGTACGATGTCACTGATGGCGCCCTGGCCGTGACTGACCAGTTTGGTGATCTCATCAAATGGCCACAGAAGTCGGCAAGTGTCGCGCATGAGCAGCCACTGGCAAGGTGAAAAAAACCCAAGCTCCCCAGAACCTGTCCTGCCGCAGAGATCGTACAAGTATTCTTTAACTGCACGTTTCTGCTGGAGCAGCCTATCAAGCATATGCAATGTTGAATTCCATTGCGTCAGGCAGTCACAAATAAGACAAACAAAAGAGAAAACAGGCGCCTCTGAGTTAAGACTGCGAATATTATAAGACCAAATTATTGGACAAAGGTTATCCACTCCCCCTGGTAGATCAAGCATATCATCTGTACCTCACAGATCCCCCTCCTGCCAAAACCCAAGGCTCATTCGATCAATCCATTCATTTCACCACCAAATTCCATTACAAACACAAGACCATGGAACAGATTCTTCTAAAACACTGGCCTATACTCTTGGAAGACCCCCATCTCAAATTAGTCCTCCCAAGTACTCCCAGAGTCACATACAGGAAAGCACCCAACCTTAAAAACAAAATTGCACCCAGCAAACTTAAAACCATTAAAGACGCCACCCCTAGGGTGTGCCTGATTCCTTTAACAGGCATGTATAGGTGCAACAAGTCTTTGTGCAAAACCTGTGCATATGTAAAACATGGTAAAAAATCATTTCATACACATAATAAAACATACAACCTCGCTGATTTTTACAATTGTTCATCTGATTTTGTAATTTATTGCCTCAGTTGTCCTTGCAACCTCCTCTATGTAGGACGCACGATCCGTCCCCTTCGACAAAGATTTGGGGAACACAGGAGAAAAATAGAGGAAGGAAAAGACAAACATAGCGTCCCCCGCCACTTTCTCAGACACCATGACAAATCTACCTCAAATCTTGAGGTATGGATCATTGAGCAAATATCAAAAGACCTTCCCGAAGCCAAAAGATTTCACAAACTGTGCGAACGTGAAACGTTTTGGATCTATTCCCTCAATACACTTTCGCCCAATGGGATGAACGAAGAATTGGATGTATCCACCATTCTTTAATTAGTCCCCTCTAGGGTTCACTTTAGGTAATCCATACAGTGACAATTTTTTTTTTTTTCCCCAACTCCCTCCATATTCATACCTCTTTCAGGTTGATATTCATCATTGTTCCCATTCCATCCATCTCATTGCATTAGTATCAATTTCCTGATTTTATACATACATGTATCAATATATACCATAAGAATTTTACATTATCACATACAAATATATATATATATATATATATATATATATTTTTTTTTTTTTTAATTGTATATTTAGCCTCAGTTAATGATATGCATACATCATATACAATTCTTTATTTTGTTTACATTTATTTTTATTTTTAATTTTCAATTTCCCATTTTTGATTTTTATTTTTATTTTTATTTACTTTTTATATTTTATTTATATTCATATTTAATTTTATTTTCACATTTATCATTTATTTCTCATTTCATCCCATGTTTTTTTTTTCTCTAATTTTCCTCTCATTGTCTATGGCATTATTCTCTTCATGCATCGTATCACATGTATATTATTGTTTTTTTTTTTTAATTCCTTACTGGTTTGACCTCTAGAGGGACCCTTGTTCCTCATACAGCCATAACGTTGAGTCATGTTTACTTTGATAGTAATTTAATAACTTCACCACCAGAGGGCATTGTTCCTCATACAGCTATAACGTAGAGTCATGTTTACTTTGATAGTAATTTTATAACTTTACCACCAGAGGGCATTGTCCCGGAACACATAAATTGGTCCTTCTCTTTCCCTTTTACATCCGACTTTGAAAAAGGAGTGCGCGCTGTTTTCCCCCCACAGTGCGCATGCTCGGAAATGCGTCAGTCATTACGCCGGAAGATCCTGTGGACAAGCATCACGGCCACCGTGCGGCCCAAGCCTCCATCTCACTGCGGTTTCACCCTGCTGTCCAAGCCTCCATCTCACTGCTGTGACACCCTCCACTTCCTGCTGGACAGGAAGAGGAAGAGAGGAGAGGATTACAGACCCACAGTGATGACTCCAAGCCCCAGCCTCCACATGGACACCGGAAGGACCCATCTTGTCTGCTTATACTTACCTTGATGTAAGTTTTTATTACTTGTTTGCCATATTAAATCGCAGTCTTAACTCAGAGGCGCCTGTTTTCTCTTTTGTTTGTTGCATGTTTGGAGATCGCTTCTGCTCCCCAACAGGCTGGCCCTGAGCATCCAGACTATTTCCTCATCTCACCTTAAGACTTTATCATAGCCTTGATGTGCTACTATATGGACTATCGTTTTTATGTAGTGCTAACAGCTTGCGCCACTTGTTCCATTTCTAGTCACAAATAAGACGCCTGACGGGCAGGTTGTGTCATCGCTGAATGTCAGCAAGGCGAGCCATGGCTGTGTAAGATCTTCTGAAATGGCCCAAAATTTTTCCTGGCCGGGGTATTTGGCAACAAATCGCTGCACAACCAAGTTCAGGACATGTGCCATGCATGGCACGTGTGTTATTTTGCCCTGTTTCAGCACACTCAGCAGATTGGCACCGTTGTCACACACCACTTTACCAACTGTCAAATTGTGCGGTGTCAGCCACTGATCTGTCTGTGAACACAAAGAAGTGCAGGACCAGTTTGGCTCTCTTGTGGGCACCCATGTGACGTCCATAGACACGTCATCATCCACATCACCTTTCCCACCACTAACATTCGAGATCTTGGAGTAGGCAGCAACAGCGGGGACCAACCAACTTGGGCTGACTTGGGTACTGTCTTCAGACTGCTGAGTGACAGCTGTTGCTACCTCCTCTTCCTGATCCAATGCCAACAATGGCTGCGCATCGCAATTGTCTTGTGATGGATCGGAAAATAATTCCAGTGACTCAAGCGGAGGGAATATGATGGTGGTGGTGTTGGTGGTGGTGTCTTTTGGGGTGCACACAGCAAGGAGTGAAGAGGGTGCACAAAGAGAGGGTGAGGAGGGTGCAGAACAGGAAGGCTGAGTGAGCCACTCAACCAAGTCTGGTGCGGCCTTTGACCTTAATCAAATGTACCTTCTGAAACTTCACACTTTGGCTCCGGCCTACTGCTCCTGCCCTACCCCTACCACCTCTGCGTAAGGGCCTGCCTCTTCCTCTGCCTGTCATTTTTTAAATTACCCTGTGACAAAAGTCTGTAGAGAAGCGCAGTATATGTGGAACAAGGTATATAACACCCCGCTTCAATCTGTGGTATTGGGGGGCCATAGGTTTATCACACCAGTTCTAAAAATAATTGGCCAGTAACTGTTGTCACTGTGCGTAGCACAGTTAACGCAGCAATGGAGGCCAAATTTTTGCAGGACTAAAATACACTTTTAGAAAAGTATACTGTTAAATAACACCCCACTTCAATATGTGGTATTGGGGGGCCACTGGTCTATCACACCAGTTGTACAAAAAATTGGCCTGTGAGTTTGGCAATGTGTGTAGCAGAGTTAATGCAGCAAAAGAGGCAATATTGCTGCAGGACACAAATACACTTATACAAGTATACTCAGATAACACGCCACTTCAATGTGTGGTTTTGGGGGCCACTGGTCTATCATAGCAGTTGTACAAAAAATTGGCCATTGAGTTTGGCACTGTGTGTAGCAGAGTAAACGCAGCAAAAGAGGCAATATTGTTGCAGGGCACAAATACACTTATAAAAGTATACTCAAATAACACCCCACTTCAATATGTGGTATTGGGGGGCCACTGGTTTATCACACCAGTTGTACAAAAAATTAGCCAGTGAGTTTGGCACTGTGTGCAGCAGAGTAAACACAGCAAAAGAGGCAATATAGTTGTAGGACACAAATACACTTATACAAGTATACTCAGATAACACCCCACTTTAATATATGGTATTGGGGGGCCACTGATCTATCACACCAGTTGTACAAAAAATTGTCCAGTGAGTTTGGCACTGTGTGTAGCAGAGTTAATGCAGCAAAAGAGGCAAAATTGTTGCAGGACACAAATACACTTATGCAAGTATACTCATATAACACCCCACTTCAATATATGGTTTTGGGGGCCACTGGTCTATCACACCAGTTGTACAAAAAAATGGCCAGTGAGTTTGGCACTGTGTGTAGCAGAGTAAATGCAGCAAAAGAGGCAATATTGTTGCAGGACACAAATACACTTATAAATTATACTCAGATAACACCCCACTTCAATATATGGTATTGGGGGGGCACTGATCTATCACACCAGTTGTACAAAAAATTGTCCAGTGAGTTTGGTGCTGTGTTTAACAGAGTTAATGCAGCAAAAGAGGCAATATTGTTGCAGGACACAAATACACTTATACAAGTATACTCAGATAACACCCCACTTCAATATGTGGTTTTGGGGGCCACCGATCTATCACACCAGTTGTACAAAAAATTGTCCAGTGAGTTTGGCGCTGTGTGTAGCAGAGTTAATGCAGCAAAAGAGGCAATATTGTTGCAGGACACAAATACACTTATACAAGTATACTCAGATAACACCCCACTTCAATATGTGGTTTTGGGGTCCACTGGTCTATCCCACCAGTTGTACAAAAAATTGGCCAGTGAGTTTGGCACTGTGTGTAGCAGAGTTAAGGCAGCAAAAGAGGCAATTTTGTTGCAGGATACAAATACACTTATGAAAGTATACTCAGATAACACCCCACTTCAATAAATGGTATTAGGGGGCCACTGATCGATCACACCAGTTGTTCAAAAAATTGTCCAGTGAGTTTGGCACTGTGTGTAGCAGAGTTAATGCAGCAAAAGAGGCAATATTGTTGCAGGACACAAATACACTTATAAAAGTATACTCAGATAACACCCCACTTCAATATGTGGTATTGGGGTCCACTGGTCTATCACACCAGTTGTACAAAAAATTGGCCAGTGAGTTTGGCACTGTGTGTAGCAGAGTTAACGCAGCAAAAGAGGCAATATTGTTAGAGGACACAAATACACTTATAAAAGTATACTCGGATAACACCCCATTTCAATATGTGGTATTGAGGGGCCACTGGTCTATTACACCAGTTCTACAAAAAATTGACCAGTAACTGTTGTCACTGTGTGTAGCACAGTTAACACAGCAAAAGAGGCCACATTTTTGCAGGACTAAAATATACTGTTATAAAAGTATACTGTTTAATAACATCCCACTTCAATATGTGGTATTGGGGGGCCACTGGTCTATCACACCAGTTGTACAAAAATTGGCCAGTAAGTTTGGCACTGTGTGTAGCAGAGTTAATGCAGCAAAAGAGGCAATATTGTTGCAGGACACAAATACACTTATAAAAGTATACTCAGACAACACCCCACTTCAATATGTGGTATTGAGGGACCACTGGTCTATCACACCAGTTATAAAACTTTTTTAAAAGTGCTTTTGTCAATGTTTGTAGTATTGCTGCGGAAACGCTCAACACACCAGTCACAATGCTGCACAGTGCACAATACAAATCCACTATAATATGCTTTCTATATTAGAAAGTATATTATAAGTGTATTACACCCCTATATAGTGCACTGCACACCAAAGAATAGTACACCTATACCAAATACCAGTCCTTAAAAGGACTTTTGTGGACCTTAACAGAGCGATTCGTGTCACTGACGATCTGTCCCTGGTGCACACAGCAAACCTCTCCCTACACTGACAAAAGAGACAGTACACCTATACCAAATACCAGCCCTTAAAGAGACTTTTGTGGACCTTAACAGAGCGATTTGTGTCACTGACGATCTGTCCCTGGCGCACACAGCCAATCTCTCCCTACAAAAAGCAGAATGTGAAATGGCCACCAGGTCAGGTCTATTTATAAGGTAGGGGGTATGTCCATGTGCTGAAATGTTTCAATTGGCTGTCCCGTTCCACACGATGGCTGTGTCATGGGTCAAAGTTCTCCCCAATGTAAACTAATATGCCCACCGCGAACAACGCCATATGTTCGCAAAATCCGCGGGCTGTGAACGAGCAAAGTTTGACGTGAACCGACCGCCGGGCGAACCGCAAGGCCATCCCTTATAGTGAACTTAGGATTATAGTGACATTACATTGCAGATGAATTTATGGGACAATCTGCAAACAGTCTGGTTAAAAAGCAATTTAGTATTATTTATTTTCTGTCACTAAAGAGTTTCATGTACAGCTGATGGAGAAAAGGAACAATGCCTGTGTTGGTGATAGAAGCCAATTAGATATGTGCTCTATTTTCAACTTTGTTCAGAGGTTAGGATGGTGAAACACTGGACTCCAAGATAAACATGAAATCCAAAAAAATGTATTAAATAAGCTCTCGTATGCCTGAGTTTCAGTCCAGATGATCAGTCCCCAATAAAGGGATACGTTTACAAAATAGTAGTCAAACATTGGACTCCAATAAAGAAGTACTAACACATTTCTAGCAGTAGCATCCTCTCTACCTGCGCCACATTTAGTTGCATCGGTTATGATTAATGAGTCAGTTGCTATGGCAGCAACAGATTCTTCAAGAATTATTTCTAGTTTGCAGATTAGGAATCTGGCAGTAATTTAGACATGGGTTTGTGTACAAAGGTTTGTGAGCACTCAGAGTGTGGAATGTATGTGCTGGGAAGAAATTTATAGCTTCCCCCAAAGTGCTTTGTTTCCATTCAGCTGTCAGCCGGAAAGCTGAAAGCTAAATGTAAATAAAGGTGCCAAAGATAATGGATAAGTGTCATTATCCAAAAATGAAAATGTATCTAACTGGGTTGGTGGAACCTTAATGGGGAACCAAGGAACTAGTTCCCTATCAGATCTGCTTTACTTTAGATTGACAGTGCATGGCAATGTGTGGATTTAAAAGTCACTATTGGTCTGAATAATAGCTATGAATCCAACCACTACTATGAGCTGTCAATCAACAGCAAGGCAGACCTGATGAGGAACTAGTCTCTCAGTTTCCCATCAGGTTCCACCCACCCTTACTAAAAACTTCTTGGCCATGAACTTGCCAGTGTGATGGAGGGTGCACACTGAGCAAGGAATGCTTGAACACCCACAGATTCAGAGATACAGACAGGTATGTAAATTGGTGTGGAACCCAACAAACCCCTTCATTAATTTCCCTTAGTGCAATTTCCCATTTTATAAGGGTTTGAATTAATTGTGCTGGAGGAACCCAGGCAAAGAACTGCTGTCCTGAGGCTTTCGTCTGGCTACATTTATTTGTGGACACATTGGAACCTAGACCAGAGGACTTCTATATAACCCCTGAAAACCCTACTCTGTTAAAGAAGGAAAGTCTGCCTTTATTAGGGCTTGCATTCATTGTGTTGGAGGAACTTGGAAAAAAAACTGCTGTCCTGAGGCTTTACTCTGGCTAAAATCACTCAGGGACACAAGTGTACGATAACAAGAGGACTTTCATATAGCTACTGAAACGTGTTATTCTGTTAAATAATCTTTTATTGTGATAAATAATGCATTATATCTTGACTGATACCCACTGTCTAGTGCTTTTTTTTATTTCATCCTACATTTTCTTCCAACCTGTTCTTGCAAATGACAGATGAAATTTTGTTGTTTTCAGTGGCACTTCTACTTTACCTTCTCCGAGCTGACATGTATTGCCCTTATTGTTTTAATAAAAAGGCACTTGTATGGGCACACCAAGTAGCAGCACAGCAAGCAAGGTGTGAGTGCAAAGTGAAGCAAATGCAAAACAACCTCTTAATCAATTTGACTATGATAAACTGGAATCTAATTGTTTGCCTTAGATTATTGATATTTCCACACATGCATTCTTCTTTAAGCTGGTTTGCTTAATAATTCCAATATGCTGCAATATGGCTGTGATTAGTAGTACTGAATCACTACTAACAAAAACAAAGTTATTTGTATTTTGGAAACAAATATTAGGTATGTGATTTGAGAAAATCAAGATCATAGTGGCAGAAGTAATGAAAAAATATGATCCCTTGCTTGGCCATTCTCTGCAGACAGCAACCAACAACTTGGCAAGTTAGTAAAACTCATCCTTTCCTGCCAGATTTACCACTCATAGAAGCCATAATGCAGCTTGTATACAATGACACAGGATCTCAGAAAGGAGAAGGTGGAGCTATTAATTGTCTGACAATCCTTTGTTCATAGATTCTGTGTCATTCATACAAGCTGTAGTACAGCTCTTGGCAGCAATCAGAACTGGACAGCTGAGGTCTAGTCCCAAAACCAGGCAGTATGCTGAAGTATTCAGTTCTTCAGTTTGTAATCTTAATACAGAGCACTCTATAAAAACACACTGACAAAATTATTTTACGGGGAAAGAAAAGGGAAAGGCCATGGTGTCACCTGTGACATCACAATATTTTATGCCAGACCAGAGGGTAGGAAAAAAATGTTCCAGCTCTATCCTGCCTACTCCTGCAACAAGAAATCACTGCAATTAAGATATACTCACTGGCTACTTTATTAGGTACACTTTTTCAATTGCTTGGTAACCAAGATTAATAATCAGTCGATCACATGGCAGCAACCCAATGCATTTAAGCCTCTAGATGTGGTGAAGATGACTTGCTGGAGTTCAAACCAAGCATCAGAATGAGGAAGAAAGGGTATTTAAGTGACTTTGAACGTGGCCTGGTTGTTTGTGCCAGACGGGCTGTTCTGAGTATTTCAAAAACTGCTGAGGATTTTCACGCACAACCATCTCTAGGGTTTACAGAGAATAGCCTGACAAAGAGAAAATATCCAGTGAGTGGCAAATGCGTGGATGAAAATGCCTTGTTGATGTTAATGGGCAGACTGATTTGAGATGATAGAAAGGCAACAGTAACTCAAATAACCACTCATTACAACCAAGGTATGCACAATACCATCTCGGAATGCACAATACATCGAACCTAGAAACATATGGGTTACAGAAGCAGAAGACCACACCGGATGCCACTCCTGTCATCTAAGAACAGGAAACTGAGACTACAATTCGCACAGGGTCATGAAATTGGACAATAGAAGATTGGAAAAACGTTACCTGGTCTGATGAGTCTCGATTTCAGCTGCAACATTCAGATCCATCCTGCCTTGTATCAACGTTTCAGGCTGGTGGTGGTGGTCTAACGGTGTGGGGAATATTTTGACACACTTTGGGCCCCTTAGTACTAATTGAGCATTGTTTAAATGCCACAGCCTACCTGAGTATTGGTCCTGACCATGTCCATCCCTTTATGACTACAGTGTACCCATCTTTTGATGTCTACTTCCAGCAGAATAATGCACATATCACTGGTTTCTCAAAAATGACAATGAGTTCACTGTACTCCAGTGGCCTCCACAGTCAAGGATCGCAATTCAATAGAGCACCTTTGGGATGTGGTGGAACAGAAGATTTGCATCATGGATGTGAAGCCGACAAATCTGCAGCAACTGGGTGATGGTATCATGTCAATATGGACCAAAATCTCTGAGGAATGTTTTCAACATCTTGTTGAATCTATGCCACAAAGAATTAAGGGAGGTCTGAAGGCAAAAGTTGGTCAAACCTGGTACTAGCAAGGTGTACCTCATAAAGTGGCTGGTAGGTTTATAGTGCTAATTACAGCAAGGAACAGATAATTATCAAAGTGATCTTTGCTGCACAAATACATGAAGAGGCTGGATCAAGTCTTCCCACAAACTTGATGCAGGCTCCACACGAAAAAAAGGGTGCAAAAGTAGATAAAAATAAATAACAATATTCAACAATAATAAAATATTTAAAGTACCTTTCAAACATTTTATAACACCTTTTTATCTGTTTGTTTGTCCGTGTCCAAGTGAACTTGTATGGGAGTGGTTTTATAATTATCAGTCTGCTGCTGCACTCTAATAAGGAAAGTTGCAGGGTCTGCACGTGATTTCCTTTTGGGAGTATCTCACCAAAATTTTTGTTGCTGGAGATGCTCACAATCTGATTTGTATCTTAGTGCAGACTTTTGGGAAAATCAGTAAGCCAATCACTCAAGCAGGAAATGACATTTCTGGGGGGGTATTCTGTACATCATCTGTGTACGGAATGCCTCCAGGTAGCCATTTTGCATTGCATTTTACAGAAAATAACAGTGCTTCAGGTTGAAAAAGAAAGGTAATTTTAATAAATTTAATTACAAATAACTTGTGTCACAATTTTATGTATTTCTTTTTTTTTTTTTTGTGTTCATTTATTTTCCAACAAAAGTGGCGTTATCCTTTAAGCCTTAAAATGTGGTGCAAATAATTTCTACAGGTGTCCCAACTTTATCTGATTACTCTGTTTGTAAGGCATAGTTTACACTTGCAGTAAAAACAGGTGGTTGAGCAATCATTTGCATTGGGATGTGGCTAAAACTATCTCATTTTTATGTTCGGTGGCCACTGAATGGGACTTATTTAAGTGAATGTGGCTGTGTTGCAACCATAACACAGTGGTGCAGACTTTTAGGAGTTAAAACAGGAGGTTGGGGGGGGGGGGTGCTACATGTAACCTCCTCACCACCTGGCAAATGTCCTCTGAAAAGTTATACACTGTGTAATACTCTTAAGAGGACAACTCTAGTGTAAATGAGCCTTAAAACCAATGTTGGAACAAACTGTTATTCTAATCTATGAAGATGACTTGCTGGAGTTCAAACCAAGCATCAGAATGAGGAAGAAAGGGTATTTAAGTGACTTTGAACGTGGCCTGGTTGTTTGTGCCAGACGGGCTGTTCTGAGTATTTCAAAAACTGCTGAGGATTTTCACGCACAACCATCTCTAGGGTTTACAGAGAATAGCCTGACAAAGAGAAAATATCCAGTGAGTGGCAAATGCGTGGATGAAAATGCCTTGTTGATGTTAATGGGCAGACTGATTTGAGATGATAGAAAGGCAACAGTAACTCAAATAACCACTCATTACAACCAAGGTATGCACAATACCATCTCGGAATGCACAATACATCGAACCTAGAAACATATGGGTTACAGAAGCAGAAGACCACACCGGATGCCACTCCTGTCATCTAAGAACAGGAAACTGAGACTACAATTCGCACAGGGTCATGAAATTGGACAATAGAAGATTGGAAAAACGTTACCTGGTCTGATGAGTCTCGATTTCAGCTGCAACATTCAGATCCATCCTGCCTTGTATCAACGTTTCAGGCTGGTGGTGGTGGTCTAACGGTGTGGGGAATATTTTGACACACTTTGGGCCCCTTAGTACTAATTGAGCATTGTTTAAATGCCACAGCCTACCTGAGTATTGGTCCTGACCATGTCCATCCCTTTATGACTACAGTGTACCCATCTTTTGATGTCTACTTCCAGCAGAATAATGCACATATCACTGGTTTCTCAAAAATGACAATGAGTTCACTGTACTCCAGTGGCCTCCACAGTCAAGGATCGCAATTCAATAGAGCACCTTTGGGATGTGGTGGAACAGAAGATTTGCATCATGGATGTGAAGCCGACAAATCTGCAGCAACTGGGTGATGGTATCATGTCAATATGGACCAAAATCTCTGAGGAATGTTTTCAACATCTTGTTGAATCTATGCCACAAAGAATTAAGGGAGGTCTGAAGGCAAAAGTTGGTCAAACCTGGTACTAGCAAGGTGTACCTCATAAAGTGGCTGGTAGGTTTATAGTGCTAATTACAGCAAGGAACAGATAATTATCAAAGTGATCTTTGCTGCACAAATACATGAAGAGGCTGGATCAAGTCTTCCCACAAACTTGATGCAGGCTCCACACGAAAAAAAGGGTGCAAAAGTAGATAAAAATAAATAACAATATTCAACAATAATAAAATATTTAAAGTACCTTTCAAACATTTTATAACACCTTTTTATCTGTTTGTTTGTCCGTGTCCAAGTGAACTTGTATGGGAGTGGTTTTATAATTATCAGTCTGCTGCTGCACTCTAATAAGGAAAGTTGCAGGGTCTGCACGTGATTTCCTTTTGGGAGTATCTCACCAAAATTTTTGTTGCTGGAGATGCTCACAATCTGATTTGTATCTTAGTGCAGACTTTTGGGAAAATCAGTAAGCCAATCACTCAAGCAGGAAATGACATTTCTGGGGGGGTATTCTGTACATCATCTGTGTACGGAATGCCTCCAGGTAGCCATTTTGCATTGCATTTTACAGAAAATAACAGTGCTTCAGGTTGAAAAAGAAAGGTAATTTTAATAAATTTAATTACAAATAACTTGTGTCACAATTTTATGTATTTCTTTTTTTTTTTTTTGTGTTCATTTATTTTCCAACAAAAGTGGCGTTATCCTTTAAGCCTTAAAATGTGGTGCAAATAATTTCTACAGGTGTCCCAACTTTATCTGATTACTCTGTTTGTAAGGCATAGTTTACACTTGCAGTAAAAACAGGTGGTTGAGCAATCATTTGCATTGGGATGTGGCTAAAACTATCTCATTTTTATGTTCGGTGGCCACTGAATGGGACTTATTTAAGTGAATGTGGCTGTGTTGCAACCATAACACAGTGGTGCAGACTTTTAGGAGTTAAAACAGGAGGTTGGGGGGGGGGGTGCTACATGTAACCTCCTCACCACCTGGCAAATGTCCTCTGAAAAGTTATACACTGTGTAATACTCTTAAGAGGACAACTCTAGTGTAAATGAGCCTTAAAACCAATGTTGGAACAAACTGTTATTCTAATCTATGAAGCATTATTTGGATTATTTGGACAATAATAAATTGCAGGAAGTAGTGTATTGCTCTCATATTAGTAATAAATAGGCAAATAACAAAGGGAGTCAGACAGACCATTATAATCGTAGGTCTCTTCTTTAGAGAAATTGCAAAGAAATCCTAAGGGCTACTAAAAGCACATAATCTGTACATTTTGCAAGGGCACTTTTTCCTAGCTTAGTGAATGTAGTGAAAGTTTATTTTTTTTTACTTTTGCACATGATTGGATGATGGAATTTAGCAAAGCTTCACTAATTCACTAAGCTAAGGGAACATTACCTTGCAAAGAGAACTGCTTTGTTGCCTTTACCACTACGTGTCAGTGTATATAAGTTCCTACACCATTAGAAGGCACTCAGAGGAAATTCTGACAGGAACATGCCTGGCAAACTTAAAGCTACAACAGAATCAAAAGACAAGTTTCTGAAAGTCAGCAGCTTGCATAATAGTCACATCACAAGGCAACATCTTAAGCAGATTACAGTGGTTGAAGCACAGAAGTTTCACTTTCAACTGTGGAAAGAAGACACCAATAAAAAAATATATACTTCTCCAGGTCGGTCCATCCTGATCTGCCTCAAATCTTGGGTGCTGGTCCAGCTTGTGACTGAAGAGGGCATGAAAAAAAGGGGGATGACCACACTCTGATTAAACCACTTTGTTATTATTACATATCCATACAAATAGTGTGATACAGTGAGAGGATAGCAACGGTGCTGTGAGTGTAGGGAGGAAATTTCCAAACGTTTTTTTAATAATCAATGTAAAATAAAAATACAATCTGCCAATATGATTGTTATATCTGCAAAAGATGAGTACTTTGATGAGTCAAAAATGTATTTTTTTTAGGGGCAAACATGTACATACACAATTTTTTTAAAAGTATTGGGACACCTGCCTTTACACGCACGTGAGCTTTAATAGCATCCCAGTCTTAGTCCACAGGGTTCAATAATGAGTTGGCTCACCCTTTGCAGCTATAACAGCTTCAACCCTTCTGGGACTGTCCACAAGGTTTAGGAGTGTGTCTTTGGGAATGTTTGACCATTCTTCCAGAAGCGCATTTGTGAGGTCAGACACTGATGTTGGACAAGAAAAGTCTCTGCTCTAATTCATTCCAAAGGTGTTCTATCAGGTTGAGGTGCAGGCCAGTCAAGTTCCTTCAACCCAAACTCTCTTATCCATGTCTTTATGGACCTTACCTTGTGCGCTGGCTCCGAATGGCTGAGAGTGCTGACCGGTGTGTTCTGGAAGGGATGCAGTCCCCCTGTCAGAACACAAAAGCTCAGCAGGGGAGATCACTGTACTAACATTGGAGGTTGAAGAAAAAATACTGCTAGTGTGTACCAGGCTTTAGACCAGCCAATCTGTATAATTGCCTTTTCCAGCATTGTATCATAATGGCATCACTCCTGGAAGACTTGAGGACCCTTTTTTTGATGCTACTGATAACCAATAGGACACAGTGGGGGTGACATGGGCACTGCAAGAAGGAGCTTCTTACACTCCACTGTAAATAATTTCTCCATGCACTGGATTTCCTAGCAGCCAGCCAGTGTACATCAGCCGGGGCTGAATAACTCCTGCACATAAAAACACTTAAAACATGGGGACACAACTTATCTCTCAAATGTCCAGAAATGTTAAATTAAAATTAGGTCTACCTGTGTGTGAACTCATTAAAGCGGAGCTCCACCCAAAAGAGGAAGTTACACTTTAACAAAATTCCTCCTTTTTGGGGAGAAAAGTGGGTACCTAGTTTTGATCCACTTCCGCTCGGGCCGCCTAGGCGATTCCTCTCCTCCTCCCTCCCTGAAATCTTCTGGGACACGTCACAGCTCTCAGAAGATTGCCCAACCATTAAGGAGGTGCAGCGTGTATCGTGCATGCCCAGTGTGCACCCGGCTGTGAAAGCTTGCGGGTGCCCACACTTGTAAAGCTGGTGCCGGGCAGAGGAGAGAGGGAGGACCAAGCCTTTTTGTAGCTGCTGACTTTTAATAAACACAAAAACAGGTGGAACTCTGTTTTAACCTTTTCAGCATACTGCTATTACCAGCATAATCTACAGTGTCCACATGCCCCGTTTCATTTATTTATTCATTTATTTTTATTTTATAATTCTGGATATTTTTTTTTTATGTACAGGGGTCATTCAGGGCTGGCTGACTTAAGTATCATTTGGTAAAATTTCACAGTACACATAAAGACAAAAAAATACTTAGAAAATGGCCTGTTACATGATTGTGAGGTGGGTAATTGGGGCATTTGGTTTATTTTTTATTATTTTTCAAAGAAAGTACAAATTAACTAGAGGTGGGTGAAGTGAGAAGAGAAAGTTGTTATTTTTTGAAGCTGAAGTTAAAACATAACTAAAATCTCCCTAAAAACAACTGTATTATAGTGGGACCCTCCTGCCACTCTGCAGACACACAGTGCTTATACCCTAATAGGTAGCAGCAGTGTGACAATAGGATCACAGGATATAACCCTAATAATCCCTATAGAGAACATACCATATCACATATAACATATAACATATAACATAAAACATAAATAACCTGTTAAAATGTTAAAAAATTAAAATCCATATGACAAGCACAGACTATCCATAAATTGTCCATATAGTAGGCAAAAAAGGATGTTCCAAGAAAAGTTCTTAGTACTGTGTGTGATATTATGGGTCACCCATCTCCACCACCACCGTGTCCAGGGACAGCTGAAAGACACACTCATCAAATGCTGTGGCTTAATTACTCTCGTAATCAAGCTGGAAAGCAAGACTCTCAGGTAGACACTTGTCAAATCCCATAAACAATGGTGAATCAAATATTCCAGATATATGGAGAGAAAAAACACAGCCCCACTAGTGTAATAACGTTTTAGATTGCATTTATTAATAATCACAAGTACACTGCACTCATTTGGTACCGACCCGCCGGATGTCCAAACACTCCTCAATCAGATTCTGTTGAGTGCCGTCTGGTCACGCCCCGACATACGTTTCGTCTCTTCCGACTTCGTCACCGGGGGCGTGACCTAGAGGGCACGACGCTCACACATGTACACATCAGATCCGCCCTCTAGGCGGAGCATTGACTATCTACTGGATAAGCATGTAAGTGTTCTCTCCTTGCTTATATTCAGTGATACACACCAGGAGGATGTGCGTGTGTGAATTTAACCTCTTTAGTACCGTGAAGCACTGACAAGCGATTGCTAACACCCTAATATGACAATTCATCCAACAGGTGGTGCGTCCCTTATCTGGCCAGAATAGAGCCATACTAAATACATAGGGAAACCCATAAACAGATCGGGGCAAATCTAAGACATTGCATATGTATATTTAACCCCTCATTACATCACAACATATATCTAAGGGAGCACATTCCTCATTCCAGGTCAACCATAACATACATTTGATGTAACAAGGAGAGACCAGATGACATGCAATTCCATATAGTATTACTGTAATAAATACAGCCATTAATAGATAACATAAAAACAATCTGATGGTTAACCCACATATAGCTTACACTAACCACCATAAAAACCACAGTCTGTACACACAGACAAGACCATAAAATATAAATATACATATATACAAATTGTAAACTATAAACATAGACATATATAAAACATGGTAGATATATGATAAAAACATGATAAATACATGATAAATGACAAACCAGGGTGAAATATATATATAAAATATTATATATATAGTTCCACATAGGTAAAAGAATCAATCCTAAAAAAATCTTAAAAGGATAAAATTAAGGGAAATATCCTATTTAAGCATTGCTAATGAAACAGTTCAAGTCTAATTCAATATTTAAGCCAACCAGATCGAGAGACTGGGTCAGATAAATCCATTTTGTTTCGCATTTGGACAGTTCTCTCACCCAGTTGGCTCCCCTCCAGGTCGGAGAGACTCGCTCCACTCCCCAGAAGTGTA
Organism: Pelophylax lessonae; assembly: GCF_965119305.1. Classification (NCBI taxonomy): domain Eukaryota; kingdom Metazoa; phylum Chordata; class Amphibia; order Anura; family Ranidae; genus Pelophylax; species Pelophylax lessonae. The sequence continues at coordinate 103,141,154 of NC_138777.1, read as the reverse complement.
AGCCTCTGGGGTCACGCTGATGGCACTGTCTGAAGTGGGCAGACACACTGTGCTCATGTTTACCTTTAAGGATATTACTTATGTGCTCTCCAACCCTTTGTCGCAACATGCGTTTAGTGCGGCTTATATATATTAGGTTGCAGGGGCACATTAATGCATAGACCACGTGTGTGGTATCACACGTGATCCATTGCTTAATGGTGAACTCTTTACTTATGGCAGGAACCCTAAATGTATCACGTTTTTTCACATTAGTTTTCGTAAAAAAACAGGCCTTGCATCTTCCACATACGTGGAACCCACTCTTGCCCGGAAAAAAGGATGTTATAGGTGGGTCCAAGATTTTTTTGACAACCCTATCGCCAAAATTTGGTGCTTTTCTGTAAATGAACGACGGAATCTTTGGGAGAACTGGTCCCAAGGTCTTGTCCATACACAGAATTGGTCAGTGGCGTTTAAAAATAGCTTCCACTCTCTTTTAGTCCTCTGAATAATCAGACAAAAAACTCCACTCTTTAGTACTGATAGATTGTGAGTTTGACGTGGTATTTGGATTATCCAAAACCACAGACCTTGGAACATCCAAAATGCTCTTGATCTCTCTATCTAAAACTGTTTCTTTATAACCCTTAGTAAGGAATCTGTATTTTCATACTCCTGCCTGAGCCTGGAAGTCACTGTCAGAGGTGCCGTTGCGCCTCACCCTCATAAATTGGCCCTGAGGTATATTGCGGAGTCAATTAGGGTGATGGCCACTTTGTATGGACAAGTAGCTGTTGCGGTCCGTCGGTTTAAAATATACCTTTGCAGTCAGTTTGTTATCTAGTTTACTAATGACTACATCCAGAAAGTGCACTTCATCTTGACTCCAGTGAAAGTCTAATTCAATGTTGTTCTTATTGTCATTAAGATGACTCATAAAATCACTTAAGGAGGATTCAGAGCCCTCCCAAATAAAAATAATGTCATCAATAAAACGATGATAAAACAACAAGGAAGGTCTGTTGATATTAAAAACAAACTTGTCCTCCCACTCTGCCATAAAAATGTTGGTGAGACTGGGAGCGAATTTGACCCCCATAGCCAGGCCTGTTCGCTGACTATAGAAATTCTGCTGGTACCAAAAAAAATTGTGACCCAAGAAGAAATCCAATGCTCTCTGTATGAACTCCTTCTGTTTAAAAGGCGTTTGCTGAGGGCCCAGTTCAAAGACAACAAAGTATCATCGCGCTGGAAGATGGTGTAAAGGGACGACACGTCCGCCGTCACTAGGAAGGCGGACGAGCCGTCCCTCAAAACCACATCATCCAGCGACACCAGTAGGTCCTTAGTATCTTTCAAAAAGGCCCTGGTGGAACGAACACTAGGTTGGAGGAACATGTCAAGGTATTGGCCAAGTCTAGCACTTACTGAGCCAAAACAATTGACTATTGGTCAAGGTGGTGGGCAGACAGGGTCTTTATGCACTTTGGGTAGTGTATAAATGATAGGTTTGCAACAAGCACTAGGGACCAAGTATTGTTTTTCTTTCTTGGTCAGGGCGTGTTCCTTGAAGCCTTGATTAATCAATGTCTTCAAGTCTTTCTCAAACCCAGGTGTCGAATCACGTGGCAATAGAGTATAAGTTCCAGTAGCACCTAACATTTCCTGTAGTTGTTTGTAATAAAAATCCTTATCCATGATTACTACCCCCCCTCCCTTGTCTGCAGGTCTGATGATAATTTCCTTCCGATCTTCGAGGGATTCAAGACCCTCTTGTATATGTCTATTTTTTCTTTTAATATTATAATTAGGGGGAAGCGAATGTAGATCCTTCAAAACCAGATTTTAAACACCTCTATGCAGTGATTATTTCTGACTGGTGGGTTCCAGATAGAATTATTCCGTAATTCACTATTAACCATTCCCTCTGCATTTATGTTACTAATAGAGGTGATAGGATTATTGATAAAGTATTTCTTCAAATTTAACTTCTGTATATACTTATGCGTGTCTATATACGTGTTAAATTTATTTATAGCCCTCTTAGGGGCACACTTTAATCCCTGGTTTAGAATATACATTCCTTTTTAGTTAAATCCACCTTACTTACTTATATTTAAATACCTTTGTTTATTGTTCCCTCCTTCTTTTTCTTGAGCTGGATTCTTTGTCCAGCTCTGACTCCTCGTTGTAACTTAGATTTTCCCTGTAACCCTGCCTCTCTCCCTGATAACCTCTGGGGTAGGGGCGATGGCGACCTCTCCCTCTGCCCCTGCCTCTTCCTAAAAAAGGCTGATGAGGGGGACTTCTAGTGTTTTCTTCATCATAGCCATGATTCTCCAGGGGTTGGTAATAATTACGAATGGGCACACCCACTGAGTGTGGGTTACCTCTTCCTGACCCCCTCTTTCCACCCCTGGGTGCTCCCCCGACCTCTGTTATGACCCCTTATGGGTGGGCCTGTCCACTGTTGAGGTAGGACAGGGGTATAGGGGTGAACCTGGGTGTGATCAATAACTACAGGAGTCTTAGGTTGTTCGACCTCACCTTTTTTACGAAAACTAATGTGAAAAAACGTAATACATTTAGGGTTCCTGCCATAAATAAAGAGTTCACCATTAAGCAATGGATCACGTGTGATACCACACATGTGGTCTATGCATTAATGTGCCCCTGCAACCTAATATATATAGGCCGCACTAAACGCATGTTGCGACAAAGGGTTGGAGAGCACATAAGTAATATCCTTAAAGCTAAACGTGAGCACAGTGTGTCTGCCCACTTCAGACATTGCCATCAGCGTGACCCCAGAGGCTTACACTTCTGGGGAGTGGAGCGAGTCTCTCCGACCTGGACGGGAGCCAACTGGGTGAGAGAACTGTCCAAATGCAAAATAAAATGGATTTATCTGACCCAGTCTCTCGATCCGGTTGGCTTAAATATTGAATTAGACTTGAACTGTTTCATTAGCAATGCTTAAATAGGATATTTACCTTAATTTTATCCTTTTAAGATTTTTTTAGGATTGATCCTTTTACCTATGTGGAACTATCTATATCATGTTTTATATATATATTTCAAGCTGGTTTGTCATTTATCATGTATTTATCATGTTTTTATCATATATCTACCATGTTTTATATATGTCTATGTTTATAGTTTACAATTTGTATATATGTATATTTATATTTTATGGTCTTGTCCGTGTGTACAGACTGTGGTTTTTATGGTGGTTAGTGTAAGCTATATGTGGATTAACCATCAGATTGTTTTTATGTTATCTATTTATGGCTGTATCTATTACAGTAATACTATATGGATTTGCATGTCATCTGGTCTCTCCTTGTTACATCAAATGTATGTTATGGTTGACCGGGAATGAGGAATGTGCTCCCTTAGATATATGTTGTGAAATAATGAGGGGTTAAATATACATATGCAATGTCTTAGATTTGCCCCAATCTGTTTATGGGTGTCACAATCTGGATGGAGGCCGAAGTGCAGAGAGGGCTTCCCTTTCAGCTCAGTGCGAGTCACCCCTGGAAATGGTACAGGAGGTGAAGCGTCCCAAGTAGCACAGGTCGCCTGTGGTGAACACCAGATGATTTCAGGAACTCTGGGTAAGGCAGGCAACTAGAGGAGTAGTAAAAGCCAGGCCGAAGGTTAAACACCGGTGATCAGTCCAAGAGCAAGGTAAGTAGCAGAGCAGGGACGAGCCGGGGTCATACACAGGTGAGCAGGCAGAAACAGAGTCCTTAGGCAAGCCGGGGTCATACACTGGGAAAACAGGCAGGTAGTAGCAAGAGCAAAGTCCGAGAGGCAAGCCGAGGGTCAAACACCAGGAGGAGCTCAGATGGTTCAGAAACAAGCCGGGTCACAACAGGAAGTCCAAACAGGAAACAGGAAGCACAAGAACACAGGAAGCTGAGAGATAATCCAGCAATGAGTCTGCTCCTATGGCCACCTTTTATAGGCAATGTTGCCAGTTCTCCTACGGCCATTTCCCTGACGGGCCAGCAGAGGGCTGTGTCGATTGAGCCAGGAGCGTCCATGGTACTGGCAGAAATGCCAGTACTGCTGTATCCCTGACAATGGGTTTCCCTATGTATTTAGTATGGCTCTATTCTGGCCAGATAAGGGATGCACCACCTGTTGAGTGAATTGCCATATTAGGGTGTTAGCAATCGCTCGTCAGTGCTTTGTGGTACTAAAGAGGTTAAATGCACACACGGACATCCTCCTGGTGTGTATCACTGAGTATAAGCAAGGAGGGATCACTTACATGCTTATCCAATCAATAGCCAATGCTCCGCCTAGAGGGCAGATCTGATGTGTACTTGTGTGAGCATCATGCCCTCTAGGTCACGCCCCCGGTGATGAAGTCGGAAGAGACAAAACGTACGTCGGGCATGACCAGACGGAGCTCAACAGAATCTGATTGAGGAGTGTTTGGACATCCGGCAGCTCGGTTCTCCACGGCGTGGAGCCTGGAGACAGGGCTTTGGATGGATGCCACCTCCTGTATTCTTATGACAAGCGTGTTTTGATCTGAAACCAAGTGAGTGCAGTGTACTTGTGATTATTAATAAATGCAATCTAAAACGTTATTGCACTAGTGGGGCTGTGTTTTTTCTCTCCACATATCTGGAATATTTGATTCACCATTGTTTATGCTTTGAGTCTTGCTTTCCAGCTTGATTACGAGAGTAATTAAGCCGCAGCATTTGGTGAGTGTGTCTTTCAGCTGTCCCTGGACACGGTGTACACAGTACTAAGAACTTTTCTTGCAACATCCTTTTTTGCCTACTATATGGACAATTTATGGATACTCTGTGCTTGTCATTAGGGATGATCGAACGGTTCGGGTCGACCATCGGTTCGGCCCGAACATTGGGTGTTCGAGGTTCGGCCGAATTTAGAACTTTTTGCCCAAAAAGTTCTGAATTCGGCAACCAGAACCGCCCAAATGCTTCAGGAAATGGGCTTTAAAAGCCTGTGATTGGACCAGAACCATTAGCAAAAGCCAATTGAGGGGGCAGGAGAATGCTAGGAATGTGATTGGAGTGACTAGGGGGTCCCTAGACCAATCATTAGTGAATACGCCCCCCAGTATATAAGATCGCCCCCGCCATATTCCTAGCATTGTTATACTGGACATGGAAGAGAGTGGAAGCAGTTCTGTTAATTTTACTTTAAAAGTGTCGTTTAGCTATTTTTAGTGTGAGGAAAGGGATATCTAGTGTAGTTAGAGTGCTCCTTTACACTTAAGTTAGCTTCAAAAATTTAGTTTCTGTAGGCAAAGTGTTAAGTGTAAAGGGACCGTAGTGTAGTGTAGGGTTAACTGGCAGTGACTGCTATGGCAGGGTGACAAAACCCTTCCATAGCAGGGTGACCGCTATAGAGAAATGATCATTTCTCTGAATTGCTTCGGCACACCCATATGGCTTCTCATCAGCCAAGCATTTTTTATGCTGCAGGGGCTGCCACTGCCAGTGCTTTTTTGAGGACATGTTTGATGTAAGACATGACATCTGAACATGTGTATAGGGGGTATATATAGACATATATGTCTAAATATATACCCCTAGACATATATAGGTGTGATAGTAGCAGAAATAAATGCTTGCGCTAATGAAATCATTTACAGTAATATATTTCTGCTACTATCACACCTATATATGTCTAGGGGTATATATTCAGACATATATGTCTATATATATACCCCCTATACACATGTTCAGATGTTTTGCCTGCCTCAAAAGAACCCAAAAAAATGCCAAAAAAAACGCTAGCGTCAAAAAAAAATGCCCAGGTGTGTTTTTGCTGGCATTTTTTGGGGGGTTTTGGAGTCAGGCAAAACATCTGAACTTGTGTATAGTGGTGTATATACACACATCCATATATTTATATACACACCTAGACATATATAGGTGTGATAGTAGCAGAAATATATGCTTGCGCTAATGAAATCATTTACAGTAATATATTTCTGCTACTATCACACCTATATATGTCTAGGTGTGTATATAAATATATGTATGTGTGTATATATACCACTATACACAAGTTCAGATGTTTTGCCTGCCTCAAAAGAACCCAAAAAAATGCCAAAAAAAACGCTAGCGTCAAAAAAATAATGCCCAGGTGTGTTTTTGCTGGCATTTTTTGGGGGGTTTTGGAGGCAGGCAAAACATCTGAACTTGTGCACAGTACCACTATACACAAGTTCAGATGTTTTTCCTGACTGCAAAGAACCCAAAAAAATGCCTGCTTTGAAACCGGCAAGGTGTGGAGAGAAGCTAACCCCCTGAGCTGAAAGTTTTCTAATACATACAATCCTTTTTTTTCTGGTTCTGGACATGCTACAGAGCTGAAACTTCACAGGTACACCTTTTAGACCCCCCAGACACAAAATCACACAAAAAAAGTTCTTAAAAATTGTAATTTTTGATAAAAAAAAAAGAGATTTTTTGATTTTTACTTTGGATTTCAGATCTGGGGGGTCTAAAAAGTGTACATGTGAAGTTTCAGCTCTGTACCATGTCCAGAACCATAAAAAAAAGATTGTTTGTATTAGAAAACTTTCAGACAGGGGGTTGGCTTTGCTGCTGTAACACCTTGCCGGTTTAATAGAAGGCATTTTTTTGGGTTCTTTGCAGTCAGGAAAAACATCTGAACTTGTGTATAGTGGTACTGTGCATAAGTTCTGATGTTTTGCCTGCCTCCAAAAACCCCCAAAAAATGCCAGCAAAAACACACCTGGGCATTTTTTTTTGACGCTAGCGGTTTTTTTGGCATTTTTGGGGGTTCTTTTGAGGCAGGCAAAACATCTGAACTTGTGTATAGTGGTATATATACACACATCCATATATTTATATACACACCTAGACATATATAGGTGTGATAGTAGCAGAAATATATGCTTGCGCTAATGAAATCATTTACAGTAATATATTTCTGCTACTATCACACCTATATATGTCTAGGTGTGTATATAAATATATGTATGTGTGTATATATACCACTATACACAAGTTCAGATGTTTTGCCTGCCTCAAAAGAACCCCCAAAAAATGCCAAAAAAACGCTAGCGTCAAAAAAAAAAAATGCCCAGGTGTGTTTTTGCTGGCATTTTTTGGGGGGTTTTGGAGGCAGGCAAAACATCTGAACTTGTGCACAGTACCACTATACACAAGTTCAGATGTTTTTCCTGACTGCAAAGAACCCAAAAAATGCCTGCTTTGAAACCGGCAAGGTGTGGAGAGAGGCTAACCCCCTGAGCTGAAAGTTTTCTAATACATACAATCCTTTTTTTTTCTGGTTCTGGACATGCTACAGAGCTGAAACTTCACAGGTACACCTTTTAGACCCCCCGACACAAAATCACACAAAAAAAAAGTTCTTAAAAATTGTCATTTTTGATAAAAAAGCCAATTATTGAAAAAATTTAAAAAAAAAAGAAAAAAAAAGAGATTTTTTTATTTTTACTTTGGATTTCAGATCTGGGGGTCTAAAAAGTGTACATATGAAGTTTCAGCTCTGTAGCATGTCCAGAACCATAAAAAAAAAGATTGTTTGTATTAGAAAACTTTCAGACAGGTGGTTGGCTTCGCTGCTGTAACACCTTGCCGGTTTAATAGAAGGCATTTTTTTGGGTTCTTTGCAGTCAGGAAAAACATCTGAACTTGTGTATAGTGGTACTGTGCACAAGTTCTGATGTTTTGCCTGCCTCCAAAAACCCCCAAAAAATGCCAGCAAAAACACACCTGGGCATTTTTTTTTTTGACGTTAGCGTTTTTTTTTGCCATTTTTTGTGGTTCTTTTGAGGCAGGCAAAACATCTGAACTTGTGTATAGTGGTATATATACACACATACATATATTTATATACACACCTAGACATATATAGGTGTGATAGTAGCAGAAATATATTACTGTAAATGATTTCATTAGTGCAAGCATATATTTCTGCTACTATCACACCTATATATGTCTAGCTGTGTATATAAATATATGGATGTGTGTATATACACCACTATACACACGTTCAAATCAAAAAATCTCTCTTTTTTTTTTTAAATTTTTTCAATAATTGGCTTTTTTATCAAAAATGACAATTTTCAACAACTTTTTTTGTGTGATTTTGTGTCTGGGGGGTCTAAAAGGTGTACCTGTGAAGTTTCAGCTCTGTAGCATGTCCAGAACCAGAAAAAAAGATCATTTAGGTGTTAAAGTTAAAGGAGGGTCCCGACCCACATCCCTGTTCTACTGAAAAATTATCTTTTTTTTTTTTTTCATGGTTCTGGACATGCTACAGAGCTGAAACTTCACATGCACACCTTTTAGACCCCCCCCCCCAGATACTAAATCCAAAGTAAAAATCAAAAAATCTCTCTCTTTTTTTTTTTTTTCAATAATTGGCTTTTTTATCAAAAATGACAATTTTTAAGAACTTTTTTTGTGTGATTAATAGTTAATGGGGCATGACCCAGAACCCTAAGCACTTTTTAGGGGCATTTATTGGGTTTTAGGGCTTAAAAATTGTGTTTTTTGATTACCGAAGTTCGGGTCCCATTGATTTCAATGGGGTTCTGAAATCCGAACCGAACTTTTGGGAAATTCGGGTGTTCTGGTCGAACCGAACTTTTCAAAAGTTCGATCATCCCTACTTGTCTTATAGATTTTAATGTTTTAACATTTTAACAGGTTATTTATGTTATATGTTATATGGGATATGGTATGTTCTCTATAGGGATTATTAGGGTTATATCCTGTGATCCTATTGTCACACTGCTGCTACCTATTAGGGTATAAGCACTCTGTGTCTGCAGAGTGGCAGGAGGGTGCCACCACTATTGGGCTACTGGATTTTTTGGTATTTTGGCAGAGGATCCCCCCCTTTTTTCAGTTATCTATTTAACCACTTTACCTCCGCCCACAGTAATATTACTGCGGCAGACTGGCTTGTTATCGTCTGATCATCCCCGATCGTCGGGGATCTAGTGTGGAGATCCGCCCGCCTGTGTAAACACAAGCGGGCGGATCTCCCAAGTGACAGGGAGTGACAGATCGGAGTGTTCAGCATAGCTGGACATCCGATCTGTCCTTCTGTCACATAGTCACCTCCCCCCCCACACGTCAGTAAGCACCAGGCATACATTAACCCCTCCCTCTCCAATAAAATTAACCCCTTCCCTGCCAGTGTCATTTTTACAGTAACAGTGCATATTTATAGCACTGATTACTGCAGTAATGTCACTGGTACCCCCAAAAGTGTCAAAAATTTCAGTCAAGGGTCCGATCTGTCCGCCGCAATGTCGCAGTACCGCAAAAAAAATCGCAGATCGCCGCCATTACGCGTTAAAAAAAACCCACCAAAAATGACAGAAATCTTTCCCTTTGTTAGTAAACGCAATAACTTTTGCGCAAACCAATCAAAATACGCTTATTGTGATTTTTTTTACCAAACATGGGTAGCAGAAAACAAATTAGCCAAAAATGTAAAAAAAAAATTGGTTTTTACATCTTTTTTGGGGGGAATTTCATATAAAAAAATGTTAAAAACATTGTTATTTTTTCAAAATAAACGCTCTTTTTTTGTTTATAGCGCAAAAAGTAAAAATCGCACAGGTGATAAAATACCACCAAAAGAAAGCTCTGTTTGTGGGAAAAAAAGGACGTAAATTTCGTTTGGGTACGGCTTTGCACGACCGCGCAATTGTCAGTTAAAGTCGCACAGCGCCGAATCGCAATAAGTGGCCTGGACCTCAGAATCCTCCGGTGGTAAAGTGGTTAAGTAGCAGCATACTATTAGATTCGCTATCTCCTAAAAGCGCTTGGGCTATTCAGAATTCATCTATTTTAGAGCAGCTGTGGATATTTGCTTTAAATGTATTATAGTGCAACATACCAGTCCTCAGATGTGGTGGCTTCATTTTTTTCAGAATGTTTTTATTTTTATTTGTACATGATGATAAGCAAGTAAAGAAAATGCCTGTTGAATGTACAAGGAAAGAAGTGTCCCTGTCTCTTCCTGTAAGCTGAAAGTAAATCACAAACATGTTTATTTCTACTAGTTCCATCAATCCACCAGGTAATTTAGATAAAAAAGGGCTGACATGTTTGAAGCCCAGCCTCGGTGGCAACTATGGATTCTACTATAGGTAGAATAAAGAAATTAGTATAGTCATCAAGTATGGGATTATGAGATGAAAATAAAGTGAATAAAACCCAAAAACAAAATGCACTGCAGGCAATGCATATACACTACCTAAACAAAGACTGGTAAACTGCAATAATTTGTTTTTAGGTTTAAATCATTTTTAAGCTTTAAACATTTTCCAAGATTTGATAGAAAACTTGTTTTCTGTGAATTTCAATAAATTCCTATTCTGTCCAACAATGACTTCAATAGTAACCATGATAGTTAAGTTTTCTAAAAAAAAAGAAAAAAAAAAAAAAAAATATATATATATATATATATATATATATATAAGCAGACAGGTCTGTTATAATTTTATATTAATAAAAACAAATTTGAACCAGCTTAAATCCCCGAGGCCTTGGTGTTTCCTTTTCAAGCACAAACAAAACATTTAGTGTCCTTTAGCAAAGTCAATTCAAAAACAGCAGGTATTTCTGTCAGCTATGTTAACAATTCCTTTCAGACAGTATACGATTCAAGATCAATTTATTTTTCCTCTTGCTTTCCAACGTAAAGTTTCATCAACTGTAAATGTCAGTCCCCTTCTTTATCATTCACTAATGTTATAAAAATCCCTACTGTTTGCTTTGTTAAAGGCCTTCCTGTGCATTGACTTTTTCTTTATTTGTATTTTACTACCAAAAATGTTTTATTTTAAATAACATCCTGTCTGAAATGGGATTTAAATAACAGAACAAGGTTTAGCCATTACCATAAATGTAGAAAGTGCTTTGCAAGTAATAAAATGGATCATAGATTCAAGATAATTCAAACTGAAATGTTGTGTGCAGTTTCTAGATTCGATTACATTAATGCAGTTCATTTAAAATGGTTTAAAGGGCAAAAGATTTATGTGAAAGAAATCGGTATCATAACTTAAAATAAATAGACTCAGACATTTGTTTATAATGTCTGTTTTAAGCACATACATTACCACATTTTACCAAGTAATTTAATATTTTTTTCCTAATTTAGAGAACTAGACGTGGACAAATATACCAAATTTAATTATACATAATACATTGGTTGTATTACAAAAATGTATTATAGAACTCAGAAGTCAAGATAATAAACTTTAGGTAAATTATGATAATTTTTGTATGCAGAAAAGTTACATCCATCAGATTTATATATTATTGCTAACAGAAGAAACTTCTACGTTTGTGTTTTATTTTATCATATTATCCCTAAAATACCTTTTTAACAACAGTTACTACAACTTGTTTTAATATTGGGAAAACAGGTAAAAATGATCTTCAATCATCAAGTGTACATCCATTTGTTTAATTGTAGATAGAGTAGGGCAGGACTAGAATCCCAGCTGGATTGTTATTGCTGTTTGTGTCTCTTCTGGATAGATTTACCCTCTGATTTTTTTTGGAGACCACAACATTTTAAATTGTCAACAGAACAGAGAGGACATCTTCCAATGGGGATGCTTGTACAAGTGACAACTTTCTTAGAAGGGAACGACTTCCTCTTACTTTCTGCTGTGTTTGTGGGACAGGAAAGAAAGAGAATTCCCCAATGGAATGCAAATAGCAGTAATAATTGACAAATAATTTGAAAAGAAATAAACTAACAAGGGTTTTTTGCGGTTTGCTATTCCACACAAAACAAAACATTTTCATTTTAGATACAGTATACTTTAATATATTCTGTATTTTAAATATGCAATCAAATTATAAAACATTTTTAAACTAGAAAATAAAAGTAGAAGTCTATTATTGATATTAGGTATAGGGAATTTTGGTAACCATTTATTAAAACAACTAACCATATATAACAGTTCTTCTTGAACAAAGTAATCTTTGAAGTATAACTGCACCTTATGTTATGCTTTCATCTGCTCTGGGTTTGGTTTGAGCAGGGTTTGTCGAACAAAGGAAAAGTTACTTAAATTGCTGGCAATGACATTTACTTTCTGGCTTCTGTTAAAAAAAATGGCACACAGATCCTTTCAAATGTTCCCCATGGCCAAAAGTTCTCTACTCATTCCCCACTCATTTACAAAAAAAGGTAACCCGAGAAAAAGGCACTCAAATATTTGATAGCTCTTTTATTTAAAATATAAAAACCCAATGGATATAATGCACACAATTGATCATAAGGGAAGGGGAGGATATAGTAATGAGTTAATAGACCAAATATGGTCATGGCCATACTTAGTCATTGTCATTGCCAAAATATCGCCAGTGACCATATTTAAATAGTGATGTTATTGTTATCCCTGCCCCTTCGCTTACATGGCCTGAGATTCCCAGCTATGTAAAAAATATATCAGCAGTGGTTGCTAGTGATGTAGCTGGTGCCAGCACCTTTTGCTTCCTTAGGAACCATTGCCAGCTGAAAACTGTAAAATATATAGAAGTAGTGGAATTTTTAGGCAACTGTGCGTATAAGCACTTACTTCCCTGTGTTGGTGACTGTGTTGTAAATGTGCTGATGAACAGAGAACCAAGCTACAGGGAACAGAGCTGCAGAGCGTTATGCTCAGAGCTGCAGAGGGAGAGAGACTGTTGACTCTAGAAAAAGAGAGAAAAAGACTGGGCATGGAGATATTGTGGCAAAATAGGGCAGAACTACAAAGAGCAGTCACCAGAGCTGTGGTGTGATGTCCAAAGCTTTCCAGAGTATTGCTATTGACTTCAAGTAAAACGGACTGAGCAATGTCTTTGCTGGACTAACTCCAACTTGAGAGGGGTGCCCACTACTTGTGTCAACAAGGCCTCTGAAGGAGTTCAGTTATTTATATAACTCTGAATTGTATTTTTAAAACATTTGCCCCCCCCCCCCCATTTGGGATTAAAAACATTGTAAATGGAGAAAACTTCAACAAGAGATCCACGGGCCCTAACCTTGGCAGTATTGAGCTGTTAATCTCATTGGTTAGTGGCATAGCTAAGTCTTCAATGTTGTAGACAGGCTTTATAATTAACACATTATATCCAATAACTGTATTTAGTTCTGAGTGTGTTATTAAGTTTGTTTGTTTTTTTGGGGTTTTCACTGATATGTACTGTTTAGCCAAACCCATTTGTCTGAAGGCCTTCTTTTTATTTTACATACAGACCACTTTATGTCAGTGAGTTTGGGTACTGTTAATTTGGGTCACCAATGAAAGCAGCAGAAGGACTCATCTATCCAGATGCTTCTAATTGAGGTTGAACTACAGGGGTATTTGTTCCCATCACTACAGGAGACCCACTAAAAGCAAAGGAGCTGTATTAAAACTGACAATTAAAAATGGGTGTACTTGGGCGCTGCTATGTTGTGCTATTGAGTGCTATAAGACTACAAAACTTACAAAGCGGATTGCTCACACCTATACACACTCTCTAAACATGTATCTATGTGAAAAATTGTATTCAAAAGTGGTGCCGGACTCCCAAATGCTAATGTACTAGTGTCCCTTTAAATCTTTTTGCATAGCAATTTTAGAATCAGCATATCATATCAAACTATATATAACATTAACAAAACAACAGGAAAAAAAAACAATGCATTAGTCCATAAAGTATCCTTTAGTATACTTTATACCTATGTTCAGTCCAAACAGCTCACCCATCACTACTAGTTACCTCGCCCAAGTTTCCTGTCATTCTGGGCATGCCTTGGTTTTCTATTCACAATTCCTTCATCAATTGGGAAGCACAGACTATAAATTTTGCATCCCTATATTGCAAGGAACATTGTGGAGAACCCTGTAAAACAAGTTCCCCACTAATTAATGAATCATGAGTTGATGGGGCAACTACCCAGCCATATAACAACTTGCCTACACAATACCATGAGTTCTGGGATGTGATCCTATCTGTGATAAGAAGAATGCCAATCAATTACTGCCTCATTGCTCATATGATTGTCCCTTTGATCGGCTCCCAGGGGCAGAAAAGCCCTTTGGCCTCCTTTTCAATCAGAACCAGAATTAAAGATGTTTATGGAGTGGCTTGATGAGAACTTAGAGAAGGGCTTTATCAGACACTCAACATCTTATGCAGGAGTAGCCCTGTTCTTTGTTGAAAAGAAAGACTCCACCTTGTGTCCTTGCATCAATTACAGGGACGTGAATAAGGTCACTATTAAAAACCTTTATCCACTTCCCTTGATCTCTGAAATGTTGGAAAGAATCCATTCTGCTAAAATACTTACAAAGCTAGACTTACGGAGGGGCAAATAACCTTGTCCGTATTCTTCAAGGAGATGAATAGAAAACCGCCTTTTGGACCAGATATGGGCATTTTGAGTCCTTAGTTATGCCTTTGCAATGCCTCGCAACTTTACCAAACATCATCAACAATGTTTTTCTAGATCTGTTGGACCAGTTTGTGGTTGCCTATCTGGATGATATCCTCATCTTTTCTGATAACCTGAAGTAGCTTTGCAAGCATGTTTGCACTGTCTTTGAAAGATAAAGGAAGAATAACGTTTACATTAAACTGGAGAAATGTGAGTTGAAACCAACCAAGATCCAGTTCTTTGGGTATATTATTTCTCCAGAAGGAGATAGCATGGATCCTGAGATGATAAAAGCAGTGGTAGATTGGCCAGCTCCTAAAAACATTAACTCAACTTCTACACATTATTTATAAGAAAGATCTCTAGGGCGATAGTACCAATTACACAGCTGACAAAGAAAGGGGTGCCCTTTGTATAGTAATCTGATCCTGAACTATCTGTTATCGTGGATGCTTTATACTCTGCCTCTATCCTTTCTCAGAGAAGTGGAGGAAAAATGCAGCTTCATTCTTGTGCTTACTTCTCTCGGTTAATGTCTTCAGCTGAAAAGAATTATGACATTGGGATAAAAGAGTTGCTTTCAATTAGGGAGAATTTTCTGAATGGAGGTACCTGCTGGAAGGGGCTAATACTGAAACTCTTACTGATCATAAAAATTTGGAATTCATTCATTCAGAGATTGTTTTCTAGACTAGCACATTGGTCTCTAACCTTTTCTAGGTTCAATTTTATTATCTCGTATTGACCTGGATCAAGGGGTGGCAAGGCCGATACCCTATCAGGGATATTGAAAGAGCATCTCCAGGAAGGTGACCTTAGAATGTGCAATCCTACCTCAACTTCCTAGGGGCCAGAAGTTCCGATACAATCTTGTGCCTCCTCAAATAGGGGTATGAGAATGATCTACTTCTCAATTATCCACCTAAGGACATTAACCTTAAATATGAGAATGGCTTTTGGACTCAAGCACATTGTCTCTATTAGGGATGATCGAACGGTTCGGGTCCACCATCGGTTCGGCCCGAAAACATTGGGTGTTCGAGGTTCGGCCGAATTTAGAACTTTTTGCCCAAAAAGTTCGGAATTCGGCAACCAGAACCGACCAAAATGCAATGCTTCAGGAAATGGGCTTTAAAAGCCCGTGATTGGACCAGAACCATTAGCAAAAGCCAATTGAGGGGGCAGGAGAATGCTAGGAATGTGATTGGAGTGACTAGGGGGTCCCTAGACCAATCATTAGTGAATACGCCCCCCAGTATATAAGATAGCCCCCGCCATATTCCTAGCATTGTTATACTGGACATGGAAGAGAGTGGAAGCAGTTCTGTTAATTTTACTTTAAATGTGTCATTTAGCATTTATTAGTGTGAGGAAAGGTATATCTAGTGTAGTTAGAGTGCTCCTTTACACTTAAGTTAGCTTCAAAAATTTAGTTTCTGTAGGGAAAGTGTTAAGTGTAAGGGGACCGTAGTGTAGTGTAGGGTTAACTGACAGTGACTGCTATGGAAGGGTGACAAAACCCTTCCATAGCAGGGTGACTGCTATAGAGAAATGATCATTTCTCTGAGTTGCTTCGGGACAGGAATATGGCTTCTCACCAGCAAGCATTTTTCATGCTGCAGGAGTTGCCACTGCCAGTGCTTTTTTGAGGACATGTTTGATGTCAGACATGACATCTGAACATGTGTATAGGGGGTATATATACACATATATGTCTGTATATATACCCCTAGACATATATAGGTGTGGTAGTAGCAGAAATATATGCTTGCGCTAATGAAATCATTTACAGTAATATATTTCTGCTACTATCACACCTATATATGGCTAGGTGTCTATATACATATAATTATGTGTGTGTATATACCACTATACACAAGTTCAGATGTTTTGCCTGCCTCAAAAGAACCCAAAAAAATGCCAAAAAAACGCTAGCGTCAAAAAAAAATGCCCAGGTGTGTTTTTTCTGGCATTTTTTGGGGGGTTTTGGAGGCAGGCAAAACATCTGAACTTGTGTATAGTGGTGTATATACACACATACATATATTTATATACACACCTAGACATATATAGGTGTGATAGTAGCAGAAATATATGCTTGCGCTAATGAAATCATTTACAGTAATATATTTCTGCTACTATCACACCTATATATGGCTAGGTGTCTATATACATATAATTATGTGTGTATATATACCACTATACACAAGTTCAGATGTTTTGCCTGCCTCAAAAGAACCCCAAAAAATGTAAAAAAAAAACGCTAGCGTCAAAAAAAAATGCCCAGGTGTGTTTTTGCTGGCATTTTTTGGGGGTTTTTGGAGGCAGGCAAAACATCAGAACTTGTGCACTTGTGCACTTGTGTGCACTTGTGTATAGTGGTATATATACACACATAATTATATGTATATAGACACCTAGCCATATATAGGTGTGATAGTAGCAGAAATATATTACTGTAAATGATTTCATTAGCGCAAGCATATATTTCTGCTACTATCACACCTATATATGTCTAGGTGTGTATATAAATATATGTATGTGTGTATATACACCACTATACACAAGTTCAGATGTTTTGCCTGCCTCAAAAGAACCCAAAAAAATGCCAAAAAAACGCTAGCGTCAAAAAAAAAATGCCCAGGTGTGTTTTTGCTGGCATTTTTTGGGGGTTTTTGGAGGCAGGCAAAACATCAGAACTTGTGCACAGTACCACTATACACAAGTTCAGATGTTTTTCCTGACTGCAAAGAACCCAAAAAAATGCCTGCTATTAAACCGGCAAGGTGTGAAAACTCCTGTGCTGAAAGTGTTCTAATACAAACGATCTTTTTTTTTATGGTTCTGGACATGCTACAGAGCTGAAACTTCACATGTACACTTTTTAGACCCCCAGATACGAAATCCAAAGTAAAAATCAAAAAATCTCTTTTTTTTTTTTTTTTTTAAATTTTTCAATAATTGGCTTTTTTATCAAAAATGACAATTTTTAAGAACTTTTTTTGTGTGATTTTGTGTCTGGGGGGTCTAAAAGGTGTACCTGTAAAGTTTCAGCTCTGTAGCATGTCCAGAACCAGAAAAATCAGATCATATACTATGTGTAAAAGGAGGGTCCCACATCCCTGTTCTACTGAAAAATTATCTTTTTTTTTCATGGTTCTGGACATGCTACAGAGCTGAAACTTCACATGTACACTTTTTAGACCCCACGGATACTAAATCCAAAGTCAAAATCAAAAAATCTCTCTTTTTTTTTCAATAATTGGCTTTTTTATCACAAATTACAATTTTTAAGAACTTTTTTTGTGTGATTAATAGTTAATGGGGCATGACCCAGAACCCTAGGGACTTTTTTGGGGCATTTATTGGGTTTTAGGGCTTAAAAATGGTGTTTTTTGATTACCGAAGTTCGGGTCCCATTGATTTCAATGGGGTTCTGAAATCCGGGCCGAACTTTCGGGAAGTTCGGATGTTCTGGCCGAACCGAACTTTTCAAAAGTTCGATCATCCCTAGTCTCTATGTATCTAAATCTGCTTGTGTTGAAGCCCTCAGGTTAGTTCATGATTATAAACTTGCAGGGCAGTTTAGAATTTCTAAGACAGAAGAATTTTTAACATGTTCCTTTTGGTGGCCTGGTTACAAGAGAGATGCCAAAAGCTATGTAGCCTCATGCCTGCCCTTAGCTTCTCCTTTGGGGTTGGCCCAGCCACTCCCTGTTACATCAAGGCTATGGGGGTCTTTGGAATTTTTATGGACTTTATGGTTAATGTACCTCCCTCAAAAGAAATGACCACTATATCGTTAGTCGGCGACTGTCTGACTAAGATGGCTCATTTTATACCAGTCAATGATGTATCTTCTGCTGAATAAACTGGAGAGTTGATGGTTCAAGAAATCTTTCAACTACACAGAATTCCTGGTGATGTGGTGCCTGACAGAGGAGTGCAGTTTACTGTACCTCAAGATTTTGGAAAATCTTTTTTTCAGCCTTAGGTGTAAATATTAACTTGCTCTTCATCCTCAGTCTAATGATCAGACTTAGAGGGCCAATCAAACATTGAAGCAGTACCTTCAATGTTTTGTCAGTTTTTGTCAGTCAATTTTGTCAGTTTGGTTATAGCAATTCTAAACACAGCTCCACTTCTCAAAGTCATTTTTACTTAAACACCGGGTATCATCCAGTTTTTATTCCTGATCTCCCTATCTCAACTCCAATTCCTGCTGTTACCAATAGACTAACTACATTACAGGAGATTTAAAAAAAATTGATTGATACTCTGAAAGAGGCTCAGGACTGCAACAAGAAGGCTGCTGACAGACATCTCAGGTCACCCCTACATTTCAAATTGGACAAAGTTTGATTATCTACCAAATTTTTTAAGGTTCATGCTCTATCTGCTAAACTGGTCCAAAAATTTGTAGGACCTTTCCAGATATCTGTACAAATCAATGTAGTCACCTTTTGCCTAAAACATTATGACAGTATGAAGATTCACCCTATTTTTCACATACCAATACTCAAACCATTGTGTGAAAATCCATTTTATGGAAGAATTCTTCCACCTCCTCCACCTGTTAAGGTACAGAGTGAAGAATTTGTGGTAGAGAAAATTATTGATTCCAGGATCTTTAGAAACAGATTACAATATCTGGTTCAATGGGAAGGATATCGGCTAGAAGAAAATTCTTGGGAGCCTGAATAGAATGTTCATGCCCTTAGATTACCAAGAGAACTGCACCAGAGGTTTCCACGCAAACCTGGCCCTACAACATCCAGGGTACAACAGTACGGTAATAACAGCGCCATACAGGCAATTGCCGTGGACACCAGGGGGGATCGAATTAAGGGTGCATCAGCTGTTGGCAATCACACAGCCCACTTTTCCCATATTACCCAACATGAATAGAACAGTCTACTGACTTTGCTACAGCCATCAGTGTCACTCACAGGATGGTCTCTCAGGAGGTAAGCACCATAGAATTGTCACTCCCTTTCCCTTTTTGTTTTGTTTTTTTTACTTTGAAATCCGATACTGCATGTGAACATAAAGTAGTATTGTCTCCCATCTTCTCTTCCTTTATAGATCCCTTTGGGGCAATTGTTAACTCAAGCATAAACCTAATTAATCTACTCCCATATTCTTTACTATATGGGACTAGGTTTGTTCCATATTAATTGCATACACCTTCTGCCACTGAGTATTATTATTAAAAAAGCATGTTTCAATTCCAGTTATTTCTGTTTCATTTTAGCATACCCTTGCACTTATTCAACTACAACTGACTGGGTATGTTCCATATAAGAATCCTGCTTGATACATTTAACCCAGAACCTGCCAGTGACATATATCCTCTTGCTCTTAGACCTACTTACATATGGTGAGGCCTGCTGCGATTGCCTCAATCTGCCTACCCTTGATCCCCTGTGGGTTAATTGAACCCACCTCCATATCTGCAACCCTTAGGATGTGCTACAGCTGCTTTTGTTTGGCTCTATATTGAATTAATCTATGTACTGTAAGTGAAATCTGCAAACACATACAGTGTATGGTGATCAATGTTTGTATTTTATATTTTATTTCACATTTTTGTGAAATATATGTTGTTATACTCTCTCTCTGTCGATCTAGGATTGCTCCCACATCATTATCTCCTGAAAAAGACTATAATTTGTTGAAATGCATTGGAAGATTTTGGTGGTTACACAATCAATAGACTATGTATATGGTATCGTTGCTATATATATGAAATCCTGTCAATACTAGATCAGAAATTGGACTGTATAGACCAGATGATTTTATCTTGTTGTATAAATACATTTTTTGCTTATATAATTAGTTGGTATTCTAATTGATGCCACAAAGTCTCATGCCTGTTCTGACCCCAGATTGACTTTGGATAACACTAATTGTCCACTACTTGCCCTGCCCACCCCCAACTTCTCAACCTTCATAGGGATACTCTCCTGTCATGCTGGACCTCGTGTCAGATTCTCCCAAAGATAAAAAGCACTCTTTTCTGTTGCCTACACTCAGTCCCTTAAAACAACAGGCTAGAAATGATAGCACAAGACATGGGAGAAACCAAGTACTGGTATGCCTGTTTGCTTTAAGGGAACAAGTGATGCTAATAGTGAAGCAACACTCACCAACTATAATTCTCAACTTAGGTATTGAGACAAGCATCACAAGATTCCATCTCTGGCCAGGAAAGAGGGGAATGAGAGAGTAAGTTCTCCCTCTGAACCTTATAAGGCAACATGCCCTCAACATGGGGAGAGTTCCTCGCCAGGGGTGACCACCCCTGGAAAAACATATTGTCTTCATATTAGTGAGGACTAAGACCTTTTCCCCACATCCTTGTTAGTGGCTGTGGGTGTGTGTGGGGGGACTTACCAGAATTTGGAAGCCTCATTTAAAATAAGAGGGCCCCAGATATCCTGACACCCCCCCCCCCATGGGGTTATATTTTACCCCTGGTTACTCATTCACAAAAAGTTATGATGTAAATAAACACAGTTGAAAAAGTCCTTTAAAAACATGTTCCATGGTGTAAATCCATTGTCACAATATCCAGAGGTGCAAATACACTGTCACTCACAATGAACAATGCCCAAAGCCCAGGCAAAAGAAAAAATGTTGACCACATATGATAATGTCCTCCTGACAGACTCATTAACTCAAATGGCAGCTTCCAGGCCCACATTTGAATGTAAACCAAGTGGTCAGAAGCCAGCTTATGACAGTGATTTTGTGAATTTGCTACAAGCCAACAGGCAGCAGGATAGTGGTTGGTTGGATGCCAGTGAGGATAGTGGTTAGTTGGATGCCAGTGGTTGCCTGCTTCCTAACAAACAATGATGCTGTGCAGTCACTTGTGTCTTAGCAACCAATGATACTAGCAGACAACACAGTGGGAAGTTGGCACTAGTAGTAATACTGTCAATAAATTAATGAATTCCTGTTGGAGTAGCAGCAGGAGGCTTGCTTGGGCAAATAGCTCAAATAGTTAACCTAGTCAGAAAACAAGCAGAGTTCAATGAGTCAATCCTGTACTGCTGGAAGTCTAAACCCCATCCCTAGACAAGACTATCATGAGTACTGCAGGGTAGTGTGTAGATGGGTAGGCCCTGCCCCCTCTGCATGGTTAAAAACAAATCCAAGTATATCTGAAGCTAATTTTTTTTCTTACCTTTTTGGATAGATTAGGGGATGGTTAAAACCCAAGTCATTGCATTTGTTGTTTTCTTTTTGACATCTGTCTCTCATTTGGGAGATTTTCCTTTATTTTCTCTCTGAAAAACCTGAAAGGAAGTGAGACAATATGGTTTTAGGGCAACAGAAAATTGCGCATCACATATCTCAGTACATTCCATCCAATGTATCAACACGTATGGATATAACAGTCACTGAAGACCCCGTAGGCTGACGCGTGTAGAGGAATTCCTCTTCTTCTGGGTGGCTCTGAAGAAGAGGAATTCCTCTAAATGCATCAGCCTACGGGGTCTTCAGTGACTGTTATATCCATACGTGTTGATACATTGGATAGAATGTACTGAGATCTGTGATGCGCAATTTTTTGTTGCCTTTGTGGGTACAATACTTACTGTGTTATTTGTCTCCGGATAATGCACTAGGTCAGTGTGCCCTCTGTGTATTTTGTATAGTTGCAGTGTTAGACCACTCTAAGTCTTTGAGGGCAGCAAGACCGTGGTTACCCATTTCTAAAAGCAATGAAGATATAAGCACATCCATCTGGAGGGGCCATTTTCCTAAGCGCAGGAGGTATTGTATGTATGACTGTTTCAACATGGTTTCAGGACCTGGTGATCCGGACCTAAATTATGAGGAGCGACTACAAGCACTAAACGTATTCGTGCTAGAGAAGAGACGCCTGAGAAGGGACATGGTGATCCCAGCATAGGAAAAAGAATATTCAGTCTCAGGGTGTGTAAGAGGACATATGGCCAAACAATGAGATTGGAGGAGAAGCGCTTTAAGCTGCTCAGGGGGTATTTCACTGTCAGGGCAATAAGAATGTGGAACTCTCTTCCACAATTGGTGGTGTCAGCGGGGAGTAGTGATATTTTTAAAAGACTCTTGGACATGCATCTTAAAGAACACAACATACAGGGATATGGGAAATGATTATAGACACTGACACACGTACACCAACACTGGTTGAACTGGATGGACTATGGTCTTTATTCAACCTTACCTACTATGTAACTTTCTAATATCTTTGCAAGGTGAGTGAAATCCCTACTCAGAGCTGTCACCAGAACAAGTGTCCACTGGAAGATTTTCTCTCTTTTACTCTTATGGTGTAAAAAAATAATTTTAGATTTACCCCCACATAGTGGCTTTACTGGTATGCCTTCTGGATTATGCTGGCATTAACTACAGTGTATGTGTTTTTTTTTAAATAAAAAGGCTAAGTGCCTTTACCCACCCCACCGCTGTGTGGTCACGTGACTTCCCTCGGCTGGCTGATGACACAGAGGAATCTCAGCCACCCCCGCTTATCCCTATAGATCTGGGAAGAAGAGCGGAGGGGGATCACGTGACCGCACAGTTTTATTGTGAAAAAATATATTTAGCCTTTTAGCATTTTAAAGCGGAGTTCCACCCTAATTTTAAACTTTCCATCATACATAACCTTTTCACATGCTAAAAACGAATTGGATATTTTTTTTTTTTTGGTTCGTTTACCATATTTTTAGTGATAAATAACTGCACTTATTTCTTATGCGGCCGCAGCCGCCAACATCATTTCCTGCTTTGCAATGACTCCTAGGAGATGAGTGTCATCAATCCCAGGAGTCAATGCGCCTGCACCAGCGTCCCTCGTCACTTCCGGTGCAGGCACGTCATTCTCTACCGATGGATGGAGAACAGCTTCTAGGCATGCGCAATGACACAGAACCAGCTGTGGGATGACGCGCCTGCCCCGGAAGTGATGAGGGTTTAGCATTCTGGGACTCGCTTAAAACCGCGAAATCCAGGAAGAGGGACACTGTGGCTTCAGATGCCCACACCACAGATGGCCGCACTGTACAAGAATTTCACAAGGTAAGTAATTAATGTTGCATTTACACTAAACAGGGGACAGTTTACACAATATCGTTATTTAAATGCCCTAGCCCTGACTATTCTAGGAGTATTTTTTCAAAAAAAATAAAAAATTTGGCCGGAACTCCACTTTAAAAAAACACATACACTGTAGTTAATGCCAGCATAATCCAGAGGGCATACCAATAAAGCTACTATGTGACTTTACAAACACTATAAGTGTGAAAATCTGTACTGTTTTGGTGTTTATTAATAATTGTTTTAGATTTCAAACTCTGAAAAGGCAAGATTTATTATTATTATTATTATACAGGATTTATATAGCGCCAACAGTTTGCGCAGCGCTTAAAAAAATGAAGGTAGACATCACAGTTACAATACAATTTGGAACAAAAGGAATCAGAGGGCCCTGCTCATTAGAGCTTACAATCTAAAAGGGAGGGTCAATTGATACAAAAGGCAATAGCTGTGGCACTGAAGGTGTGATGAGATAGGTAAGATTCGAACCAATGGAGAGCACAGCCACAGAGACCAAGCAAACTGAGTTTTTTTAGAAGGAGGGGGTGGTCAACAGTATCAAAGGCAGCAGAGAGGTCCAAGAGTAAGAGTATTGAGTAGTGAGTAGTGACCAATGCCATTGGTTTTAGCTGTTAGTAAGTCATTTGTAAGTTTTAGGAGAGAAGTTTCTGTGGAGTGTTGTCAGCAAAATCCAGACTGAAGGGGATCAAGGAGGTTATTCTCAATGAGGTGCTTGCTCAGGCGGTTGTAGACGAAACGTTCAAGGAGTTTGAAAGCAAAAAGGGGTAAGGAGATGGGTCTTAAGTTATTAAGATTGGTGGGGTCTAGTGAGGCTTTCTTTGGTATGGGAGTTACTTGGGCATGATTTAGAAAGTTGGGGAAGATGCCAGTGGAGAGGGAGAGGTTGAAGATATAAGTTAAAGAGTGAAGGATAGAGTCAGAGGGTGACCGTAGTATTTGAGAAGGAACAGGGTCCAGGGGGCAGGAAGTTAGGTGGGCATTAGAAAACATTTTAGTGACTTCCTCTACAGTAGTTGGGTTAAACAAGGGAAGTATTGATTGTGCAGGAGGACAAAGTGTGTAAGGTGAGGGAGATATCTGTAGTGTAAAGATCTCTTCACAAATTGTATCAATCGTATTTTTGAAGTAATTGGCAATCTCTTGGGCAGTGAGTAAGTTAGTGGGTGGAAGCAATGGAGGACGAAGTAGAGCGGTGAAGGTAGAAAAGAGTTGACGGGGACTGTGTGAGAGGGTGTTAATGAGAGTGATAAAGTAGGTCTGTTTGGTAGTGTGGAGGTAGGAACTGTATTTTTGGAGGGCAGATTTATATTGGCTGAAATCTTGCTGTGACTTTGTCTTACACCACAGACGCTCAAGAGCACTACTACGTTTTTTTGAGGCTTCTGGTATTGTCTGTCTGCCAGGGTTGTAGCGATCGGGGCCTGATTCTGTGTGTAGTGAGGGGGGCCAAAGCATCCAGGGTAGATGACAGTGAACTGTTTTTTTTTTTTAATTTAAAGATTTTTATTGAATTATTTCAAGAACATACAAAAGAAAATAAGTGCTATGCAAACTTAATACAGCAGTTCAAAAGACCACAAAGTGGCCTCATTGGCAATATAAACTTTACGGAATTGACAAACGTTTCATCAGTACACTCAGAAGCATCTACAATGAAGTAGGTCATACATGTAATACATGTGCACAATAAACCCAAAGCAAATGAAAACATAAACACAGTAATGCGATATACAACAATAAACCACATTACTTGACCACCAATTAACATGTGGAGGCTATTAACCCCCCCCGTCTCCCACTGACCATGCTGGTAGAGTAAATATGCGGGCTCACCCCGTAGCCTCCGCTCCCGAGCACCCCCAAGGGGATCAAAACTGTGCTTGAGAACATAGACCGCGAGGAGGAGCCGTTCCCCTCCTACATAGGTTTCTTCTTATGAAGCATTTCAAGAGAGTAAAGTGAGCTAAGTAGAGGGCAAATGTACCATCCTGCTCTTGGACCAATTTATCCAAGGTTGCCATTGCAAACTCGTGTCTCGCGCTGATTTATGTTTAAGGGAGAGAGTACGCTCAAACATGTAGTGTGTGTTTACAAGGTCAACAACCTCTGCAGCGGTTGGTGGAAGCTCACGTTTCCATGCTCGGGCAATAATAAGTCTCGCTGCTAACAGGACATGAAGTGTGGTATGTCTCAAGTCCTTTGGAACTTCTTCTATCCCAAGTGATAATATTGCTAAACTCGGATTGCTTAAGACAGGCCTCTGTGCTACCTCCGAGATGACCGTAAATACATCACTCCAATAAGGGTGTAGTTTTGGACATTGCCACAGTGTGTGGAAAAGAGTACCCTCTTCCCCACACAACCTCCAGCAGGTATTAGCATACTTACTGTCAAATCTGTGTAGTCTCGAGGGGGTCAGATACCATTTCAAAGAAATTTTTAAGGACAGCTCCCATAGACTGGAGCAGCTAGTAACTTTATGTACTGATTGGAGTGCCCGGGTCCATTGACGTTCTGAGTAGGTTATTCCCAAGTCCCTTTCCCATTGTATAAAAGGAGTAGTTTTGGTGAATTGCGTTTTATGTTGAAGGTAGTTATAGAAAAGGGTAATTCCCTTTTGTCTAGTGTGCCCAGGAGCCGAAAGATATTTCCAGACTGAGATAGAAATGAATTTCGGCCATGGTGGGATCGAGCGCAGAAAATGGACTAATCTGATATAAGTGAAGAAAAACGATTGGGGAAGTTGGAATTTAGTTTGAAGGTCAGTGAAGGATAGTAACTCGGAGCCCTGATACATATCATCTAAATATTCAATACCTTTCATTCTCCAATCCACAAAATATGCACAGTCCATAAGGGAATGAAGTGCTGTAATGGGGATCTGAAGAGGGGATTGTGCGGTGGCTAATGAATTTTGCGCTAGTAAAGTTCTCCAGGCCGTAGCCGCTGCTTTCATAAAAGGTGGGAAGTGTGAGGGTGTCTTAGCTCCTAAGGTAGTAGCCATAAGCCAGGCCTGTAAATCCTTTCTGATGCAGTAGGAGGCCTCGACTGAACCCCATAGGGTCGTGGGGACCGGTCGAAACCAGTCCTGCATTTGGGTGAGAATGGACGCGGTGTGGTAATCTTGAACATCCACATAGCCCGCTCCCCCCACTGATCTATGTTTTATAAGTTTGTAATGCGCACATCTAGGTTTTTTACCTTGCCAGACAAATTTAGAGAGCATTGATTGGAGGGATTTAAAAAAGTATTTCGGTACGGGAATGGGTAGTGTACGGAACAAGTAGAGCAGTTGGGGTAGATACATCATTTTGAAGGCCGCCAACCTCCCCAGCCAGGAGAACCCAGAGGACTCTAAATGCTTTAGGTTATCTTGTAGAGTGGAGCGGGCTGGGATATAATTGTGCTTAAATAACGTTTTAGTGGAAGCTGTTAGATGAACTCCAAGGTAAGAAATGCATTTGTCTTCCCATACATAAGGAAATTGCTGTTGAAGAAGATTACTCGTAATAGGATCTATCCCTATGCCCAAGATATGAGACTTTGATTCATTCACTTTATAAAATGAAACATCACCAAACCACCTGAGAGTCCTCTGAATTTCCGGCAGGGAGGCTGAGGGATTGGTTACCATAAGGATAACGTCGTCTGCGAATAGACTGATTTTGTGGTGTTGGTCCGCTATACGAATCCCTGATATTTTGGGGTTAGAACGTATATGTTCAGCAAGCGTTTCCATAATCATGTTAAAGATCAGTGGGGAGAGAGGGCATCCCTGTCTAGTACCGTTAGTAATGTTAAATGGGACAGATATAGCTTCAGTAGTGCGTACTATGGCCGAGGGGGCGGAATACAGTGCCATGATGGCACTATGCATAAACCCGTGTATACCGAACTTATGTAGGACAGCTGAAAGGAATCCCCAATGGACCCTGTCGAACGCCTTCTCTGCGTCTAAGGAGAGGAGCAGAGAAGGCGTTCCAGAGATGTCCGCTTGGTGGATAATATTGATAACGCGTCGTGTGGCGTCTGACGCCTGGCGGCCTTTGGTGAATCCAGATTGGTCCTTATGGATAATGGAGGGAAGGAGGTCCACTAACCTAGTAGCTATCAATTTGGCATATATTTTCACGTCCATATTTAAAAGGGAGATAGGCCTAAAGTTCTGAGGTTGATTGGGCTCCTTGCCGGGTTTGGGAAGAGTCACAACCATAGCCTTTAACATTTCGCCAGGGAAGGAAGAGGAAGAAGCTGCATCATTAAATGCTCCTCGCATTAGAGGAATTAAGGAAGATTGAAATGTTTTATAATATTCGGCCGAATAACCGCCTGGGCCAGGGGATTTCAAGGTGGGTAGGGCCGATATGGCTACAGCAATTTCCTGATCGAAAAAGGGACGATTGAGGGACTCCAAATCATTAGAGGTAATGGATGGCAGTTTAATGCGGTCAAGGAAGGAAGCAATGTCCTGTGGTGAGGGTTGGTGCGTCATTGGGTCATCTCTAAGATTATACAATGATGCATAGTAGGAGCTGAAAGCATTAGCTATGAGATTTGGCTTAAGCAATTTCGTCTTAGAATCGGGATAATGCATGTAGGGGATCTTGGACTTGAGTCTTTGCCCTTTAATGCGCAGGGCCATTGCTTTGGTGGCTTTATTGTTAGTGGAGTAAGCAGTGGCTTTCCACTTTCTGAGAGTAGTACTAAATTTTTCAAGCAGGAAGGCTCTAAGTTCCTGCCGCAAGGCAAAGATCTGTGACTGCAGGGCAGGAGAAGGTGTTTGTTTGTGTTGCGAGTCCAGGGAAGAAAGTTTGCGGGTAATCTCATCAATTTGCTGTGTTCTCCTCTTCCTGTCCCTGGCTCCTAATTGCATGAACACCCCTCTCAGTACCGCTTTGTGAGCATTCCACACAACCAACGGATCAGAATCAGGTTGTGAATTTTCAGAGATATAGTTGTCAAGATGCATTTGGATTTCCTCAACATATGACGGGCTAGAGAGTAGGTGATTGTGCAACCTCCACACAAAGGTGGAGTATGCTGGTGGACCATGGGAAATTGTAATGCTTAGTGGAGAATGATCCGACCAGGTGGCCGTGTGGAGCTCAGCAGCCGAAACACGTTCTAACAAATGTTTATCAGAGATACACAGATCTATGCGCGAGTAGGTGTCGTGACGCGGGGAGAGGAAGGAGTAGTCCCTCTCCGACGCATGACAGCACCTCCACACGTCATAGAGATCGTTGGACCAAAGAAATTTAGACAAAGAGGAGTTATGTCGTTTAGACACTGCAGAAGAGTCTAAGGCACTGTCCGGAGCTAGGTTGAAATCTCCACATACGAGGAGGTTACCAAATTGAAGTGCTTTCGCTTTACCTATCACAGAGCGTATGAAAGGCAGTTGATGGCTGTTTGGTGCATACAAATTAACAATAGTATATTGTCTATTGTCAATAGAGCATCTGAGTATGATGTAACGCCCCTTGGGGTCCAGTATAGCTTCGTGGTGCTGTAACACCAGGGAGTGCTTGACGGCCAGCAGAACTCCCTTACGTTTCTTTTTCCCAGATGCCATATAGATGATAGGAAAGTTCTTATGGCTACAATGTGGAGTAGCAGAGCTAGCAAAGTGCGTTTCTTGTACACAAATGATATCTCCCTTAAGCGAGCATGCCGTGGACCACATAGAGGCCCGTTTGGCGGGGTGGTTCAAGCCCCTGGCATTAATGGATACAAAGGAAAACGACATTGCTTAAGGATTGCGGGAGGCCGAACCAGTGACAGGAAATGTAGGTACACACGCCAGTCGATAGTTACAGATACTTTACCGATATGAGTGATGCTGGGCGGGAACAATAATGTTACTATAGGTAGATGTGCAGGACTAGAGGAGACGGTGAGCACTCAGCTGGAGTAGGACGGTGGTCACTCCTAGATCAACACACTGGGTATTAAGAGGTAGTCGCTGGAATACTGCGGTGAAGCAGAACGTACAACACAGCGAAATTTGCTTCTGGTGGCAGAGATAAACAACAAAAAATAAATAAAAAAAAAAGTTATAACAAGAGAAAACTTGCACAATAGTGCACCGGCACTGAAACTGAGTACAATACTTTGCGGTTAAGAACAAAAAGTGCCAATACTCAGCAAGTGTAACCCTGTGTCAGGCTTGCTGAAAACAAAATGGGGGTTTTCCACACAGGTGGAAGAACAGAACGTGAGGTAAATCAGGTAATCACACATTTGTAGCCCGGCCGGACTAAGTGAAGCTATGGAGGGGTAGCTCTGAACTCACGTTTAAAACCTGAAGTTTGGGGACCCCTGATGCGGTCTGGATCTAGGCGGAGGGGGTAGCCTTGCACCCTCTTGGGAACCTTTAGGAAGCTCTGGAATGATACCCCAAGAGTGAAGTAGCTTCATTCCACCTTCGATAGTGGAAATAGTGTGGGGAATGCCGTTATGTGTGACCATAAGCGTGGCAGGATGACGCCATTTGTAGACGATTTTATGGTTGAAGAGAGCCTTGGTCAGGGTCTTCAGTTGCCGTCGCTGCTGGAGAGTATGTTGAGACAGATCTGCATATAGCTGGATAGCTTCGTATGGAGCTGGCAATGTGCCCAATTTCCTAGACACTTGAAGAATCTGTTCCTTAGCCGGGTAAAAATGTATACGCAAAAGTACATCCCTGGGAACAGAGTCTTCTAGGTGGCGAGGCCTAGGGAGCCTGTGGATCCGATCAATAGTCAACTCTATAGGTGACATTCCAGGAACCATAGCAGAGAACATAGTAGTTGCATACTGTTGCAGGTCAGCAGGTTGCACAGACTCAGGGATGCCTCTAATTTTAATATTATTGCGGCGAGATCGGTCTTCAAGATCCGCCAATTTATGCTTAATCCAGTCAGTATCATCTCTCTGTTCATTGTAAGCATCAATGAGATCGTTTACTGTGTCAGCGCATTCCTCCATTTTATCTTCTATATGTGTCACCCTCCTGCCCATCTGCAACATCTCACTAGAAAACTTCTGCATGATGGTAGATAAGTTTGCCATTAGAGACGATTGGAATGTCATCAACATATTTTTCATAGTGGTGTCTAGCACCGGTTGTCCCGTAGTAGGGAACGCACCTATGGAGGATTGTAGCGCTGCCATGGCACACAGTTCTGGGAGCGGTGTACTCACTGC
Organism: Pelophylax lessonae; assembly: GCF_965119305.1. Classification (NCBI taxonomy): domain Eukaryota; kingdom Metazoa; phylum Chordata; class Amphibia; order Anura; family Ranidae; genus Pelophylax; species Pelophylax lessonae. Next base: position 103,110,431 of record NC_138777.1, on the reverse strand, counting down.
GGGATCAGACATGTCCTCCGGTTCCATTCTCATGCGGGTCTTAGCGGGGCTGCCCGTGACCGGGGTCGCTGGAGAAGAAGAAGCAGTCGCTCTGTCATCCGGGAGCAGCGGCAGCGCGTCAGGTAGATCAGTGTAGGCCGCGACATCTCCTCCCTCAGCAGGCGCGGCGGCGCCATCTTGGGATTTCCCGGGCCTCGCTGGCGGCCGAGAGAAGAAGGCCGTAAGTTTAGTAGGTCCCCTCTCATCTTTTCGCTTGCGGGACGACATCTTCCTAAGGGGTCAGGAGTGCCAGTAGATCGATTCTGGAGCGTCGCTGTCTGTTTGCTGCCCTGATGCTGGTGGATTGTCCGGCCGGTTACAGGGAGCTCTCAGCTCAAGCAGCCATTCAGCTCGCGCGCAAGCCACCATGACAGTGAACTGTTGTAGACAGAAGTGGCCATGTTGGGGCAGGAAAGGGATGAGATTGTGTTGAAGAGACAATCTGTAGCAGAAAAAAGAAGTGAAGGGTTAAAATGACGAAGGTTTCTACGGGTAATTGTTCGGTAGTTGGAAGGTAAGCAGGAGGACAAGGAGAGACTGAAACTAATGAGGTGGTGATCAGAGAGAGGGAATGGAATGTTGGAGAAGTTGCAAGGGGTGCATAGGTAGGAGAACATGAGGTCAAGGCTGTTGCCATTAGAGTGTGTAGAAGCATGTGTCCATTGTTTTAGGTCAAAAGAGGAGGTTAAGCTCAGAAGTTTAGAAGTAGCAGGAATGTTAAGATTAACAGGGATGTTGAAGTCTCCAAGAATGATTGTGGGAATTTCAGAAGAGAGAAAGTAGGGTAGCCAGGCAGAGAAGTCATCAAGGACGCCTGATACCGGTCCAGGAGACCGATAGATCCCAGCAATTCTCAACGAAACTGAAGAAAATAGACGAACACAGTGAGCTTCAAATGAGGAGTGAGACAGAGAAGGGAGTGGATGAAGAACCTGAAAAGTGCTTTGAGGGGAAAGAAGAATTCCAACCCCACCTCCTTTCCATCCACTAGGCCTGGGAGAGTGAGTCCACAGGAGGCCACCATGGGAGAGGGCAGCAGGAGAAGGAGAGTATAAGATACACAAATATGCACTGAATGGTTTGCTCTCAATCTTTTTGGGACCCAACAACATCATCTTATTGGTTGGTAATGTTCTTAACTGTCATTTTGTGCAATTGTGGGTTTGTGTGTTTTGTTTTTTTTTTTTTTTTGGGGGGAGGGCCTCATGCACAGCCATGTATTACAATTTTCCTATGTATGATTGATCTTTCTACCAGGAGCTGTGGCATGTAATTACACATGTTTATGGTATTTAGAAATGTATGCTTATAAACTCGTTCTAATGGCTGCAATACTTATTTATTTGAGTCACTAGAATGCATTTATGCATGTTTATGCGCATTTAGAGTCCATGTACACGGGACGTTAGAAAAAACGTCCTGCAAAGCTATTTCTGACGCCGGGAAAAAGCAGCTGTTAAACGTGCTTTCAGTAGCTTTTTCCATTTGCGTTATTGCACGTTTGGCCACGTTGCTTTTAGCAGCGTTTTTCTGCCTCCATTCAAAATCAATGGTTCCCTATGGGAGCCTATTGATTTGAATGGAAGTCGCACCGCAAGTCGAATCCGACTTGCGGCGCGACCTGCACTGTGAGAATCTTGAGGGGGAACTCCACGCCAAAAATGGGAGTGGGGTTCTCCCCCCTTCTGGTCCGGTATGGAATTTGAGGGTAGCCCCACGCCGAAAAAATGGCGTGGGGTTCCCCCCCAAAATCCATACCAGACCCTTATCCAAGCATGCAGCCCAGCAGGCCAGGAAAGGGGAGGGGATGAGCGAGCGGCCCCACCCCCCCTGGACCACACCAGGCCACATGCCCTTAACATGGGGGGGTGTTGGTGCTTTGGGGCAGGGGGAGCTCTGCACCCCCACCTCAAAGCACCTTGCCCCCATGTTGATGAGGACAAGGGCCTCAACCCCACAACCCTGGCCGGTGGTTGTGGGGGTCTGCGGGCAGGGGGCTCATCGGAATCTGGAAGCCCCCTTTAACAAGGGGCCCCCCAGATCCCGGACCCCCTCCCTATGTGAATGGGTATGTAGTACACTGTACCCCTACTCATTCACCACATAAAAGGCAGTGTATGGAAATAACGACAGGAGACGTTTTGGAAAGTTTATTAAAAATCTTCATCCGGCTCTTGTCTTCTCCTCTCCCGGGTCTTCTCCTCTCTTTGCTGTCCGCTCTTCTTGTCTTCTCCTCTCCGGGGTCTTCTGCTCTTTTGCTGTCCCCTCTTCTGCTGTCCTCTCTTCTTTTCTTCTCCTCTCCGGTCTTCTGCTCTTTTGCTGTCGGCTCTTCTTCCTCCGGTCCTCCTCCGACAACGTCTCCGGTGATTATGCCGGTCTCCGGTCTCTGCAGCTTATTATATAGCCATTTTGGGGCGTGGCCCCGATGACGTAATCGGGAGGCCCCGCCCCCTCATGTCACAGAAGACGTCATCTGACATGAGGGGGCGGGGCCTCCTGATGACGGAGAGGAGAAGAAAAGAAGAGAGGACAGCAGAAGAGGGGACAGCAAAAGAGCAGAAGACCCCGGAGAGAAGAACACAAGAAGAGCGGACAGCAAAAGAGCAGAAGACCCCGGAGAGGAGAAGACAAGAAGAGTGGACAGCAAAAGAGCAGAAGACCCCGGAGAGGAGAAGACATGAAGAGCCGGATGAAGATTTTTAATAAACTTTCCAAAACGTCTCCTGTCGTTATTTCCATACACTGCCTTTTATGTGGTGAATGAGTAGGGGTACAGTGTACCCCATACCCATTCACATAGGGAGGGGGTCCGGGATCTGGGGGGCCCCTTGTTAAAGGGGGCTTCCAGATTCCGATGAGCCCCCTGCCCGCAGACCCCCACAACCACCAGCCAGGGTTGTGGGGATGAGGCCCTTGTCCTCATCAACATGGGGGCAAGGTGCTTTGAGGTGGGGGGTGCAGAGCTCCCCCTGCCCCAAAGCACCAACACCCCTCATGTTGAGGGCATGTGGCCTGGTGTGGTCCAGGGGGGGTGGGGCCGCTCGCTCGTCCCCTCCCCTTTCCTGGCCTGCCGGGCTGCATGCTCGGATAAGGGTCTGGTATGGATTTTGGGGGGGAACCCCACGCCGTTTTTTCGGTGTGGGGCTACCCTCAAATTCCATACCATACCCGAAGGGCCTGGTTTGGAACCTGGGGGGGAACCCCACTCATTTTTTTTTCCCATTTTTGGCGTGGAGTTCCCCCTCAAGATTCTCACAGTGCAGGTCGTGCCGCAAGTCGGATCCGACTTGCGGTGCGACTTCCATTCAAATCAATAGGCTCCCATAGGGAACCATTGATTTTGAATGGAAGAAAAAAAACGTATAACGTGGCTGAACGTAGGTTCATCACGTTCAGTCACGTTCGTACGCGTTTCTGCGTTTGAAACGTCGGGAAACACACGTTCGAACGCAAATAATTGCGTTCTAAAAAAAGTCCCTGAACGCAACTGCCTGCAAATGACTGTAAACGACCATGTGTACATGGACAGATAAGATAACATGCAGCTGCGTTTAGGGGCTTCTGAAAAAAAAACGCCCAACTGCTCCTAAACGGCCATTTCCAGCGTCCCGTGTACATGGAGCCTTACATGTAACAAGCAAAAATATGCTTCTCTGGAAATGTTGGTTTTGTTCTTTTTTCCCCCAAATGCAGCGCATGAATATGAACTTACATAACATCAATAAGCGCAAAAAAAGGAAAAAGATCAAGATACCCCAAAAAAATTCTTAAAGTTGATCGCTGAACACTGGAGGATTATTTCACATCATCTCAACATGATACTTACAAACAGAAAGTGCACCGCAACCACATCTAAATATTATAATGTACAAGGAAGAAAGAAACTCTCAAACTCCAAAGTCCATAGAATGTGAAAGTTCCTTAAAAGCAGTAAAATGGGGAGTCCAGCATCCACCTCAGGTGATAGCTCCCACCACCGATAATCACACAGGCTGCTCTCCTCAGATTATTGACCCCTGAATCAACACGATGATCAAATGCACTTTACCCACCAGGGTCTAATTAGCCAGAGGCGTCTGACTCCAGAACATCTGATGAGAGGTATTTCCCCCAATGATATATAGAACAAAGAAGACTAATAGTGCTCTCTTCTACAAACAATATATTTATTTATAAAGATAAAACCACTCACACAAAATCCATATGCACATAATGTGCCTAAGTTGCACAGATCGCACCGTTCTAATGCAAACTCAGATAACAGCAGGTGATGTCACATGCGATCTTCTGCAGTTGGGAGCATGGAATTGTCCAAAATGTCTCGGCATGCTGATGCCTTAAGAGTTCCCTTCATTGGAACTATATATATATATATATATATATACAGTATATAGAAATACAAGGGGGAGTTGGGCTAAAGCAAAAAATGAATATCACATTCACCACTGGCAGAGAAATGTTAAATGCACACATAAATGGTGAAACACACAACAATGTATGAAGCAATCCCACAATGCATATGAGTGGGTTTAAATCCTAATCCAATTTAATCAAAAATTGAAAACGATAGTCCAAACAAAAGCATTGTAAAGAAATATGTCTTCATATCAATGTAGCCACAGGTGCAAAGAACAGTTCAAAACAGATCAATTGCAGATTTCATCCACCCAGGTGATAATGGAGATGACAAACAATGTGAGGTCCCGGCCACCATACACAGCCTCTTACCATAACATAGTGGGACAAGCGCATCGGGTAGTTCAGGACTACTCCTGCCTATCTCCCAAGCACAGCAGCTCCCAGGATATCCAAGCCACCTGAAGAAACCGGCTCACACTTCACTCCAAGACCCCGCTCAGAATGCCTCACAAGTTGTCTCATAAAGATGGGGGACAACAAACAAACAGGGCAAGTCCATAGTGCATTACCTCAGTGGTAGTTTATTGAGAAAATGATAGGAAATACACTCACCCACAAAGAAGACAATAAGGCGTATAATACTGCAGTATACTGGAGGCTCTCAGTGATCGATTCCTACCAAAAAGATGGCCGGCCTCTAGCTTCCGGTTGTGATGTGATGACAATTGTCAATGACGAAACGCATTTGGGGGGAGCTAACTCAGCGTCATCGCTTCACACCCGGAAGCTCGAGGTGCTGTTAAGGGGGGGCCAACTCAATATTGAACTCTACAAACTAAGACTGGGATGCCATTAAATTTCACGTGCATGTAAAAGCAGGTGTCCCAATACTTTTGTAAAACAGTGTATCTACAGTATCTCACAAAAGTGAGTACACCCCTCACATTTTTGTAAATATTATAATATATCTTTTCATGTGACAACACTGAAGAAATAACACTTTGCTACAATGTAAAATAGTTAGTGTAGAGCATGTATAACAGTGTGAATTTGCTATCCCCTCAAAATAACTCAACACACAGCCATTAACCACTTACCGCAAAGTGACGTATCCGTACGTCGGTAGACTTTGCGCGGTTATACCGGATGATGCCTCTAGCTATAGAGAGGTACAGTGTATCCACCATTTGGATACTTTACATTTATGGGGTTTGCAATCTGTTTTGGATTTACACATCTATTAATGAATCAGACATCAGGAGACAGGAGTTTTCCCATAATTATTATTGTTCTATAGCCTGTATTGTATACAGTGTAGATATATATATATATATATATATATATATATATATATATATATATATATATATATATATATATATATATATATATATATATACTGTATATATATATATATATATATATATATATATATATATATATATATATATATATATATACTGTATATATATTTTTTTTTCTATTTATGTCTGGCTATCACAAAGCTAAGCTCCCTGAAGACTTGCAGCTGTAAGCTTTCAGGTCTTGGTCCTTTCTTTACATTTAGCTTTTCTCTTGTTCAATATTTTTTGTTGAAAATAAGTAGTAGGTAGAACATTACACAAGAGTCAAAATGGTAAAATTATGCAAACGTGTATATCAGCTTTACATATTCATGGAAAAGATGACAGATTAATATGTTGGATACTATGTTACCTAGATTTTGGATGACAACGATTCATCAAGAGTAATCAAAAAAAAAAGGGGAGGGTAAGTTTCCCATATTGTATGGATAACATTAAGAAGCAATACATATTAAATTGCAAGGAGTATGGACAGTGATTAAGAACCCACAGGGTAAGCACATCAGACCAGGGCCACACGTCCTAACCACTTTCAGCCCTGGAAGTTACCCCCTTCCTGACCAGGCAATTTTTTGTGATACTGCTATAAACAAAAAAGACCGACAATATTTTTTACTTTATGGTATAAAACACATCCGATAAAAAAATGTAGTTTCTTCATCAATTTAGACCAATATGTATCCTGCTACATGTTTTTAGTAAAGAAAATCCCAATAAGTGTATATTAATTAGTTTGCACAAAAGTTATTGCGTCTACAAACTATGGGATAGATTATTTTTTTTACTAGTAATGGTGGCGATCAGCAATTTTTAGTGGGGCTGTGAAAATTGCGACTGACAAATCTGACACTAAAGGCCCGTAGACGTACCGATTGTCGGCCGAAACTCTTCGGCCGCCGAACGATTGGCCAATTTTCGGCTTGTTAGTATGATGCTTCCGACAGCCGACAGCGCACTTTCGGCCGAACAGAATCTGTCGTGCAAGCATTCAAATTTTTGTTGGCCAACACCAGAACGGCCGATTGTTCGCCAGTCAGTACAGAATTCGGCCGACAGACAGCAGATTTGCAAGACTGGGCATGCTTAGAAAAGAAAAAACACAGGGAAAGTTAACCATCGCATGACATCACTTCTGCAGTCGGCGGACAAAATTCGTGTGCAGTCTTTTGCACTTTTCAGCGGACAGGACAGCCCGGGGACAAAAGACGATCGGTACGTGTGTACGGAGCTTTAGTGACACTTTTTGGGGGCCAGTGATACCAATACAGTGATTGGTGCTAAAAGAAAAATGCACTGTCACTGTATAAACTACACTGGCAGGGAAGGGGTTAACATCAGGGGCGATCAAAAGATTAAGTGCTTTGTAACTGTGGGGGGATGCTGTCCCCCCAGCAATCTGCTTTATTTACATAGGCAGACCGCCATTCTGCCTCTCCTCTGAATGATGGTCACCGAGACCCGCTAATTGGTTCCCACTGTGTCCAATCACAGTGGAAGCGGGTCACCAGTGGCACGCACCCCAGACCTTGTGCAGGAAATCATGTACATGTACATGATTTAGCACAGCCAAGCTGCCCTGCCGCAGTATATATGTGATAGGCGGTCCAGAAGCAGTTAAAAGAGTACAAAAGAAAAGTGTGTGAAGGTCAAGAAAGGGACTCCCGCAGTAGCTAGGTCTTCTGGAGAAGCGATGTATTATTCGGCTCCTGCCTGACTGCCTGCATGTCACTTCTAAAAGTAGAGAGGTGCTCTTCTGGCTGCATATCATTTGCCAATCTACCTCTGCTTCATCAGGTATGGCCTCTCAGAGCTGCTGGAGGAGAGAATCTAAAGAACTTATGTTCCCCGGGCATATCCATTAGCTTAGCGAATGAGGTGGAGTTGTATTAACTTCAATACATTTAATAAGGTGGTAACACTAAATCTGATTATTTACAAAGCGAGTTTGCAAAGTGAGTTGTAAATTTAGGGTTTATTTACCCTTTAGGGTTTATGCCACCAATTTGTGGGTGCAGCGTTTCTTTAATAGGTACCCAGGGTTGGAAGATCTGCTAAAGTAGGCCAGAAGAGTCTGTAGCCATTTCAGGCAGTCATACACAGCCAGTGCTCGGTCAGCAGAAATTCAACAGTAATTCCACCTGCCCTTAAATCACCTGATTTGTGACATGCCCACCAGGTGGAACTCAACTTTGGCAATGCTGCAGTGAAAGCACATGCAGCAGAGGGACATCAATGAGTACCTGTGAGGATGGCACAATGACAGGCTCAGACCAGCTCGGCTTTTTTTCCCCACGCCAATGGCTGCTGATCACCATTTGAGGAGGCCACAAAGATGGTGAGCCGTGACAATGCATGCATCAGTGACACAATCCCTGTTGTGTTCCTGCTGGAGCAGACTCTGCATGGCATTATGGACAGGGCACTTGAGTCAGAGCAGTGGGAGGAAGAGGATAATTTCCTTTCCTCTCCAGGCCCCCTTCATGCAGACACCATTATTCCTACGCCACAGAGCATACAAGAGGAGAGGAAGGAGGAGGATTCTGGCAGTTTTGGAGGCATTGAAGCAGAGGAAGACACACATCAAACCTAAAGATATGGTTTTCCATCCCCAGAACCCTTGGGATTAGTACGTGGCTGGGAGGAGGCAGTTCCAGATACTGTAATCCTCAGTGACCCCCAAAGAGTCTGCTTCTCATGCCTCAGTAAAACTTGTGGTGCATGGGCTCCCTCATGCTTCAAAGCCTGCAAAAGGACCCAAGACTATGTGGCATCAAGGAGAAGGATCACTATTGGTTGGCAATCCTCCTTGACCGCTGTTACAAGGGGAACGTTTCAGAACTCATCCCATCCTTTTCCAAGGGTGCACAAAATAAACTCTCTTGATGGCACTTTAAAGAGGAGTTTTTCTAACATTTTTCCAAGCTCTGATAGGTTACAGTGTCATTGAAAACTTTGTTTTGAGTCTTCTGTTGGTGAAGAGAGGAGCTGTGGAGGAGGGGCCGCATTGATGCATTTCACAATTTTTTAGTCCTCACCACCCAGGGCATTCAGCTTCCACATTCCATCAGCATGCATCATATTTAGGACGATTATCTCAGGGCAAAAACGAAGATTGAGAGCTTTACACTAGGTCCACTAGGTTACAGGGTCATGAGAATAGACCACTGGCCAGAACTTGCCCAGTTATGCAATAGAGCTGCTGGGCTGCCCTGCATCCAGCATGCTTTATGAATGGGCATTCAGTGCTGCTGGAGGTTTTGTTACTGATAATAGAATACGTCTGTCCACAGACTCTGTGGACCGTCTGACATTTATCAAAATGAATAAGTCCTGGATTACCAGCAGCCCCTGATATCGATGTCACTGATTAAGTGTTTTTGGAATGTAGAATTTCTGCAAGACTTCTAGGCTGCCTAGCGTTGTGAGTGTTGATTTCATCTGGCAGAATTTTTTGGTGTAGGTTTCATGGTCACAAATAACACCAAAAGACCAATTTATCCCCACCTGTTTGACA